>NC_077224.1:82219952-82544105 GCF_024763615.1 Phlebotomus papatasi | reverse complement strand
TCGAGTTTAAAAGATTTTGAAAATTCCTAGATTTAAACTTAGGGGAAAGTGCTCTCCCTTCGAACGTTCATGCCTTCGAATAATGTGAATTTCTTATGTTTTTCGTAAGAGATTTACACTAAATTGTCACGCAATTATCAACAATTGATGATAAGCCAACTAATATTTAATAGAAATGTGTAAGTCTCTTGGGAAAACTAAAAGAAAATTCACATTATTCGAAGGCATGAACGTTCGAAGGGAGAGTACTTTCCCCTACTGGCTTATTGAATTATTTGAAGTGATTCATGAATCACTAATCGTTAATAATAATTAACCAAGATGATTATTTATCGGTTAGTTACTTACCAATTAATTACCGGTTTGAATCGGTTCATATCTATAGTATAAATTTTAATTAGACAAAGCGTGAGAAAAGAACATACTTCATTTAAATAAAAAATAAAGGACAATAGAAAGAAAAAGAAAAATTAAATATCGTGGAGAAGCCAGAGAAGAATCGATTAAGCGATTCAAAACTTTTTTTAAAAAAAAAATTATCAATTTGAAAACGATTTTTTTATGATTTCAACTCGGTTTTGAACAATCATATTTGCTTTTTTCGCAGATAAGAAGAATTTTTCAATTTAAATTATAAATAAAAAAGAATAATAATATCGATTCGATGTAGTTCATAAATTGTAAAAGTAAAAAAAAATAAACATTGCGTTTTTAGAAATTCGAGCCAATTAATTAGAATTTATAAATCGTAAAATTCGAATTCAAATTGTTGAAATACAAAAACATAAGTCGGTTCTTTTTCGGTTTAAACCGTTTTCAAATTGCTAAGGCAAGAAAAAGAATTATGTGTTGTATAACGATTTAAAGTTATTTATAAATTGTTTAAAGTAGAGTTTTTTTTGTCATTTTCAATTGATTTTTTATAGTGCCAATGATAAAAAAAATATTGTCGGTCCTTCAATGATCCTTAAATTATTAAACTGAAAAATATTAATTCTTAAAGAATAATTAAATTTTATTCCTCGAACTCAAAGAGAGAGCAGTTATATATTCCATTTTTTTTTAACTTCTCACCGTCTTGGAGCTTTAACGGCAAGAGATATCTACTTCTGGTCACCGATGACCCTCAATAAAAAAGCAATATTCCCAGACGTTTTTTCCTTATTCCCTTCAACCCCTCCAAAACCATGTTTTTTGGTTTATTTCTAAAACGGCTCCTACGATTTCCTTTATTTTTGAATACGTTTTGGAGATGGTCCAGGCGAACTTTCCGTCCAAACATATTTGACTTTATCACGTGATAAATTCACTGATCTGAAATCTTCTTATCTAATTGTTTCAAAAGACTTTAACAAAAATTGTCATGTAAATTCTGAGATACTGTGACTGTTTCACATGATATTTTGTATGAAAAACTGATGAAATACTCACAAAAAACGATCTAAAAGCTGTGAATTAATCACTTGAAAAACTTTGGTTTATTGTGAGTGTCTGTACATAAATACAATTAACATTGAACAAAAAGTTTGGAAAATTCTCACAATAAACCAAAATTCATTGAAGTGCACAATGCAATTGGTTAAGGTCGTGTAGCAAATCAAGCAGAGCATGTGGTCTCTAATAGCTCAGCTGGTAGAGCACTCGTCTAGTTAACGAGAGGTCTCCAGTTCAATTCTGGGTGGATGTAGGAATTTTTCCTATCTCCACTGAGAAAAAACTGGATGATTTGAGTGTCACTTGCTCTGATTGACGATTATATCTCTGTTTTTCGTTCAAAACATCACAAAATGCGGACTAAATACACTTATAATGGTAATTGTCCCAGATTCTAGAAAATCAATACTTGACTTAACCTTTAGTCTGACGTTCTATTTAATCTTCTAGTCTTTTTTTTGTTTTATTACAGTAGAAACCTGACTAACCATCAAATTCAACATATTTGAAGATATGAAAAATCGTAGAAGTTGTTTCTGTAATAGCCCAAAATTTCGTAAGTCAAAATGTTGCTGATTATTCTTGAGGGGCCATCGAAAATCCCAAATTGCTATCTTTAAACATTCAGCCTGCAACAGGCGCTCGAAAGGACCCAATAAACAAACGAAAAGTAAAGTGAAAATAAACTTAAAAATTCTTATTTAATAAGTTTTTTTTTTTGAAAAATATGAAGCTTTATAGAGTGGAAGTAATGAAGTAGATATCTGTAACTAAAATACGAAGGATAATATTGCAATGTTCTCTCTTGGAGTTCGAGCAATAGAATACATCTGTACCACCAACAGCATTTCATGGATTGTATTCACATTTTTTATAAAGCATAACTTATAATTGGTGCAAATTGCTCTAAATTAGATTCTGAGCATGTAATTAAAATTGGATGTGTTTTCTCATAAAATTCAATGTGATAATATTGAGAAAATCTGCATTTTCACCCACATGGATGCAATCATTGAGGAATATTTCGCTCTTGCTAAACGGTTTGAGCAAATGAAATTTGCAACCCTTCCTTTTAGGTATCTATCGGTCAAATGACCGCCAAAATGCATTTGATGGGCTATGACCGTATATCGCGAGTGCAATTTGCAAATATGCATCCATGGAATATGTTATTGCAGTTGTGCTCTGTCGCATCAGCAAGTGAATCCTCCTTCCACCCTCTTCCCCCCGCCCCCAATTTTGCATCCGGCAATGTTTGTCCATTGAATTGCATATGAATTGCACCGGGGATGCATTTTAATGTATTAATTGCCAAACGTGTAATGGCATCATCAGTACTCGGGAAAATTGTCTATAATATTGGAATTCACGCGCATTCTGGCCCCCCAAACACAACCCCTTCAGGCGGAGAATTCTCACTTTCCCAAATAAAAATTTGGGTATCGTTGTGAGGGGGGAATAGGGGAGGGGGTGGCAAGTGAAAATTTACTAGTGATCATTTTGTGGGTATATTTTGTGGAGGGCCAAAAACGAGCTCAATTATTTCATTTTAATATTCTCCATCTGCTCGAAATGGCTATATCATTTTAACTTTGTCAATTGTTTGAGGGTGAGTCGACTTTAAGAGGGATAGGTTGTTCACATGGAAGAACATTCTGCACACTCAGGGCATTTTTTAGAAAATAGGAATTTTGTAAATTTTTTTAAAGGATTTTTTAAGGAGGTTGTCCAGACGGATCATTCCAAATAACGATTTTTCGAGGTCAAGGGTTTAAATGGCTTTAGAGAACGTATTTCTCATCTTAATGGTATCATTTTTGGGCTCGTTGGAAAGGTCTTGGAATTTCCTATAAAACTGAACTGGTTCCAATCGGTTTTGAATCAGTAATGAACCGGTTCATAACCGATAAATAATTTTTATACGAAATTCTATTAAAATACGCCAGAGGTGTATTTTGGCAAATGTTTCGAGTGTCTTATGAATCGGTTTAAATCGGTTGTGAACCGGTAATGAACCGGTTATAAACCAATAATTAATCTTCGTCCGGAAATCAATTCTAATACTCTTAAAACTATTTTGGGTGATTTTTTGAGTGATTTATAAATCGGTTCAAGTCGGTTGAGAACCGGTAAACAGTAAATTACATCTATAGATAGAGGTACATATAGCATCTAAGCCACGAGTTCGAGCAATTCACAGAGTCTGAAACTCTTTGTCACCCTTATTTTCTTTTAATAAAGATCAAGTAATCCTACCGATTTACTAAACTTTATTGATAAGTCTTGTGGTATACAGTATCAAATTGCAAATCACTGGTCTTTTAAGTTGGATTTTTGGGAACATTTATTTTTTTATTTGAATTTCATGATCACGAAAATTTTCAATTCGAAAATTGACACAATTTTGCGCATGATCTCGCCTGGAGGCCTCCAATGTTGGTCTGCACAGTTTGATGACCATGTTCAAATAAAATGTTGCATACGAAAAATCTTTTACTCAAAAATTGCGTGTCGATCGACATTTCTTGTGGTTATTCTCCTGCCTTGTAAAACCCTACATCTTCGTCTTCTCGATGTATTATAAACTGGAGTATTTTTGGTTTCATATTATATCCCTGTATGTATGATATATTTTCGATATTCCCTGCACTTTTAATTTCATTGTGCGGTTTCGTGGCTATAATCCATAGAGTTTCTGTCTCGAGAGTCTTCCCGGCCAAGTAAATCTCGCCTCAATTAAAGGGTGATTCTAGAGGGGATATCCTATATTATAAATTCGTAAAAGACTTTTTTATCCTCCGGGAGGATCGATTAGCTGAGTGTTTTGCGATTAAAAAAAAATACTCTACAGTGTTTAGTATGTATTTTTTCTGGTAGACGATCATCAAAATCTAAATTCCATACTACACAAATTGTTCTCTTCATCTCGTCATTCACTCTCAATTTCTTCTCAATGCAGAATATTCTGTCAGAAAAATCAAACTGGATACAGGAATATTTTGCCGTGAAAATTATAGTCGCATAAAATGTTGAAATACATAGTTGGGATGCAGAAAAAAAAAGTTTGAAGGAAAAAATGTGATTTGCATATTAGTGCAATTTGCATCTTTTAGGTTTTTGCACCAGCATCCAGACAAATTTGAAATTCAATAGACTAGCACAAACTATATGGTCTCAAAGGAATTTAATAGTGTACCATATTGATCTTGGCCGCCAAAAAAAGGGATTGAGGATGTTACAAAAAAAAGCTCTCATCACGCTTGATCTTTCCTTTTTCTGGGTTTCCTTTTTCTTGATATTTCTTTACATATTGTGATATTGATAAAAAGGTATCTAAAGGTATCTTAGGATCGAATAGCGCCAGATGTAGGGGAAAGTGCCTATGCTTTATAGGATTCTATGCTTCGTAATGACCAAATTTTTCTTATGTTTCTGAATAAATGTGACTCCTGCAATATATTTTTAAAACTGTTAGTTTTTTTTTAAAACCCTAGTTTTTTTTTAAAATATGGATGCGACGAGTCACATTTATTGAGAAATATAGGAAAAATTTAGTCATTACGAAGCTTGGGATCGTACGAAGCATGAACACTTTCCCTCAAAGTTTTTATCTCAATAAAAAACAAAAAAAATTATTTCAATAAAATCAAAGTAATTTCAAAATTTTTCAGTTTAATAATTACAAAATGCTTAAAGTTAAGTTTATAAAAATGCTATTTTTATCAATTTTCAAAATGTGTTTTTAATAAAAATTTAAGATTTTTGCAAGCTAAGTGTATAACGTTCACTAATGATAGCTACACCTTATCTTAAATATTTTGATCTTTAAATATGCTTTTAAAATCTAATATTACTTAGCTATACATTACTTTATTTTTCAATTGTTTTGAACTTGTTAATTGAAAAACCAAACCATTTAAAAACAACTCTATAAAGCTGACTTGTTTATTTTCGACTATACTTAGAATAAGACTCGAACAACTAGAATTTCTACCAAGTTTGGTTTTTTCTGCTTTTTGGTTACTACTTGACATCTTTTACCTTCTTTCTGGATATTATACTTAAAAATTATTTTAAAAGTTATAGGATTTTTAAATCTTAAAGTCCTTATTCGTAAAATTTCCGATTGAAATCGCTCTCCTGTAAATTTTTTTATTCACGAGTTAATCGAGTATTATTTTGAGCCATCGATTTAAGCCTAATTTAATTTTTTTTTCATTTTAAAGATGATCAGAAATACTTTTAAAAATTTTGAAAATACAAAAATTTTGTTTTCAGTACCAAAAACATTAAAATATTCTATTTTTAAAAAACTTTTAATAAATAAAAGTTTAAAATATAGTTGGGACAAGTAGAAAGTTTTAAACTATTACAATTGATATTTTTTAATTTTGAAATTATCAAATATGAAAAGTTCGCACGTTGTCTTTAACGTAAAACTACAAATTCGAAATTTATCTTTTAAATTTTCAATAAAAAATCTCATTAAAAAATTAGCTTTCAATAATTTTTTTCTTTAATTAATTAATTTCTTTTATTTTTCTTTAATGCGAAAATTTAGTATGAAAATTCGAAAATGAATTTGAATTGTTCGAACATTAACGACTTTTTGTGCAAATAGAGTTCCATTTACCTTTTTTCCATGACATTATTGGAGAGTCAAACTCTACTTGTATTTGTACCCTATCTCGAGATATATCTCTTTCTTTTCTCCTGATCACTACTCATGCGTCTCTATCCTCTTTAATTTTCCTCAAAATTGGCCCTGGTGATTTTGTTTATTTTTGGATGTGTTTACGAGGTAGTCCAGCTGAACATTTTGTCTGCAAGTACCTTTGACCGGTTAAATCGCCATCTTGAATTCTTCAAGCTCAAAATTCAACCATCCTAGAGGGCCTATCTTTTAATCGATTTAACTAAATTTGGATTTATTTGAAAGGTCTTGAAAATCCGAACCTAGCTGCATTAGTTCTAATTCCGAATCGGTAATGACTCAGCAAAGCATCAGTACAATTTTAGAAATATAAATAAAATGTTTAATGATTTTTTTAAAATATCTTCTGAATAAATTTTCTAATCAATTTTCAACTTCAAGATGGTTTTATGATGATTTGCTAGAAAGAATATTTATACAAAGGAATTACTCAAGAGTTAGAGCAGCTGGCAAAGCCTAGGACCCCTAGGACCCTAGAAGGAAAAAAAAACTTTAGATAGAGTTTAAATAAATATCTAAAGACTCTTTAAGTAAATATCTTAGGACAATAAAAGTAACACCGTTTTATAGGCGATATCATCTTTGATCTTTCCATTATCAAAGGGCACTTTTCAAAAAGGGCTTTCAGATTAAAGATTTCTTTCTTGGCAAAAAATTAACAGAAATGCATTTGAGAAGCATTTGAACATACAAATGCAGAAAAAGAACGAGATGGCAAAGAAATATTCATGCACCTCTCAAATACATGTGTTCAATGTTAAGAGGGATATGATGGAAATAATAATATGTTTAGAACACTTAAGTGGGTAGACGATCGCTTGTTACTCATGTTCATGAAACCCTTACTGGCGGTGTTTTCATACGTGTTTCTCCTGCGTTCAATGCTTTTTTTTTATCAAAAAATATTGCTTTTGTTACAGATATTTTTTCCTATAAAAGGAATAATGTAGAGCAAATTTTTGGTTAGTGAATGGAGGCTTTTTTTTAAAGAGAGATTTTTGCCACTTGAAAATCACAAATTGTAACAAGGCTCCCCGACTGTGCAACTTTGTGCTAACTACTTGGTATTAAGAATGATATTAAATGTTGAGAACTCATTTTTCCACACTCGAGCGATTAGTTTCTGAGAAATGGAGAAGCATGATTATGCTATTCTGCAATTGAAATAAAAAAAAAGATTGTTTAAAAACTAATAATTATCGTTGGTAATAATTATCAATTTGAGAATTTTATATCCGGAAAATTTTACTCCTGAATATAATTCTCTCGGTGAAGAGATAAAAATCTAATTGAGATGATATCGTGATGAAAAAGTATTTATGAATAATGATTTTTCTGGCTCAAACTGAAGGGAATTGCACACAATGTGTTTTAATGTTGAAATTATTAATTATAATAAAAATAATGTTTCACTGTCATTTCAGAAAAAGGCTTCGTGCTTCTTGAATTTGATGTTTATCGCGATGAATTTTTAAAATATGAATAAATTATGCGTTCAAACTTGGCAAAAATTTGCAAAAATAACATAATAACATTTTTAATGGGTTCTTCTTTTATTTGTGGCTACATTTTAGAAAAAAACTGTGTCATTTTTAGAATATTGTGGAGCAATATTGGTCTAGGAGATTTTTTAAATTTGAATTGTTTCAACTAGGATCAAGAATATGGGGCATTAAGTTTTTTATCATTTAATAATTTAATTTATTTTTTTATTGTCTCTATTTTCTAATCATAATTTCATTTAATTTTCTACTAAAAACAAATTAATCATACTCTTTCATAATTTTTAATAAATCTCGGTATTTGTTTTTACCATGACGTACTAAAGTTGACATAATTTAGAGAGTTTGTGGTTTAGTACATGCATGTACTAAACATTTTTTAAAGTTTTATTTTAATAACTTTATTGCTCTGTAATATTTCCTTTCCTGAAAAATCAACAAGCCTTTCAAGGGTACTAAAGCGCGAAAAGAAATCGCCTCTTCAAAATGAGTTTGTTCTAAATGCATTTGCTGCATTTGTTGGTAATGACAGGATCATGTTGCCGCATTTCCCACGATTGCAGGAACAAAGAAAATGAATTTAGGACACTTTTAGTCTGAAGTGGCGAAATATATCCTTAAATTTAGTTTTTAGTACATTGTGGAAGAAAATGATTGTCCGAAGATGAGAATTCATAATTACAAGTACTAAAATGGGGTTATTGTACTAAGTAAAACAAAGTACTAACTAAGTACTAAGTTCTAATTTAAGTATTTCATGAAAAGCAGGATTTTTTGATATCTACTTGGAATTTTATGTACTAAAAGTGAACTAAATTGAAGTTATTGCATTAGGGAGTTTAATCAATGTCTTTAAATAATCTTCAATCAAGAGTTTTATTTGCTTAGTTGTTTAACATATTTAGTACATTGTTTCAATTAAATTCAATTCAATTAGGTTTATAGCAATAATGCTTTATAGCTTTCAACTTATTTGATTTTGTACTAAAATAGTCCTACATTTGGAAAGTCAAAGTCTAAAAGACAACAAATAGAGCACTATGCAAGAGTATGAAGTCGTAACATAATTGTCTGTTGTGTATTATGCGCTTTTCGCGGTTGCTTCACTTTTGTACTAAAATACTGTAAATTGTACTAACCGCCTCTCATTGTTTAAAACCAGTGAGACAGCAATATAAAGCAATCAGGTGGAGCAAAGTAATTGGAAGATTGTGAATAATATTTAAATATGATCAGTGATAATTTTTTTTAAAACAAATTTTTATGCATTTTTGTCATTTTTGATTTTGTACTAAAAACTAATATTTTTGGCATTTTTATCTTGGAATTTTTTCAAGCTACAAAAATTTGATTAGTTTAAAATTTCGTGCCTAATTCACAAATTTATTTTCCAATTTAGTTTTAGCACATGTTCCAATTTTGAGATTTTTTAAATAATTATTTCAATGTGAAAGCTCCCTCATTTTAAAATTAAATACATAAAGTGGTCAAATATTAAAGATATTTTTATTATTTATGAGATAATATTGTAGAACAACCCCAATCACTCATTTCATTTTCTCTTTTAATAAATTTAAGCTTTAGATAGTTTTCATTCTGTTTGATTTTGTACTAAAATAGACTGAGTTATTCAAAGAGAAAAAGAAGACGACAAAAAAGGGTACTGCATTTAGGAGTTTTACATCTAATTTTACATCATTCTGAATTGAATATTTTTAGCAATTAGATATAAATCACATCCTTCTAGTTTTTGTACTAAAATACTGTAAATTGTATTAATTGCCTTTTAATTGTTTGAAATCAATGAGACAATAATATAAAGCAACTAAGTGGAACAAAGTAATTGGAAGATTGTGAATAATCTGTTTTGATTTTGTACTAAAATAGTCTTATTGTTTATTACTTAGAGAGAAAAGAAGAGGACAAAAAAGAGTACTACATTCAGGTGCATTACATCTTAACATAATTCTGACTCGTGTATTTCTGGCAATTGGACATATACCACATGTTCATTTTTGTTCTAAAATAGTACAAATTGTACTAACTGTCCTTTGATTGTTTGAAACCAATGAGATAACAATATAAAGCAATTAAGTAGAACAAAGTAATTGAAAGATTGTGAATAATATTCAAATACGCTCAGTGATAATTTTATATAATTTTGTTGTTGTTGTACTAAAATAGAATGGCATTTGATTACTCCAAAGTCTAAAAGAAAACAAAAAAGAGTACTATAAAGAGTATTACGTCTTAAAATAATAATACATTTTTGAGTAATGTACATATTATACACTTTTCGCATTTGTTTCACTTTTGTACTAAAATAGTACAAAATGTACTAACTGTCCCTTCATTCTTTGAAGCCAACGAAACAGTAATATAAAGCAATTAAGTGGAGCAAAGTAATTGAAAGATCGTGAATAATTTTTAAATATATTCAGTGATTAAAAACTTTTGTGTTTTTCTCATTTTATGTAATTTTTCATTTTGTACTAAAAACCAACATTGTTGACATTTTTTATTCTTTTTATCTAAGAATTCTTTCAAGTTATAAAATCTTTGTTACTTCTAAATTTCATTCATTTTCGCAAATTTCTACTTCAAATTTGTTTTAGTACATGTTCTAATTTTGAGATTTTTAAATAAATTCAACGTGAAAGCCCCCTAATTCATTTTAAAATGTGATTTTTTTTATTATGTATGAGATAATTTAGAGTTATAACACTTAAAACTAAATAGTGTTAATATGTAGTTAATATCAGCGCCATTTATCGAGCGTTACATTGTGATATTTATGTATTGCACTGTGATTGATTCTTTCATCATTTTGATGAGTTTTAATTTTCAAATATAAGTTTTTCGATGGCATGCCGTCAATCTGAATGCGATAATTACAGAGCGGATCGTGAATTCAACACGCGTCGTATTTAGATATTGATTTTTATTGGTGTTATAGGGAATGATGTGTCTGTTTTTCATGAGGCTCTGGAATCTCGCTGTTTTCTTACCATATCACATATATAGTGCTTTTATATCCAGAAAGGTGATTTTTTTTCCACCAACATAATGCTCTTTTACCAACTCCCTGGCGTGCATTTCAAAATATGATCTCAAAAAGTTACAATTCAATTCACTTTTGATCTGATTGAACTTCTCCCTTTCTCTCTCTCTTGCACTTAAAAAAAAAAACTCAGATAATCTCTGGATTCCAATTTTGTGAGACAGTCTATGATTTTTTTTGTTGGCTGTTATAGATGAAATATTGAAATAATTAGGTGAAAAAATATGCAAGAAAAGTGGAAGAATAAAAAAAGAATTGTGTTATAGAGTGCAATTAACACTTGCGATTAATTTAAAGAAAATGTGCAAAATTGCAACAATAGCTGAGGGAGATAAAAAGACAGAGAAAGAAGAAAAAAATGCAATTATTTCGTTACAAGTTTCACTTGAGTCTGGTGGAGAGTTGTACATTGTGTACATATATTAAATGTAATTAATTTAATTGGTATTTTGTACAAATGGTTTCTTGTGTTGCATTCTTAGTTCGCACCTCGATATTTCAGATGTTTTTGTATCAGCCACTGAGAAAACAATATCACTTCTATAATGTTGACATTTTTAGGACAAACAGATTTTTTTTTCAAAATTTTTGATATATTTCACAGATTTGATAGGTCAATCTCAATCTGAGAAGTTTCTTTTGGCCCTTTTGGGGTGGATTATCATTGACCCTTTTAGATTTTAAAATTTTGATAGGGGAGAATGGATTATTTTATTTATGCATTGGCTTTAAAAAGTTACCTTCTCAGACAAAGTTATTTGTTTTAAGATATTCTACTTACTAGTATGACAAAGAATTGACCTAGTTAACCGCAAGTTACATAAGGTAAAGTGCCCTCAAGTCGACCGGTTCCTCAATTCGACCGGTAGGCTTTTTTGTTCAATTTATTTATATTTGCACTAATATTTGGCGTATGATCTAATATTAAGAGGTCAATTATTGCATAAATAAATACGAATCAGTGACAATTTTATAGAATTTCACCATTAAAACATTCAAATATTGACCACCGGTCGAGTCGAGGAACTGGTCGACCCGAGGGCACTTTACCTTATATCAGAAATATTTTCTAAATACTTTTGCCTTATTTTGGTATTTTTTCAAACTAGTCCATTAATACTGCTTTAGATAAAAATGTAAAATTAAATTTTAAAAAATATCTCAAAAGATAATTGAAAAAAATATTGTAACATTATTTTTTTTAAATTTATAAAACACATTAAAAATTATTTTTGATAGATGAGAATTTAATAAATAAAAAGTCTAATATTAAAACAAAAAAAAAGGACGAAGTAAAAGATAATGTAATTTCAAGACTAAGTTCCCGTTGATTCAAGTAGAATTGATACTGATTTATAAGGTTAAAATAATTCTTTTGGATTAAAAAAGAAGCTACGCAATTAAAATTGTTCAAACATATTTTTTCAAAAAGACATAACACAGAAACTATTTTTTTTCTAGAAAAAGTAAATAATTTAGTCGAAATACAAGAAAAAATTTATTCATTTGCAGAAGTTTTATTAATTTATTTATTGATTTATTTCATTTATTGATAATAAATATGCATGCTCTGCTTTTTTTTAAATAAAGCAATAAAAGTATTTTAAACCAAATAAATTTTGAAGCTAAATTACGTTATGATAGGCCTCAATTCCTGTTAATGAAATAGTATCCCTATTCAAAGGTGTGCTACTTTTCCTTATTTATTTTAATTAAAAAAAATACACTAATCCTCATTTCATTTGGAAAAAGAATCAACGGCATTAAAGTTGAAATTTATTTAGAATTTCGTTCCAAAGAAATATATTTAAAGAAATAAGGAAATATTTTATATTCTTAAGGATGATAACATGGTTGTATTGTATTATAAAAGCCAAGTATAACCATTATACTATTTGATATGTCTCAAATTGGACTTAAACAATTATCTTTCGCTTTTAGAAATACAAAGAAATCTAAACAATCCGTTTAAAGCATTTTAGGGGTAAACTTAATACTTGTTCTCATTGAGTAAGCATCAAGCACCGTAAGCACTTAAGAAGTTACTTTACTATACACCGTTTAACTATGGGTATTGGTTTGATCGTTGATTGGGTTAGGAATTATTAAGCAGGTCGTACATCAAGAAGTAATATAGTTTTCATTTAACTTGCCAATTTAGTCCAAATTATAAATTTAAAAAAAAAAACATAAATGCCTCATTACTTTTATATGCATATATAGATTATTGAAAATTTTATAAATGTGCAAACCCACCATTTTTCTCTTAAGTGATATATCTTATAAATATAACCGAATAAAATAATGTTTGTTGCACGTATTTGACCATTTTGAGTAACTTTGCAAAACTGTCAAGAAACTTTTGGCCGATGAAAATTGAATAACTTTTGGAAAACAAATTTTTTTTATAATAAAATTAATTATTGTTTCTGAAATACATAAATAACGTATAACCAACTAATTCATTTATAAAAAGAAAAAAAAGTTTTTTTTCTATGAGTTTTCCAATATAGTTTTGTCAAGAAACTTTTGGCCAATACTCTATTTATTGTTCGAAATCTACTAAGACAGTAATCTACATAATTCATTTTTCGGTATATGGCCGTTAGATTCTGTATATTAAATTAAATCTCGTTCGGGCGTTTCACTAGTTACGAAATTATTAAAGTTAAACGGTGTAGTTAAAAAACCTCAAGTTCGAAGAAGAATTCATTAAGTCAGAGGTCAAACGGTGATAGATGGCGACACGATGTTTTTGCATCTTACAGGGATTTCAAGACTTTTAGCCCAGTTTTTTAAAGCCAATTTTAGTAGTTTTTAAAGACCAAATGGATTATTTGCCTTTAATATCCAATCTCAAGGACTTGAAGTCAAAAATCGCCCAAAACTCTTGCCTGATAAGGAGTTATAGAAGTTAATCCATATGTCGAAACTTTAACCCTTTTAGGACGAATGGGACACCGGTGTTCCAAAAATAAAAATTAATTTTTCGGACTATTTTGAAATCAAAATCACTTTCTATAGTCATTTTTTTTGTTTTTGGGACACCGATGTCTCACGCGTCTTAAAGAGTTAAGACTGAAGACCGTATCAGACGATCGTCAGACTGAAGGTTTAACTTCGATTAAGAAGGGCTAAAGACCGCTTTGATATTGGAATCTGTTCGGTCAATTTTTCTTAATAAAGATTTAACAATGGATTATGACATGTGGGGGAATTCTGTAACAGTATGGCAATGTCATATTGGCATTGTCATTGGGATCAGGGTAAATTCGAAATCGAAACAACATTGAGAGCCAGTGAAAATTTACAACACTCAAAGTGTAAAATTTTTCATATGACATTTGTCATACTGTACAGAATTCCCCCACAGGTCATATTCGGTATTTAAATGTTCATTGGTTTCAACGGGTTTTCAGTAGGGGAATTCTGTATTTCGAAAATGGCGAAAATGCAATTCATTGAATTTTTAAAGAAATCCCTTTACTTGATTATTTTATGAAAATACAGTAAAGTCTTGGTTGATTTGTTTAACTAAATTTATTGTCATTTGAATTGCCAGAAATCTCAAATATGTGACTTCTGACAATACCACGTGAGCTGAAATAGCAATGTCACGGCTACAGAATCGTATTTTCGAAAAAGCTCTTCTAAGATTCGAACCCAATTTGTCATATGGCATTGCCAGTAGGGGAATTCTATAATTTTCGTGGCATTGTCACGCGTGAGTTCGAAATCTGACAATGCCATTCGAGCTTTTTTGTCATATCATATGAGTTCGAAGATGCCGAAAATGCAATTCATTGAATTTATAATGAAATCCCTTTACTTGATTATTTTATGGAAATACAGTACGTCTCGGTTGATTTGTTTAACTAAATTTATTGTCATTTGAATTGCCAGAAATCTCAATTATGTGACTTCTGACAATGCCACGTGAGCTGAAATAGCAATATCACGGCTACAGAATCGCATTTTCGAAAAAGCTCTTCTAAGATTCGAACCCAATTTGCCATATGGAATTGCCAGAGCGTTACAGAAATCCCCTCCAGGTCTGATACCCGTAGTTTTTTAGCATGTGCGCCCTGTGTGCGAGCTTTTAACAACGTCAAAACGCTATTCAATGACTTAGTATGAATTAAGTGTCCACCGCTGTCTTACCACTGAAAACCATCCTCAACCGATTTTTTTCTTTTTAATTTCATTTTTGTTAAAAATATTGCTGGGAAATTGCGTGAATGGTGGCGTTTGGGATATTATAGATTTATAAATGCGGAATTCCATCTATGAATTCCTTTTGTGTGGCTCTTTCCACATCACTGAAGAAGTGGCCATAAATTTTCTGACGATGATTTCCCTAGCTTTAATACATGGAAGTGCTTGTATCGAAAATCTCAATCTTTCGCCTCCCAATGTACACAAAGTGCTCCATTGCCGAAGACACGATGCAGAAGAAGCTTCTTCGTCTTTTGAAACCTCTAAAACTCCTTCTCTCGCACTTCTTTTATTGTTAACTCCGGGATGATATGGGGAGCTTGAAAAAGAGACGCGGCGGCTCCCAATGTTTCATGTCTTGCTGAGCACATTTCTCCACCTCGGGACTATGGTTCAGGTGAGAGAAGAGACCACAAGGTATAAAGAAGGTAGATATATTTTCTGCTACTTCGACTTCTTCCGTTTGCACACATTTTGCTTCTGCTGATCATGAAAATATGTAATCGCAAAAAGGAGTTTCCTTTCAAATAGATCGTAGACCCATCTTATGTGCCAATGTTTCTTAAAATCTATCGCGCCAATACGATTTTTCAATTGGACCTTTCATTTCCATTCCATACCTTTCTGCCTCTCCAATGCTCAGTGATTTATTGATGGTTTGCACATAGAAATTTTTGCTTATTTCTCCACCCTTTTCCCATTGAATTTTATATGCTACTTTTGACTTAGAATATTTTACTGGATGTACTTATAATGCATTATCCAATATTGCACCTTTTGCGAATGCTCAAGTAATTGAAGACGGAAAGATTTTCCACCTTTTATCTCTATACCCCGTTTGGTTGCAAAATAATACGGAACAAGAGACAGAAAAATTCATGTCAAGAAGTAATTATAAATGAACAAACGATTCCTTTACTTGGCCGTAAATCAGGAGAATAATTCTCGAAAAGGGGGTGTGGTATTGCGTAAAGCATACCTTTGGTGTGTATGAGAAGTTTAACAAAAGATATTGAGACACAAGATTCTTGTAAAATTGCCTCAACACTGCATGCGAAGATTAAGAAGAAAAAAAAAGTTGTGTTTCGAGACGTGAGGAATAATTTTATTATTCGAAATGTCGATAATTTTTCCTATATGATTTTCCTCTGTAATTTCTCACTAGCAATTTATTATCATTCATGCACAAATTGCAGAGTTATTATTCTGTGCATTTGTACAATTTTTATTTATTATTACTATTTGCATTAACATAGACAGATAGACAGAAACAGAAAAAAATATGCTCATAATCTTGTTTTATTTTTTTTTTAAAACAATAATATACAAAATTGGTTTAGATATCATGTTAATTGTTGGATAAAGAGAGTCAGAGTGAGATGGAGAGAAAGAGAACTAGTGATAAGATTGGTTTAGCTTATGAAAAATGTGATTCTTTCATTTATGATTCAATTTATTTCTAAAGAGCAATATGTCATCAAGATTGAATTAAGTTTTAAAGAACAGCGATTTGAATACCTTCTTGAAAATTTCTGGGGACTATATGGGAGTTCGAACCTAGAGATCTTGCATGATAGTTCGGGCACTGAGAAAAAAAAGAGGGTGCGATTAACATTTTTTCCTCATAACATTAACACTTTTTAGGTGTAAAAATATATCAACATTTTTTAATGTTAATTTTACACCTTTTTAAGGGTAAAATGGGTAAAATTAACATGAAAAAAAGATAACTTTAACCCCTAATACACCTAAAAAGGGTATTATTTACACCGATTTCGGATCAATACTGCAGGGTAAAAGTAACATTTTCGGAATGTTATTTTAACTTTTTCGGATTTCTCTCAGTGGGTGTTCTTCCACACTTCATCGAGGGGTAACACATTTCGAGGAACTCAAGCTAATCTAGTCAGGGAACTCGAGGAACTCAGGAAACCCGAGGCTCTCACTCGGAACTTTGGGAACTCAAGGATACCCGGTGAACCCTCGGGGACCTCACGGGGAACCTATATATTTTTTCAGGGACTCCAGGAAACTCACGGGAAATCCGGGGCACCCACGGGGAACTCGGTGAACTTACGGGGAACCCGGATAACTTATACATTTTTCAGGGAACTCTCGGGGTACCTATATATTTTCAGGGAACCCGGGGAACTTAAGGGGAACCCTTATATTTTTTTCGGGGTACTCACAGGGAACTCGGAGAAACCATACATTTTTTTGAGGAATCAGGAACTAGGGCTACTCTAATTCCTTACGAATAACCCCTTGCATTGCGTATTCTTATCACTAGTAATTTAAAAAAAAAATGTAAATATAATTGTATATTAGAAGAGAGAGGGCCTGCAACCTTTTTATAATTCTACTAAAATAATTCTTTTCAAATTAAAGTTGTTTTCTTTGAGTGTTTTGCTTTTTAGAAAAGTTTAAATCAAATTATTATTTTATTCAAATTAAGTTTTTCGATTTTGCAAGCTTAACTATGAATTACTTACTCCGATTGGGTATAAGTTTTTTTTTTTTGAAAAAATGTAACATAATTCCGAAATATAAATATTCAAAGGCGGATATATATATATAAGTTCTCCATAATTTTTCTCAATTTAATGAAATATACGTCTAAAACATCCCTTCCTTGCACAGTCATCAAATCTACAGTATACGGCTTAAATCCTAATTTTTTATTGTGCAATATCAATAGAAAAACCTTGACTTAGGATTGAATATAAAGTGCAAATGATCTATTCCTTTTTGAAAAATCACTTGAGTGGATTTGTTATTTGGAATTTGGAGATCTTTGGATACTGGGCTAAACCTCAAGTCTGAAGCTCTAATCATCTTCAAGAATCATCTAGAGCTAGATATTAGGGCTAACTTTGGAATACTGCACAATATGGAAATCCGGACAATTCAATCAGGCATATTCGATAATCTTGTAGATTTGCGTGTCTTTTCACCCCTGATTGTCGTAAGCTTTTCTTTAATTTTAGCACTTAAGGATGATCTTCACCGTGTAGACGTAGCAGATCGAGTCAGTGAAGACTATTCTCAAGTGCTAAAATTAAAGAAAAGCTTAAGAGAACTTTTAGTAGGCTTTTCAAAAAGCTTATATAAGCTTTTCCTAAGCTTTTCTTTAATTTTAGTACTCCATCGTCTTCATCGTCTAGACGTGGCAGATCGAATCGGTGAAGGCCATCCTCAAATGCTAAAATTAAAGAAAAGCTTCTAAAAGCAGGGGTGTGAATGCACCGCATCTACGGGAATGATTTAGTAATGGGAATAATATAAAATGATAGTCTGGTAGTCATCGTCTAGTGGTAGTCAAAATTCTTTTCTTTCCACGCAAGGTTAATTCTTCGATTTTTATTCTGTGCTGAACTTTCTTCCATCTCACGACTACCGGACTATCCCTTTAAATTAAACTTAACGTCAGTTCCCTATTCTTTATCTTACTGATTAAAAGGGGTAGTATATGTTATATAATTTGGAACCATATCTGGTTTGGAATTTTGAGATTTCCTCTCTGCTCCAGATGGACAAAAGAACAAAGTACTATGTATAGAAATATTGGTACTTCTTCGGGGTCTGCTTTCTTTTTGCTCATCTGAAATAGTGAAGTTCTGAATTACTTCATTTTACCCTATGCCATTCTAGAGTCCTTTCAAGATTATTGAAATAAGTTTTTTTGTCAAGTGTAAAGTAAGGCATTCAAACTCCTAATTGGTTCGTTCGAAATTGTGCGTATACTACCGAATTTCATATTGTACAATACCGTAGATGCGTGTGATTTTGCATCCTTACTTTTCTTTAAGTCTTTAGACCATCTTTAGGAGCCCATATTGTCTTTATGCCATACTTAAAGTGATAGAGTTTAATGAAAGCCTGTGGAAGCAGGGGTGAAACGGTATATCTCAAAACGGGATATACGATATATCTCAAAAACAATGAATTTACATGTTTAATTTAGGGCTACATAATTTAAAAAGCGAAACAAATTACCTAATTGAGAATTCGAGATATCAACGAAAAATTAAGAAAACAAGGTTTTAGTTAAAAACAAAGTTTTATAAGCGTACAACATTTGAAAATTATATATACTTTAGTTTCTAAGTATTGTATCTGATCTAAGTTGTGTGTTATCTTCAGTTCTTTCGGAGTTCGTTAGATGATTGTTTTCTTCTCAAAACGAAAAGGACTTGATTTTCAATTGGTATAGGTCTTCCTCAGTGGGTCAATTAAAATCTTTTAAATTATTCGAAATCGTCTTTCATTCCCTTAATACTACATGTGAGTGAAATGTATTTGTTGTGATCTATGAAACGAAACAGCCGCGTATTACCTATTCAGTAGATCAAGTCCGCTCTTGATCAGAACCAAGGAGATGTAGTTGTGTCCGAGAGTAGTTCTTCTGATTTTCTAGTCATTAAGCTTCCAGTTTCTCTTATTTAGGGAGAAGTGGGGCACCTTTGAATTGGGATATCTTTGAAATTACGCTCTTTTTTCCTATTTCTTAAGATACCCCATGTGCCCCTATGCATGCCCTAGGATGCATTATTCTATAATGCGTAACCCAGTTGACAGTTAAACCGATTGATAAACCAGTCAATCTCCATTCCTTTTCCCTTGATATTCCCACAGCTTTACCAATGAGTCTGACTGCCCTTACTCAGGATACTGATACCAATGACTCCATAAATGTCTCATTCAGAGTTGGGGATGTTCGAAATAATTACGCTGTGAATCCGTCTCTAATCGGAAATAGTCGATTAAATTGCAGGATGACAGAAGCTGTGATTATGAAAGAATCACAAAGTCGAGCTGTCGATTTCTTTATAAAGGTCTCATGGTAAATGCTCACCTTCTATCATATGACCGCATACATTTATTAACATTGGATTCGTGTGCGCCCGATGATGATGGGTGCTGCACTTCTGCAATGCAATTTAATGCCAGTGTTTTATAAAACTCGAAATTGTTAAGAGGCAACATGCATACACGCATTGTTGCTATATACCAGTGAAAAATTTTTCACTATATGTGTACACATATGTCAAGACACAAAAAAAAAGTATTATGAAGAAGTGGGAGGGGGTTTTTAATTAAAATTCTACATGCACACAAATCGATTTTCATTTTATAACGAAAATTTTCGTATTAAACTTCCATTGCAACTATTGCAACTGCCATACCTACCTATTTGATGTGAATAATACTTCTTTTTTTTTCTCTACTTTTTCCTACAAATGGGTGTGTATTTGTGACTTTTAGCATGAGAAAATACTTACTTTTCTGAAGGGCTAATCAGTAATAATCACAGCGATTATTAATATTAATAATTTTTGAAAATAAAAAAAAATTAAAGACATTTTCATTATCTTGTTTTTCAAATATTTATCTCTGACATTTGTAGTCTAATTTTAGGAAAATTTTGAAATTATTTAAAACAGACTTTTAAAAACAGAAATGAATGAGTAGGTTCCAACAACCAAGGACCGAAACGTTGGCCGAGAAAACTGATTGCAGAACAAGAAATTTAAGACCGATAGTCCAAATTAGACATTGAACATATGTATCTTAACGGTCGATCTTTAACATTGTAAGCCAAATAATATATTGATAGACGTACCTGTACCGAATTTTCTCAATAAATAAAAAATATCAATTGTTAGCAGATTTTAGATATTTTGTGTCATAAAATTTTCGACATTTTCGAGTTATTTTGTAGTATTTTTTTTTAAGTATATTTGACTTTTGACTGATGAGCGTTACGAGAGTTTGTTAACTTTGTGAATCTACCAAGCTTGCAGATTTAAATTAATACTTTACGTTTTTCTTCCAAACTTCTTTGATAGTTTCTCATATCATTGTTGCTTTTTGGCGCATTTTGTTTTGTTTTTTTTTAATTCTTCTTTTTTTGCAATTTGCTTAGCTGAAATGAGGCTTATTGAAAAGAAATATTATTCAAAATTACGTACAGTTGATGCAGGTGACTGTGGCTCTCGGGGGGTGACCTTACCCCTTGCTATTCAATATTTTCTTGAAATCTAGCACCTAACGATGATCTTTAGACTGTTTTTAAGTGGAAAGTCTCTATATCAGTGCGATCTACTATGTCCGATCGGTGAAGACCATCCTGGAGTGGTAAAATTAAAGTAAAGCTTATGAAAGCTTCTCGTAAGATCATGGTCTACACTGATCCTAACCATATCCAAACGGTGAAGACCATCCTTGATTGCTAAAATCAAAGAAAAGCTTACAGTAAAGCTTGTATAAGCTTTTAAAAAAGCTTTACAAACTTTAAAAGTTTTTGTAAGCTTTTCTTTAATTTTAGCACTTGAGAATAGTCTTCACTGATTCGATCTGCCACGTCTGGACGATGGAAATCATCCTTAAGTGCTAAAATTAAAGAAGAGCTTAAGAAAAGCTTTTAAAGGCTTTTTGAAAAGCCTTCTGAAAGTTTTCTTAAGATTTTCTTTAATTTAAAGAAAAGCTTAGGAAAAGCTTTTATAAGCTTTTACAAAACTTTTTATAAACCTTCGTAAGCTTTTTTTTTTAATTTTTGCACTTGAGGATGGCCTTCACCGATTCGATCTGCCACGTCTGGACGATGAAGATCATCCTTGAGTGCTAAAATTAAAGAAAATCTTAGGAAAAGCTTTTATAAACTTTTAGAAAAGCCTACTAAAAGTTTTCGTTTTCTTTTTTTTTTCTTTAATTTTAGCACTTGAGGATGGTCTTCACCGATTGAATCTGCCACGTCTGAACGATGAAGATCATCCTTGAGTACTAAAATTAAAGAAAAGCTTTTATAAGCTTTTCGAAAAGCCTACTAAGTTTTCGTAAGCTTCTTTTCTTTAATTTTAGAACTTGAAGATGGCCTTCACCGATTCAATCTACTATGTCTGATCAGTAAAGACCATCCTGAAGTGCTAAAATTGAAGTAAGGATTAGTAAAAGCAGGGGGCAATTTCGACTTGTTAGAATATAAGTCGAATAAGTCGGTTTTTTCGCTTTTCAGGTACTCCTCGACATGATCTACGATCTCTGTGAATATTATACAGGAAAGTTTATTATTCTCGAAGTTATAGGGGTTTCAAATTTAATAGATCCTATTCTCAGCATGTAAAATCTCAACTTGAAATAGCTATCCTATGGCCATTTGCGAATTATTCGTTTTATCCGCATCTACGGTACTTTAAAGTTTTTCTTCAGCACAAGAGCTAAAATATTTTAGCAAGGGGTGAATAAGTGGTCTTCAGAATGCATCATGAGCGGCGATCGGCAAGATTGTGCCGATATCGAGCTAAAAATCGAAAGTTCGGCATTATTTTGCTAAGAAATCAAAAGATCGGCACAATTTTAGAGAAGCATCGGTTGATTTAAATGAAATATAGAATACGTTTAAACTCGTATAACAACATAAATTTCCTACAAACAATAATATGACTGCAATTATGTCTAGAAGACCCTACAGTAGAGCCCCGCTGTAGGCCATCGCTCTATAGTCCACAATTTATCGACCGTTGATTTCAAAACACTGATTTTAAGTTAGGTTATGTTTTTTAGTATGCAACATGCAATGTTGTCATAATTATTTTAATATTTTTGGCAAACTTAATTGAGTAGTTGTGATAATTGTGATCCATAATGAAGAGAGCGAGGACAAGTACCACAATCGCAAAGAAAGTGGAAGCCGTCGAGCAATTTCAATACTAAAAGTCGTTGATAATTTAAAAAAAAATTACATGGACTATAGTGAGATCCAAGTGTCAAATCTGGAACAAAATATGTACTACAGCGAGACTCTACTGTAATCTTGTAGACTTACTCGGCAGACCGGCACGAGATCGACAAAATTCGTGCGAAATCAGCAAATCGGCACAATTTTTACAAAAGATCGGCACTCGAGTGATCAATGTTCTCTACTGTTTTGCACTGGAGCTTAGTCGCCAACGGTAATGCCCTAGACACACTTGCGACTTAATCCGGCAGACGGATTAGTCAGAATCTTGTGGAAATGTAATTTGACTATTATTTTGATTATAATTACATGAAGCTGTCTTTCGGCTTATGTCATAAGTGTGTCTAGGGTATAAGACAGCGGTGGACGCTAATACAATTTTCCTTAGAATTTGGGCACTATACCTGTTTCTTTTTTAAAAATATTTTTTAAGGGAAAATGAAAGTATAAAGCATTAGTGATAGGTGTAATTGAGCTTCTAATTGTCTACTTGTAATTACTTATCGTTTTGCTGCGGAACCATAAGACGGCAATGGACGATAGTATCACCACATTATTTTTTTCTAAATTCCTTTATTTAAAGTAATCATAAACCCCTCAACACACGCAACTAAAAGATCAATTTGTTCAGTGACGCTGTTTTGTGTTAATTTTTCTTGTCTTTCAGTGTAGATGGAAAAGTTTCAATCATAGTTCATATGATGTAGGTGGAATTGTTAGTGTTTCCCTTTAACTCACACTTTTCACAAACTCTTGTCATATATTCACACAGAAAGTTAATTTATTGTTAGAAGAACATTTGCAGTTTGCAATCGAGAGCTTCTCGAATTGTTTGAGCGTGCAATATTGGTAGCGCGTATTATAAACTTTGTTGTATGCATTTCCATTTCCGATTTATGTCAAATCATGCAAAAACCAGGGGGTTGAATGCACAATCGGAAATGCATATTTTCCATAGGAGTTCACTTTTTCTCCCACACACCATCCCTTTGGCTTAAATCAGGTGGATTGAAATTAAATGCTATAGCACGTTATTTATTGAAGGACTTTTTTTTTTCTTGAAAGGGGTTAGGGTGGGATTTTGCTGTGATTTTGGCACAAGACTTGGATTTATTTACCAGATTTAGGCTTCGAATTAGAGTATCATTCTCAATAATTTTTATTATAAATGCGTATTTGTTTCTGCGTAATAAGCTTATCCTTAGGAACTTCATGGGTCAAAAGAGAAATGAATCAGAGAATTAATTTGAAGAGTGAAACAAATGACTTTGAGATGAGAAAAAAAGGAAAGAATATTATTTGGGGAAATCTCTTATTGTAATTTAGAGAGACTTTGGGTTTAGGAGAAAGAAAGATATTTTAATCGATTGTTGCCGCTCCGTTCGATACAGTAATTAGTTTGAATTTGTTTTTATCATATACAATTTCTTGTATAGCTATAAGTTACGGATGGAATACTCAAGAAATTCATTATATTTCTTTTTTTTATGTTTTACCTTAATCATTCTGATTTTTTTTATATTCTTCATCTCTCTCAATTCATACAATTTCATCTTTTGTGTATCTGTATGTGTCTTTTTTTCTCCTTCTTATTCCTTATAGATGTTGGTTGGCTATTGAAGAGGCAAAACTTTACAATAAATGTGGCTCATTAATTTTACATTTGTTTCTCCATTTATTTGTACAATTGGAATTGGTAAAAGGCCATAAATGATTAATGACTCGATTTAAATTTGTTACAATAATGCACCTTTATTTATAAACAAATTAGTCAAGAAAGAGATTTGTATTTTTCCCGGGTGTCTTGTGTATTACAATTCGTCATGCTCATTTGCCATCAAATGATGAGATCTAATGAATCTCTTTTTCTTATGCCTCTTCCTCCCATCCTCCTTACCCATTTTACTGTACTCGATCTCCACTGTCATAGGCATAGGGTCGAGATACCTTATTTGGCCGGGTCCAAAAAACACAAAATCTTGAAAGTAAAAATCCGGAAAGATTTAAAATTCCGAAAGTGCCAAAATCCCGGAAGCCAAAATCTTGAAAATCAAATTTTCGAGAACCAAAATTTCGAAATTCTTAATTCCGGAAGCCAAAATGCTGAAAACAAAAATCTTGAAAAGGTTAAAATTTCGAATGGGCCTGAACGCCAAAATCCGGAAAAGCTAATATCTTGAAAAATTCAAAATGCAGGGTGCTACATTCTCAGAAGTCAAAATACTGAAATCCAAAATCCCAAAAGAGCCAAAGTCCCATAAAATACAAAATATGGAAAGCCAAAATCTCGAACGTTACATCGCTCGAAACCAAAATCATGAAAGCCAAAATTTTGAAATTTGAAATACCGAAAGCACCAAAGTGCCTGAAGCCAAACTTCCTCTTATAATTCGGAAAGATCCAACCGAAAGCCAAAATCCCGAAAGCTAAAATCCCGAAAAATCTAAAATCTAGAACGCTACATCCCTGAAAACAAAATCCTGAAAGCCAAAATTTCGAAATCCAAAATACTGAAAGCGCCAAAATCTCGGAAGCCAAGTTAAAATTCGGAAGGATCCAAAATCCTGAAAGCCATAATCCCGAAAAGCTGATATTTTGTAAAAGCCACAATTCTGGGGGCTATATTCCCTAAAATAAATATACCCAAATCCAAAATCCTGAATGAGTCAAAATTTCGAAAGCCAAAATCCCGAAGGTTAAAATCCCAAAAGCCAAAATTCCGAAAAGCTGATATCTTGAAAAATCCAAAATCCTAAAAATTTCCGAAAGCCAAAATTCCAAATTCTAAAATCCCAAAAAGACCAAAATACCGAATGGGCCAAAACTTTGAAAACTTTTCAGGATTTTGACCATTCGAAATTTTGGCTTTTCGCTAGATTTTGGCTTATTCGGATTTTTAACGTTTAAGATTTTGGTTTTTCCAGGATTTTTGGATCTTTCGAAATTTTAGTTTTCCGAAATTTGGCTTTTCGCTATTTTGATGCATTCGGGATTTTGTGTTTTTGGTGTTCAGAATTTTCACGTTCGGGAATGTGGCTTTTAGGATTTTGAGGGGTCACATCGGGCACCCTTTATGACCACCTTAAGATCTTAAATTTGAGGACGGTGAGGAGGACTTAAATCCGTATAAAGATTGCATTCCAATCCCTAAAAAAAAGGATCTAATCTAATCTACTGAAGTAGAGAAAATTTTAACAGTTTTAGTGCTCGAATTTTGCCTAAACTTCAAAGCTCTACTACGAGATTCATACAGATCTAAGACAAAAGATGTATTTGATAGTATCTAGGCAATAGAATTCTCTACCAGAAGCATATAAGAGTTTGAAGAAAGTCCCACAAGATCTCCAGATATCTCAGTTTGAAGTTTGTAGAAGTTGTAGAATTATCGACTCTGTTATAGTGTATTTTAGCATGTTCCTAACTTAAAATTGGTTTAGAAAGCCTACAAATTTTGATCTGCTACCAAATAGAGGTTCCATCACCCTAAACTTAGCATTTGGAAAAAGATTTCAAATTGATTTTTAGCTTCAATCTCACCTCATCAGTCTTTAGATGTCTTTTTCCCAGAGTAAAAAAATATTCATCTTGGAATCTTCTCTAATTTCCTTTTCTTTTCCACTTGATTTGATGACTGAAGAGTCTGAATTTTGGAATTGATTATTATGTAACATGTGTTGAATTCTTCAGGTTGCACAGAACCATCAATGTGATTTTCTCTGGATTGTTTCTTTATACGTGTTCCTTGTTCTTTAAATGACTTCCACAATGCGTAGCAGAACAATTCGTCAAAGATTGTCATTATTTCAGAGGCAATCAATCAATGAATACTCATTATACAATTGTTCGGATATTCATGTGAACAAGGGGGATAACTGCGATTCTTTCAGACAACATCCGGGATTTTTACGGTTTATTGTATTTTTTAGTAGTATTGGATTTCCTGAGTAAAGTCGTTATAAAGGTATTTTTAAGCCACGCCCCTTTGAACAGGTACTGCAATTAAACATGATCGTTCAGTAATAATCTTCCTGATTTGAGAACTCTTTCCGGTTAAGGTTTATACTGTATCAATTCGAAGGTACATATATCACAGAGAACTCACCTAAGAACCCTTTAAAAGTTCGTAAAGTATCAAGAATACCGAAAATTCGAAGTGGAAGGACAGCTAGCGCTAAAAGCGGCGAATGTATGAAGGATTTTACTGAACAGAACCGATATTTTTTAACATTGAAA
The DNA here is from genome assembly GCF_024763615.1 of Phlebotomus papatasi. NCBI lineage: Eukaryota > Metazoa > Arthropoda > Insecta > Diptera > Psychodidae > Phlebotomus > Phlebotomus papatasi. Next base: position 82,517,208 of record NC_077224.1, on the reverse strand, counting down.
ATCCAAAGGCATAGATCAGTCAAAATACTGGACTGACTAAGACAATCTTCTCTAAAGAAAAATAGGCCACGCCCCTTGTAAAATTTCAAACGAGAAAAACAAATATTTACCGAGTTTTACTGTAATAAATGCTTTTGTGAAGAGGAAATTGAGTTTGTTGAACTTCTGGAAAAGGTAAAGTCTACCCAACTACATATATGTATCATTCGTAGGCAAAGACTTTAATATTTCACAGCTGTCAAACTATGACAGTTGCAATACTTTTGAGCATTTTAGCCTGAAATAAAATAGAAAAAGATCAGTGAAACGCAAGCTCTTGTTGCGGATGTATCTGACTTTATTACAGCATCTACGACGTATGTTGCTTTATAAATCGGTCAGAAGGGGCGTAGTCTATTGGTAAGAGACTATTTAGCCCTGTTTACAATTCAAACAATTGAGAAATTTTTTTTGGAGATACTCCAACAGTTCTCTGTTAAACGAAGGAAATTTCAACATTAGACATTTGACAATTGACAGAACAAATACCGAAGTGGGCGTGCCCTAAATGTCTTTTGGGCGGAGCTTATTAAAAAGTCTTCTAGAACTTCCCTACAAAATATGAGAAAATTATTTAAGAAAAATACAGTAAATCGTAATTATGCCCAATACTTTGAAAACTTCTGAAAAAGTACAGTTTTTAATTTTTTTTCTTAATATATTTCTGTGTGTCGATGTTGTAAATGTGTCAATGTTTTAAGTTTTGTTTTTAACTGTTAAAGATTTAAAAAAAAAATTATTCTTTTCTCCTTGGCAAGAGAAATGAATATCCATGTTGAGAAGAAAATCTTTTCATATTTTTCTTTTTATTTAAAACCCCCAATAATTCATTCAACGAATGGTGGATCTTTTTTCTTTTTATTTCAGATGCTTGTCAGTCAAACCGCCAGAGAGGTAAACTGTCAATGTGAAATCCCAATTGAAAAGCTTTAAAAAAAATCAAATTTTTGAAGAAAAAAACTAAAATTCAAGCAGACGAAAAGAAAAAAGAAAGAGGGTTCCACCACCCTCAAGATCCATTTCTCAAAATCCAAGAAAAAAAGAAAATCTCTCTAAAGCCATTAGGCAGGATAAAAAAAAGAAAAGTTGGGAAAAGCAGAAAATGCAAAGAGATTGTGGGATTTCTCGGGCGGTCCATCGGCTCAGCTAGAACGTGTCCAGGATGAAAGGAGCTCAACACCTGGGGTGTAGTCGGCGAGGATACATCTCCAATTAATTGACTACACGATTCGACGCACCGTGATGATCTCTGCCACCGATGGTGCCACGTGTGTCATCGAGCAGCGTTCAATTCTTTTTATTTATTTTAATTTTCCTCATAAAAAAAAGAAATGGTAAAATTTTGCTGAAGAATTTGACATGATCTGTGGAAGATACAAAAATGCCCCAAGTAATGGATGTCGGAGAAATGATACGTGTGTGTCATATTGATCGTAAGATGCAATTAATTTCGAGAGAGGGGTCCTTGCGGGCTACACCCCCGTGTCGACCCTTCCACTGGACTAAATGAGCGATGGAATTTTCACATGAAATGCTAAGTTAATCTTGTTTTTATTTTCTTTTTTCTTCTTTTTTCTTACACTTTGAGCCTTATTCTTTTATTTGACGAAGAGGTTATGTTCGATCTTGCCTTAATTTTAGGTTATGTTGGATATTAGACCCAATTAGACCTATCGTATATTGTCTAGAGATCCTATGGGTGCTACATTGAGATTATATCCCATGTTGGTATTATTATAGAAGCCCAAAATGATGTTTATTTGAGGTTATGTTTGTTGTATCGGAACATATTTGTTACAAGTCGAGAGTGTCTTCATATCTGTGCATCGGGTGGGACTCGAACTCACAACTGTGAGTCAAGCTAGGGATCTATCCGCTTAAAGCCAACGGTATTGACTATTGCGACTATTTGAGGTTATGTTGGTTATTTGGCAAGGGTTAGCATACCCAAAGGTTCAGGTTATTTTAGGTCTTTTAGGTACTTTGCCAAGTTTAGAGCAGTAAGAGAATGTTAATTATTCAGGTGTTGCCCCGAGTATAAGAAGGTCCGATTATGTTTATTTGAGGTTATGTCAGTTATTTGGTAAAGTCTGGCACACATAGAAGTTGAGGTTAAGCTAAGTGTTCGGCTAAGATTAAAGACGTTTGAATGTTATTGTGTTTCGGTATGATCAAGTATAAGAGGGTATAATTTTGTTTGTTTGAGGTTATGTTGAGTGCTTTCCCTGGTCTGAAAGAGTCAGTAAAAACCAAAATGTTTCATATTCATCCAGGTTTTGTAAATAATTTGACGCTTGAAGTTTAAAATGAAAGAACTTGACGCATGTTATCCAGAAACTTAAATTTAATTATTAATCCCAGTAAATTTAGTAAATTCTAACCTCAAACTTAGGCACTCAATAGGTCAAGTGGTAGAGTACTCGCTCTATGATGCAAGTGTCCCGGGTTCGAATCTTCTTTATGTCACCAGAAATTTTTCTGGCGTTAAAGGTGTTCGAATTTCGAATTGCATCCAGTGAGCTTCACTGCGCTTGATTCCACGGGGCATAGGAAAGTTCCGAATTCCCCTTGCGGGGGAAGGCTTAAGTTCCTCTATGGAACGTTGTGCCACCATTATTATTATTATTAACTTCAAAAACTATTTTTGATCAGAGAAAGTGGCTTAGAATCCGAGATTTGACTAGGTGATTTATATGACTTCCTTGTGTCTTAATTTAGTATGATTCTATCTTCATAACCTATTCTCTTAGGTTAGAATTCGTTAAAGTTATCAGATCTGAAAACTCAAAAAACTGCTTGAATTTCATTTTTCGTCTCAAGCTTAGTCGAATACTATTTCAAATTCTATTTTGTGTATTTTATATCTAGCATTTTTAATAGGAAAACTTTTTTAAGTTTATAATTTATTAGATTTCGTTAAGTTTCCAGACTTATAGTTTAATAACCTTTGTAATGAAAAACAGTCTTTACAAATCACTAGGAACTCATAATAAAAATCGCGTTCGAGAAAAACGGTATGCTTTTCTCTGCACTTGGAATTCTAACTAAAGAAGATTTTTCTAGGTTAAGTGTGGTTAAATTTCTCTTCTTACAATTCAATTCAGTTTGAAACGCACAAAAGAGCTTTATACTGAGGAAAATTCAGGATTAATGGTGATTTCCAATCTATATTTGCTTATAAGGTGTATTTTATTTTAACCCCACAAACTTTATAGGTTAGAATTCGTTAAGTTTTTAAACTTACGATTTATTTCACTTTATAATAATAAAAAACCTTCGCAAATTTCTAGAACCAAAATATTAAAAAAAAATCATTCTTTGCATTCTAAGTGATTGTAATTCTAACCTGAAAAACTGTTTAGAGGTTACACCTGGTTCTAGTTTGTAAGCCACAATTGTACGAATCTTCTCAAAAACCTTTAACGTTTAGTGTTCGTTAAGTTTCTTCTCTTATGATGTTTGAATTCACTTTCGATTACAAAAACTCTTGGCAAATTTTTTAGGAAATAATATCAATAACTCTTGTGGGCAAGCACGTTTTTGCGTTTTACGCGGTTACAATTTTAACCTCAGAAATTTTTGTAAGTTAGGATTCGTTAAGTTTTCTTTATCAGGATTTCTTGCATTTAGAAATGCAAAAACGTTATTATTCTGTTGAAGAAACTGATTTGGAGTAATATCCCAGATCAATCATGAAAGTTATTCTTTTGCAATGTATGTTTTTTCTTAAGATCTGCCGAACATAACCTTGAATTTTTAAATAACTTTTTCGTTAAGTGACAGATAAAGGCTCTCTATACATAAAACTTTTATTTTCTATTGTATAAAATTTTTATTTCTGGCATTCACTGCAATGATGATTTTCTTTTCAGTATTTCGAACATCTCTTAATTTAATTATCTCATCTCTAGTTTTTTTTAAACTGTTTATTGAGTTCTCTTCTCAATAACTTTCGATATACATCAATGTCTTAATGATTCCCTTGATTGATGATTGACACTTGTGGGAACGTTTTCATTCCCTTTATTACATTTTTTTTTGAATTTTATTTTTTTCTCGTCTTGAAGATCTTTTGCGAAATTCGCGTGAAAAAAGAAGTAGTAGGAATAAGTTTGAAATGTCAACACATCTCATGCACAGAACCCTCTCAAAAATTTCATTTTAGAACTCTGCCTGAATTTCCCAACTCCCAACACCAAATAGCTAAATTAATATGTTTTTTGATTAATGTGGAGAAAAGTCGGTTTTCAGCTTCATCACTGTTTCATGGAAATGTGTGTGTGTGTGTGTTTGTAAAATTATATTTTAATCGTGAATAGCACGATTGTAATTGAAAAGCGTATTTCTGTATGAAAGAAAATGAGCACATTTATTCAAATATTGACACAAACAATAATTACATTCGCGCAAATTGGGCATAATTTTCCATTCAGAGTCATTGAGCGTCATTTTTTGGGGAAATTTGGGGTGGCATTTTATGCTCTTTTGCTTCGGGGAATTAAATTCAATTTTAATAGATTTTATACATTGAAATTCAAATGACATTTTAAAGAAGAATTCAATTTTGCTTTAATAATGTTAGTTTAAGTTCACTAAAAATAAGTTTAACCACTTGTTTCTGACCACTAACTCCCAATTTTGTTTGATTTTGCCCTCACAATTTACTTCGTACACAGTAAAAAAAATTACAAGGATAATCATTGGTTTGCTTTTTTTACCACGATTATTCTTGTTAAGTTACACAAATTATGTATTTCAACAAAATGTGTAATCTGAAAATGTGTAATTTAAATTTTATGTAATTGTAAACTGTGTAATCAACTGGGAATGATTGCACAGTTTTGTATATTTTCTTACATATTTCGTGTAAAATTACACAGTTTTCAAACAAAAAGGTCTACAAATTACACAGTTTTCAGACAAAATGTGTACAAATTACACAAGTGTGTATTAGTACACACGATTACGTGTTTAATGTAAAATTTACAATGAAAATCATGGTAAAGCAGCCAAAAATTTTTTACTGTGTAACCACAATTTTCTCAGGATTAATTTAGTCTCATGATATCCAATACGGCTTAGAGTTTACACAAAGTTAGAATTTTTAAATTTTAGCAAATACTTGACACTGCACAGAAGGCACAGAAAAAATACTTCGTAAAATTGTTTGTAAATGTTTGTCAGTTCTTATTGGAGACTTACAAAACGCTTGTAAATCGTTGAACCCACTAAAAAGTTCATAAAAGTTTGTATTTTTTCACAAACATTGTTCGTAACATCACTTGACGAGCATTTTTTTATACATTTACAAACATTTATAAAATTTACATTTAAATTTACAAATTTTTATTTACAAACATTTATAGAAAAAATGCTCGTAAAATTTTGTCATTTGTTTGTAAATTTTTGTGAGATAAACAAAAATGTACGAACAAATACTGCTCATAACTTCATCAATTAACGTGCATTTTTTTTTCCTTTACAAACATTTTTTGTCTGACAAAACTTTACGGACAAATGACAAAATTTTATAAACATTTTTCTGTGTTTACAAACATTTAGGGTAAGTGTGCCAAATTCCGGCCAGCTTGCAATTTCGGCCACCTTTTTTGTTCCTCGAATTTCCATGAACTTTTAGATTTTACGTACTCTAGAAATTATACAATGAAAAAGAATAACAAAAAATGTAGCTTCGACAAACGAGATGACGTGAAAAAGATATTGGAAGAATTCCCGAAGGGCAAGGAACTATGAGAATGAAGGTGGCCGAAATAGGGAACCAAAGCTATGTCTACATTTTTATTCATTTTAAAATGTATTAAGAATGATTTTAGAGTAAATAAAGACGGTAAACTCTTTGCAAAGTTCCAAGCAACACTCTTACAAAAGAAAGAATTAAAAAAATCAATTTGTATTTAAAATATTCCATTTCAAACTTGAGACTTTGACGCTTGCATGCAACTATGCCGAAATTTGGCACACTTACCCTATAAATTTTTTTTTTTGCAAAAAGACAAAGAAAAACTCTTGAAGTGATCATATTATGAACAACGTTTGTGAAAAAGTATGAACTTTTACGAAATTTTTTCTGGGCTATACGACTTACGAGAAGTCCGTAAGGGCCTCGACAGACCTGAGGATTTGCCGAGAGACGGCTTAGCGTAATTATGTTCGACATAATGGTTAAAGTTCATTTCCATAATTTTCCACTAAGTCATCTCTCAGTTTAAGTCGTACATATATTTACGAATAATTTTGTAAATGTTTTTGTTTAGTGTGAAAATAAAAGGTGCATAATTGATTTTTTTAAACTTTTTTTTTTAATTTATTGCAATTTTATTTCTCAATATTTTATTTAATATTCATTTTAATTAAAAATTATATTTTACATGAAAGAGAAAGACTCTGATGCTTTGCACACACTCTGACTTCGAACAATTCATATTTTTCTTAGTTGAGGCGGTCTAGGTGAACATTTCGTGCGAACATACTTATAACCTAAAAAGATTGCGATTTTGAATTCTTGAAGGAAAAAGTTTTTATTACTTTAGAGGACCTATTTTTCAGCCGATTTGTTTAAATTTGGATTTTTTGGAAAGGTCTTGAAATTTCCAATCCGGTTGCATCGGTCATAATCGGTAATGATTCGGTAAAATACCCGTAAATGAGCGTTCTTTATAAAATATTCTTTTTTTTGTCTATCCGTAAATTTGTAACCGAACTAGAGGCCAAACGGTGAGAGATACAAATTTCCAGTCTTCAGTGACGCCCCTATTTTTATTTTTGAATAGCCGATTACCAAAAATAACTAACTGAAGGGAAAAGTTTTTATTACAGAGGGTCCATTTTTCAACCGATTTGGTTAAATTTGGATTTTTTGGAAAGGTCTTGAAATTTCCAATCCGGTTGCACCGGTCATAATCGGTAATGATTCGGTAAAGTACCCGTAAATGAGCTTTATTTATAACATATTCTTTTTTCTGCCCGTAAATTTGTAACCCAACTAAAGGCCAAACGGTAAGAGATACGAATTTTCGGTCTTCGATGACCCCCTATTTTTAATTTCGAATAGCCGATTCCCAAAAATAACTAACTGAACTTAGCTGAAGTTAGCTTGAATCTAGTTCGTAAACGTTTAGCAAATGACTCCTAGGAAATTTCACATGCTGAATACTCCCCCTATCACCCCTAAGAAGTATTTCTCTCTGAACATTTGCCTTTTCAGAGTGATTTAAAGTGCAAAGTCCTCTGTTTTTAATGCATTATTATCATGCAAGAAACTAAGAATCATTTGTATATTTACGTGTAATTTTTTAACAACACTGGCCACCCCTTTTTTTCTGGGGTTAAATTCAAACTCCCAAAGTGAGTGCCGCCACTTAAACTGCTACTTGTTGAGCGCATTTTCCATTCACGAAACTCCCGGTTTTTCGGGGTAAAACTCCGAGGGGTTGGTGCTATATCTCGTCGTCGGAAAATTTCTGATGGATTCACTATGTGTGAGACACGTTGCCCCCATATTTTGAGGCTCTTTCTCTGCCTCTGAATATATGAATAAAGAGCTGGATAACACCCAAGGATTTAATGGTGTATCTACATTTCCGATGGGGCTGTTTTTTTCCAGCACCAGATTTTCATGTCCCAATTGGGAGAAATATATAGTCTTCCTGAGGGGGAATTTGTGGATGTGAAATAGGGACTATTGAGGTTCAGAAATATCTCATGTTCATCCCCCAATTGTCCGGATATTTGTCACATGTTTAAATACGTTAAACGGATAAATCGTGGTTGGATAGATCATTGGCTTCTTTGGGGCATTTTTTTAGGATTCAACGGTATTAGGGAATCGAGGGAAAAGGGGTTCAGATGCTATATGGAATTAAATCGACCAATTTTCCATGAGGGATTTAATTTGTTTGCTTTAAATAAAATATGTGTGCACTGTAAATTGAGGAAATGGTTTAAAAAAAAAACTTTTTGATTAACTAAGGTTATCGGGAAGGGTGGTAACGGAATGATTGTCATCTTAAAACCTGGTTAATTTTACCAATATCTTCTTAATTCTGATGTAAAGAAAGCCCAGTGCCCTAGACTGACTAGCTGATTAAGCCGAGAGACGGTTTATGTTAGTGGGAAACTATTTGGTATGAAGTCTAATAGTTATTTTGATTATAATTACGTCGTAAGTGTATATAGCAGGGCCTTAAAGGATAAAGATGATTGATGCATTACAAGCTCAAAGAAAAAATTTCAGAATTTTTTGAAGGTGTAAAAGGTCCTTCCAACCGTATTTAGACCTAAAGCGGTTTGGGGATTTCAAAAGTAGGGATCTTTATCACAGAATACGGATGGTACGAATCACATTAAAAACTCCAACTTAAAGAACTAAATTTAAAAATTTATCTATACTGAGAGAAATCCGAAAAAGTTAAAATAACATTCCGGAAATGTTAATTTTACCCTGGAGTATTGATTCGAAATCGGTGTAAATATTATGCTTTTTAGGTGTAGTAGGGTTTAAAGTTACACTTTGTCATGTTAATTTTACCCTTAAAAAGGTGTAAAATTAACATTAAAAAGTTGATATATTTTTACACCTAAAAAGTGTTAAAATTACGAGGAAAGAAAGTTAATCGCACCCCCATTTTTTCTCAGTGTACGAGTTAAGGTGCTTATAGATTAATTAATAGAATTTTAGCTAATTATTTTCGGTGTGCAATAATAAATTTTCAAAAAGAATTGTGTTGTATTTCACCCGAAATGTAAAACGAAGTTATAGTTTTCAGATACCGTGATTTTAATCTTCTGCACTTGTTTTCTCGGTTAATTTTCTTGGTTTTATTGCCATTGAAATTATTCATGTACTAATTTTAAAGATTTAATATTCAAAAAATGGAATTGAACTAAGGAAAACAAATTTTACTCTCCCGAAGTATACAGTTAAGTGGTAAATTTCTCATAAACCGCCAATAAAACTATCTTTTCTTTATCTTCATATTTGGAAAATTAACGTGAAGGTTAGTTTATGGTAATTGTAATCGATTTAACGTTTTTTTCAGTCGAATGAATTACTTTTTTCAAATGAAATCTATCTCGACAGAAGTATACGCTTAAAAATTGTGGTTTTTTTTAATTTTTTTTTTAATATTCTTTACCCGTCTCATCTAATAAAGTAACGAATGAAATTAATGCATGTAAATGATAAAATTCCTCGAGATAATACATTGAAAATATTGACGTTGAAATTGAGGTTAAGGTGATAAATTTATTAAAATGACTGATTTGTTGGTTAGTAAAAGGTAAATCAGTTAACAAAGGTATTAAAATCAGTTGCGGTTAGCTACAAAGTTTACAGTTTGCTGAAAAAAGCAACGTTTTCAGCATTTTTACTGAGTGGATCAGCGAAAATATGCTAACTGGTTAGCAGTTCTGGAATTAAAAGTGCTAACCAAATATTATATATGGAAATAACACTACCTCGCTATTGTCGTTATAAGGTTAGTGAAACTCTGCTGAATTTCCGCTGAATTGAAATCGGTTAGCGTGGAGTACCCTGGATAGTCGATCCAAGAGATCGATTACAATAATCGGTTTGTCAGTCAGTACCATGAAAATTGGTCATCACCGTTGAAATCGCTTTCCGTTTCTACAATCGATTATTTAAGACAATTGGTAAATAGATTTAAGCTACCGGTATGTCTGTTGGACTTCCAAAATCGGTTAACATATCCATTTTAATAGGTAACGGTTATTTCAATCGATGGCAACTTGTAGATCTATTACGATGATCGGTTTGTCGGGCAATTAGGGTTATTGCAATCGATGATTTAAAGTAACTGATTAATCGATTTAAATTACCGATATGTCTGTTGTTTTTCCAGAATCGGTTACCATATCTATTCAAATTGGTAACGGTTATTGCAACAGATGATAACTGGTAGATGTATTACACAATGATCGGTTTGTCGGAGAGTTACGGTTATTGCAATTCATGATATGATATTTTAAGACAACTGGTAAATCGATTTAAGCTACCGGTATAAGTTGGGTTTCCAAAATCGGTTACTATACTTATTTAAATCGGTAACGGTTATTGCAACCGATGACAACTGGTAGATTGATAATAACGATCGCTTTGTCGGTCAGTTACGGTTATTGCAACCGATGATTTAAGTCACAGGTAAATCGATTTAAGCCACTGACTGGTATGTCTGTTGGACTTCCAAAATCGGTTGACATACCAATTCAAATTGGTAACGATTATTCCATCTGATGACAACTGGTGAAACTGATAGATCGATTACAATAATTGGTTTGTCAGTAAATTACGGGTTTTGCAACCGATGACGAATAGTAGGTCGATTACAATGATCGGTCTTTTGTTCAGTTACGGAAAGTGCAATCGATGAATTAAGGCCGTTTATCGGTTGGGATGATCGGTTACAATGATCGGTTAGTCGGTCAGTACCATAAAAGTCGGTCATGACTATTCTAGTCGTCTAACCTTTTAATTAATGTAATCAGTGAAAATTCATGAACATACTCTTTCGATGGTTGTTTGAATCGTTTTTAACCGTTTTTAATAATTTTACCACAATCTTTTAATCAAAATTCCCTTTAATTTAGGTTAAGAAAAAGAACGCTATTATCGGGAACGGTAACCGATAACCGCTTTTGTGATTCACAGTGTATGTATTTGGGTTTTGGTGTGGGAGGTGTTGATGCATAATCGGGCGCGAAAAGGTTTCATTTCACACGTCGCTAGAGTCACATAATGATGGAAGAGTCTCTATAAATAATGTTTTATTGAAGCCACCATGATGAGATGGTGAATCCTTTTGTGTGTGTTTATTATTTAATTTAACATTAAATTCCTCACAGAACTCCCATAATTCCACCCCATCTGCGTAGTTGAGTGATTTTCACAATGTGTGTTGGATGGCTCCATGGGAAAAGTGGTTTGGTGTTGTATGCTTATTTTAAAATTGAAGGAGTTTGAGGGATTTTCCTGTCTAGAAGGGTGTGAAATGTTCTCTCTTTGCGCGTTTACTTCTTGACCATTCAATGTGCCTCTGTCTCTTCCAATTTACCAAACCACTGACTAATTACAGATAAAAGGAAATAAAATGTGCTTCAATTGAACCCATTTACGCATTGTTAATTTTATTTGCCATTTAGGCACAGTGTCTCTCTTTTGCTATCTCTCATGTGTATACTAAAGACCTTCTGGGTTGTACTTGTACACCCATATGTTTTATCTAATATAGCCAAAAATGTATATCAACTTCTCTTTTTGTCACACTGAAAAAAGGGTTGAGAGTTTTTGGGAGAAAATTCATTCCATGTCTTAATAGGGGTGAATTAGGAAGTCTCTAAAAAATCATGTGATACCCACCTACATGAATTATTGTACGTCTCGTCGTGTTTTTCCTTTGATCGATCCCCAAAAATGAAGTGGTTCAAATTTTAAGCAGGAAAGGCTTCTAATGGCCTGATAAAAAGTTTACTGTCATGGAGATACTTTGGGAATGGTTATTTAATGCGAGAGGTCACATTCTCAACATTTTCTACTTTGGCACTTCGAAAGGTCAGCACGAGTGCTAGAGTACTCTGTGAATTTTTCCTATTTAAATTATTTAGTGAAAAATCTGTAGACTATTTCTTAATCTTTGGCTTATACTACAAAACATTTTTGGAATTTACAATTCACAAAAGGTGGCCAGAAAAAAGGTGGCCGGAATTTCACTCAAAGTGGCCGGAATACTACGCATAGCAATGTCCATATTTTTATTAATTTTTCAATATTTTAGGAAGTGATTTTAAGGAAAACAAAGATGATAAACTAGTCTTCAAGGTTCCACACAACCCTCCCGAAAAGGAAGTAACAAAAAATACAAATATGAATTAAAAATATTGCATTTAAAACTTAGGACTTCGGTGCTTATATGCAACTATGCCGAAATTTGGCACACTTACCCTAAAATCATTTAAAAATAATCCATTCTGGATTAAATCGGTTAAGGAATATATTTTTTGAGGGTCCCTTTAATGTTTAACATTTTAATTTATAAGTCATATTGTGGTAGAATTTTGGAAATTTGAAGTTTCGGGTTTGCTAACGTTATTCTGTTTGTCTATCCTATGGCCGTTACTACGCCTAGAGTCCAAGTGGATAGAGATAGAGACTTGGGACCTTCAAGGGACCCTCCAGTAGTCAACCCTGAGACTTATCAGTCGATTCAAATCGATTGCGAACCGGTAAACGAAATCTGATGTACTTTTGAGGTATATCATCTAAGTTACGAGTTCGAGCATTCTGCAAAGTATAAGACGCTTTGCCACTCCCTTTTAATTATATTTTGTTCTTTTAATTTTTTTCCTTGGTCCCTTTTTGCAAATATCCAATGTATTAGTAGATTAAAAAACTAACGTGTGATTGTAATGATAGATGTCGCCGTATCCCTTATTGTTTGAGTAACGCCTCTGAAAATCTTCTTGTGATCTTGGATTGGGGAACAATAAGAGTTAGAATGATGTTTTGAAGTGTTGCAATTTCAAAGTAAAGCGCCAAAGATTATCCCTTTTGTGTCTTTCACCATCCAATATACTCCGGTCCATATGTGTGAGAGAATTTCTGTCTCCCGCCCATTTTTGCCCTCGAGGGTGCAAGAATGAGGCTTTTAAGTACAGCTACAGCCCGAAAAAAAAACCCGGAATTATTAACTATTCTGTGACAAATAGATATTGCGACAAAAGTATCCGTGCAACAAAAGTATCTCCCGGTGTGTTAGCCATCAAGAGGAAATAATAATGGGAATGGAATTGTTGGTGGATATGCGTGAAGTGTTGCAAGAATAAAAGGAACAACCCTACAGGGAGATTTAACGCTCGGATTAATTTTTGGGTGCACAGATATTATTCTCAAAAATTTTTATTCCATCTCTTTTTTTCTTTCGATGTAAAAATCTTTTGTCAGAGCATCATCAGACAAAATGGCACATTTGTAGTCGATAGTATTGAAATTTATTGCACTAGATATTGCGTATATTGTGCAAAAAAAAAGTCTCACAGTGTTTTTTTTATCGTCTTTTCTTTCTAAAAGCAAGCCAGACTTGTTCACTTGGTAATGAATTTCTACAAGATGTAATTTGTAGTTGAGACTCTGTTGTGGACACACAAATTAAAATACTTTTAAGTATTCACTGTTGTTTATTGTGCGACAGTTCCAAGACAATTCCGCTGAATCGAGCGGTTCATACAATTTTTATTACATTTTAATGACCTAATTATACAATATTTAAGAAGTGTGGTAAAATATAAATAGTAAATATAAATAGGAACTAAGGAATGAATGATTTTACAAATAGGAAGAAGTGTTTCACAACACTCCTATCCCCTTAGAATAAGTGCTTTGCACGATTATATTAAAGTTATAAAGTATATTTAGTATAATCTTAGTTGTTACATTGCTTTTTTTTTTTTTTTTTTTTTTTTTTGAACTATTAAAGTATACAGATAATGCTCTTAAATTTACAGCTAAAAATTACAAATTTCCTCTTTTTTTTTTTTTTTTTTTTTTTTTTTTTTTTTTTTTGAGTGTTTATATTAAGTGCTTTTATTAAATCATTAATTAATTAATTTATTCATTTTTTTTTTGTTAGTTAAAAGTAATACTTCTGATACTTCTGCTAGAAGGCAATTCAATCGAGTTTATCAAATCATCTCTTAATACATCTTGGGATCTTAAAATTAAGTTTTGAGGGATTGTCATGGGTATAGGATTGGAAACTGTAGGGGGTTGTGGGGTAATGCTTATGTTAGTTTGTGGTGGTTGGACACTTGTATTCGTTCCATAGGAAATTCCTGTTGTTCTGAAGCATTTAAAATAAATTATGAGAATAAATATTATGATTAACGCAGTTATTCCTGAAATATTAGGGAGGACGTGCTTTTCGATAATAGGGATTTTATCATTCGAATTTTGTGTTTTCGTAAGGTAGTGACTTTCTTGTAAGAGCGCATCGATATATTTCCTATGAGTATTGGATGTTATAGTTAGTAAGCCTAATTCTTTTTCCGGTTCATGTTTGAAATCTATGCTTTTCATCTCACCCATCTGTTCAAAAGGTGCTAGGATATAGCTTGAATTAAAGGAATTTTCGGAAAATATATAAATACCGTCACTATTTAGTCGACAGCTTTTACTCAATTGAATTATTCCTTTAGATGGCAGTTCCACAAATTGAGCTTTTCTTTCTGCGCATTTAATTTGGACTTTGGAAGCTGTATTCAGAATAAACAGGAAAATATTCTCTTTAAGACTCATCCACATATTGAATTGGAATTTATGTGGTAAAAGCGTACATTTATCTGAGAGTCCTTTACTTACGGAAAATTCGCAAGTAGCTACAGAAGAGCTTCTTATAATATTTGTAGGACAAATAGGAGGTTGAATGGTCCGTGTGCATTCATTAAATTTATTATAATCAAAAAGAGCGTACGAATCGTAATTGTTATCAATAGCTATGAATGGGTAATGTATATTGATTGTTTTAAAAGATTCATTACGCATATATGGTAAGGGAATAATATGGTATAAAGTGTAGGGAGGTGTTTTGCATAAGGGTATATCAACGAAAGCTGTTATTCTTGATAAGGATCCAATAATTCTTAATTTGGCTACATTGTATAATTGAAATAGTGACATTGCTGGGAATGTAGTCATTTCGGGCAATTTTAATTTTAGTTCGTTGATTTGAGACTTAAAATTATCAGGAGGGAGAAGAAGTGGATGACATTTTCCACCGATTGCAGCTTGAGTAATGGTTAGGACTTGATCAAGGTCATGTTGTACCTTTTCAATTTCTAATGAAACAGCATGTTCTATGTGTCTCCAGAGATCAATGTTAACCTGATGAAATTCAGTATTCTTTAAGTCATTTACCATTTTCACAATACTATTTACTTTTAACTGTGTTATTGATAAATCTTTTCTAATTTCATCAGATTCCGCTAATGTTGAGTTTATTAGGCTTGTATGGAGTTCCATTAGTCTCATTACTTGATCATTTTTGCCTTCGATAAAATCTAGTTTATCAGATAGACTTGAAAGATCTTCTTCTGTTGCTGTTCCGAATAAGAATTTAGAAGCATAACCAACGATATTAAACCATCCACGTTTTTGCCGTTTAATGGGAGGAGTATATTCAGGATGTAATAATTGTTTAACAATATTGAAGGTTCTTTGACTGGTTCTAAAATTTGCACTGATTCTCATGATATTTTCTTTGCATTTTTGATAAATTTGAGAGTTTGTATCATTATAAAGCAATTTGCAGGCTTCATCTATTTCATTAATGTGGGTTTCTAATGTATGGAGTATATCTTCAAACTTCGGAAGTTCTAGGGATGCTGCAATAGTCCAATGCGAGTCGGTCAAACATACAGGTCCAAGGTCAAGAATATATGCATTAGTAGCATCTTCCAATGGAATTAATCGGAATCCTTCTGTTTCGGAACAAGCAGTTGGCAAGACGAATAGTAAGGTTAATACGATAATGATCGTGTCTGCAAGGAAATGATGAAAGAGATTGTTAGGATAATGGTCGTTAAGGAGTTTCTTCGTAATACAGTTTTAGCAAATTGTTGTGATATGTTTTCTCCTTGTGCCCAATTTGAATTGTTGTTGTCACCGGAGAATTTATTTTTGTTACCAAAAAGGGTCCCTTCCTCTTTTCTAAAAATTTTGAACATTCTCCAATTTTTGGCAGTGACTTATTAATTAACAGAACTTTGTCTCCAACTTGAAATTCCGCAATATTTAGTTTTGAATCATAATATTCTTTTGATTTGTGTTTATTGACTTTGAGTAATTCCGCGGCAGTTTGTTGGGTTGAATGCAATATTCGTCTCAGTTCGGTGTAATAGTCGTCAAAGGTATATACAGGGTTATTTTGGGGTTGTGAAAATGAAGAAATGTCTAGTTTGTTACCAAAGATTAATTCATGAGGGGTGAAATTATGCGCACTGTGTTTTGCTGAATTATAAGAAGCTACGGCTGAGCTTAAATAAAGATCCCAGTCTTGGTTCCCATTGTTTGTGAAAATTCGCAAATATTCAGCGATAGTACGATGACTCCTCTCAACCCCTCCAGAGGTCTGTGGGTGAAAAGGTGATGCCTGAGTCTTTGAAATTCCTAACAGTGTACATATCTTTTTGAATAGGCCAGCGGAAAAACATGGTCCTTGATCACTACAGACTTCGATAGGTGTCCCAAATAGGCATATAAACTTGTCTACAAAAACTCTAGCAACTGTTTCTGTAGTTTGATCTGCCATTGCAATTGCTACAAGATATTTTGATAGCTCATCATAGATAGTTAAAATATATTTATTACCTCTCTCTGTAAGCATAAGGGGACCTACTACGTCTATAGTAACACGATAAAATGGGAAAGGTGGTGTAGGTGTTATCATCATGGGCATTCGAGTGTTTGGGGATACCTTGTTTTTCTGGCACTTTTCACATCTGTTAATAATTTTTGATACTATACGACGCATGTTTTTAAAATAATATTTTTGGCGAATTCTGGCGCAAGTTGCTGTCACTCCTTTGTGTCCACAAAGAGGTGATTCATGAAATTCTTTGACGATTGTAGTTATTTTCTCAGCGTCACGTAACCTACTAATCTTGTTCTTGTAAATAAGTACCTTCGTTTTTCCTTCTTTAAAAATGAAGTTAAGCATTCGTTTGATTACCGGGTATTTAAGAGTAGGAATAAACAGGTTTTGCTTTTCCATTTTTATAGTTGAAATGTTTTGGGTTTCGCAAAAGGCATAAAGTTTTTCAAAAAGACAAAACATTGTTTGATAACGAACGTAAGGGATATTGGGTAATTTTGCAAATATGTACGTAATGTTATTTAATTCCTTCGCGAATATTTCGCCGGTTTGTATGGAGGATAAAACATGGAGAATTAATGTTTTCTGAATTGCTGGAAAGTCTTCCGGAGTATTGCTGGAACTCACAAAGAGAGATTGGAATCCTTTCTGATTGTTTCCAAAGTACTCGTCACTTATCTCTTCGTATACTTGTGGAAGATCAATTTCTCGTAGATTCACGAATTCTTCATATGGCGTAATATTAAGATCATGCGTATTTTGGGGTTCATCATGTAAAATTTGTTGTTCATTCAGCTCCAATGAATCATTGACAGCAGAAATTTTATTATTTACTTGCTTGTTCAGTTCTTTGTTGATTGCTCTCGTTTGCGCCCTTGTGACTGCGAAAATTTTTGATTCAATGTTTTTATGGGACAAATTATCTTTATTATTGTCGTGTGCTTGAATGTCCTCGCGAATCGGAATACGGGATAAGGCATCCGCTACTACGTTTAATACGCCTGAAGTATGAATAATTTTATAGTCGTAACCTTCTAGTTTCAACCGCCACCTGAGGATTCGGCTACCCGGATCCTTAATTTTGCTAATAGATACCAAAGGCTTGTGATCAGTTACAACCGTGAAGGGACGACCAATTAAATAGGCTCTATAATATTTACAAAAATAGTATACAGCTAGAGCCTCTTTTTCAATTGTAGCATATCTTATTTCTGCCTTATTTAGTATTCTGCTCCCATATGAAATGACTTTATCATTTTGGGAGAGAACACCTCCGATTGCAAACTGACTTGCATCGGTATAAAGTACGAAAGGTTGGGTAAAATCGGGATATGTTAAAATGGGGTCTGATATTAATTTATTTTTCAGGGTTGTAAAACTATCCTGACAAGAAGAAGTCCAAAAATAGGGTGTGTCTTTCTTCGTTAATTCTGTAAGAGGTTTGGCGATTGCAGAGAAATTGGGAATAAAGCGTCTATAGTAGGATGCTAGTCCTAAAAATGATTTTAATTCGCGTAGATTGAGTGGAATAGGATATTCAGCTACTGCTCGCGTTTTTGAAGCATCTGGGCGCAATCCATCAGACGATATGCGGTATCCCAGGTATAATAATTCATTTTTAAAAAATTCGCATTTTTCAGGTTGTATTTGGAGATTAAATTGCTGGAGTCTTTCGAAAACTTTATGTAATTTAAGGAAGTGTTGTTCAACTGAGCTGGAATAAATTATTATATCGTCTAAGTAGGCCATACAACAATCTTCCAACAAATCTCCCAACACATTCTTAATCATTCTTGAAAATGCAGCCGGTGCGCTAGTCAACCCTTGGGGAAGGCGCTCGAATTCAAAATGTGAGCCAATTGCGTTAAAAGCCGTTTTTGGTTTACTGTCTTCCGAAATTTTCATCTGGAAATAACCAGATGCCAGATCTAATGTGGAAAAATATTTACAATTACCTAATCTGTCAAAGATGTCATCGATATTGGCAATTGGGTGTTGGTCTTTTATAGTAATTTGATTGAGTTTTCGGAAATCTATGACCACACGCCAACGCTTCTTACCGCTTAAATCCGATTTCTTTGGTACCAATAACAAAGGTGAATTGTACGGACTAAAGCTATGTCTGATAATTCCACTGTTTAGCATTTTGGTTATTTCTTTCTTTATATCGTCCCGTTGATGGAACGGAATCCGGTAAGGTTTTTCGTTAATTATTCCGCTTCCTGGCATTGTTTCAATCTTGTATTCCGCGCATGTAACGTGAGATAACTTATCATGTTCGAGATGAAAAATTTTGTTAAATTTCTCACACATTTCGCGTAGTTTGTCGTATTGCTCTTTAGTTAGATTTTGATCGATGTTAATTTTCTGCATTATTCCTTCAGTTCTTATTTGGTCATTTGAGGGAGAATATGCGTCTGTAGGCATTAAATTATAAACATTGAATTCCGATAATGACTCTATATCTGGTACGAATTGGTGCACTTGAACTTCAAATTTTGTTGTGTTGACAACAGGTATTCTTGCTTTATGCTTTGTTGGGTGTACAATGCACTCCCGTGAAAATATTTCCTTATTGTCATCACAAAAAAATTGCTTACATAGCAAAGGTTTGTTTTCTGGAAATGTGAATTCAATAAATGTTTCAGAATTGGGTTGTAAGCAAAATATGTGACCTAATTTTTGCTTAATTTTGCAATCATTTGTTTCTGTGTCAATGCTTTTGGAATTTGCTGAGCTATTTTCCTGATTTTCTTGAACGCTGTCCCCAATAAGTGAATGATTTATATCTCGAGCTTGAGATGAAGAAGAGGATGTAGAAGTAGATTCTTGTGTTGTATTTTCTGACTGACCTTCGTTTGAGGTTTCTGTTCGTGTTAATTGCATTTGATCAAATGGGTAGCGTAAGAAAGGTACAGATAGTCTCAACTCATTAAATAAAACATGACCTGCTTTTACGTGTATTACTGCGTCTAGTAGGTACATTAAGTCCCTACCAATAATTCCGTCAAATGGTACGTGATTACTTGGGAGAACGTGAAGTTTTGTATCTACATCAATTTTTCTAAAAGATGTAAATCCCATTTGCATTTTTACAATTCCTAGAGTTCTTACTTGTCCCTCTATGATTCCACCTATTG
Organism: Phlebotomus papatasi; assembly: GCF_024763615.1. Classification (NCBI taxonomy): domain Eukaryota; kingdom Metazoa; phylum Arthropoda; class Insecta; order Diptera; family Psychodidae; genus Phlebotomus; species Phlebotomus papatasi. The sequence goes on along the minus strand of NC_077224.1, from coordinate 82,497,629 downwards.
AAATAGTTTTGGAGACAATTACAGGTGAATCAGGATGCAGGGATTTTACTTTAACAAACGAATAAGGAGATCCGTTATCAATGAGAAATCTCAATTGAGCTTGTAGGCCTTCAACACTACAGTACACATTTATTATCTGAGGGTTTTCTGGTTGTGTGATAAAGTAGCTTGGTACCGTGATCATCTCTTCAGGGTCGGCAGAATACTTTAAAGTTGTCCTGCCGACCTCATCTCGTTTTCCTGATCCTGTTCGATATTTTCAGGCCTTCCTTCGTCTGTAGTAAACATTGCAGTGGAATTGAAATCCCCACCCCGTGGATTAAAGATCGTGGTTTCATTATGGTTAAGGGTTTGGTTAGATGATCGGTTGAAGGAATTGTTGCGATTCGTGTTATTAGAACTCTGATTTGTATTATTGAATGATCGATTTCCAAACGAATTTTGTCTGGGCGGAATGTATTGTGAATTGTTTCGATAGGCGTTTTGTTGGATATTCGTGGAAGTAGTATTATTACTGTTATTAAACGAATTATGTCCTCGATTAAAAGTTTGATTGTTTGTATTGTTAAATCTGTTGGACGTATTGTTAGATTGTGTTGCATTCGTGGTATTTCTATCATTACTCGATTGATTTGCACTTCTGTCATCGTTATAAAAAGTAAATGATTTCAGTCTATTTTCAGCAAACAGGACAGCAGATGTAATATTAGGGAAAGTCTTTGCCATGAGTAAAATTCTTGTATCATTGTTTCTAATCGAATTGGCAAATACATCTATGGCCATTCTAGTATTATTGTCCTTAAGGGATGTGGGAAGACTACCACTAAACTGAGATGCATATGCACTATTTAAAATTTGAAGTCCTTCTTCAACTCTCTTCCCAAATTCTTTAATATTTTCTTTAGGGCGCATAGAAATTTTCTGTAGTGCAAGAATAGCATCACTAAGAGATACTTCTGGGGTAATTACAGATAGAAGAGCATCTTTGAATTCATAAAATGTGTTAAATGTTTGCCCTCTTATATACGAATACATTTCAGGACTTAATTTAAATGACAAAAGTCTTATGAATTCCCGATCTTTAGAAAAATCTTCTGTCTTAAAAAATTCCTCATATAAATTATCGGCCAGGGATATAAATTGGGAAGCTGTGTTGTACTCACATGTACACTTTGGTACATCTTTGAAGATGTCACTGAATGAAACGACGCTCATGTTGTCAGATTTTGGTGGCTGAGTTGGCGATGTAGGACTCTTTGTAGTGTTCGACGGTGGAGGTGGTGGTGGAGTTGTCGGAGGTTTAATAAGGCTGCGTTTGGATGCTGGTGATGTCTTTCGCTGAAATGCAGGAGCTTCGATGACTGAAGAATTGGAGCCTGAAGAGTTGCAAGAAGTTTCCGAACTCGTTGATTGGCTTTTCTGCTGAGAAGTATTCTGTACTGCTTCTGGAGTAATAGGAGCTAGAGGCAGTGCGTTAATCTGCTCTATTATAGGTGTTACTCCGAGAAGAGATGCTGATGATCTATCAGGTGTAGTTGATGAAAAAAGAATTTTGCGTGGTCCAACTGGTGAATACTGGATTTTACTGCTTTTCTTGAATACTGAGTCGTCTAGTTGTAAATCATTTGGGAAAGTCTGGATACTGGATGATTCTGCAAGCTGGTCTTCTTCTTCTTGTTTGTTTCTGGTGACTGTCTCAGTAGCTTTTGGCAAATCCGATGCTGATTTTGGGCGTATCTTCTTTACAGGGTTCACTTTTATCACTTTTTCACGCAAGTGGAAACATGTTCTATTATTCATTTATATTTTAAATTGCACTTTTCAATTGATTTCCACTTGGGTTTTCACGATGTGTTTAACCACTTCTGACACCAAATATGTTGTGGACACACAAATTAAAATACTTTTAAGTATTCACTGTTGTTTATTGTGCGACAGTTCCAAGACAATTCCGCTGAATCGAGCGGTTCATACAATTTTTATTACATTTTAATGACCTAATTATACAATATTTAAGAAGTGTGGTAAAATATAAATAGTAAATATAAATAGGAACTAAGGAATGAATGATTTTACAAATAGGAAGAAGTGTTTCACAACAACTCCTCATTTGTGGTCTTGTTATTAATGTTTTTGCGTCCCATTAAAACTACAATTGTACAGAGAAAAAAAAATGAAGAGTATGCAAAAAAGGCAGAATAATATAATTACACTCTTTCCGAATACACATCTGAGAAGATATAAGAGCACAGAGTGGGATAACTTGCTTGTCAGTCTTAAAGGTGTTTTAAGAAATCATATTTTTAAATAAAATTGAAAGAAAAAGATTAAAAAACTTGCTTCTACTAAGCTCTAGAAGAGAATAAAATAGAAACGTATTTATTGTCAACAATATTATTACCAGGGGCATGACATTTCGTATGTTTCCTAAATTTTTTTAGCGCGCCGAAAAAACTTTTGAGTTTATTAGCTGTTTTCTGTCATTGTAGAATGAATTAGCAAAAAATACTAATACAAAATAAAAGCCAATTTAATAACGAAGAGCCAACCGAAAACCCCAAATTGGCAACCTACGTAGTTTTGAAGATATCTCGTTAAATGTGCACGAAAACAGGAAAAAAATTAAATTAAAACTGGTCGCATTTTTCAGAGATAATGTCACCCCCCTGATTATTACAGTTATAATTTAAATTGAAAATATTTTCAGCGTCCACCGCCGTCTTAGTAGACGTTTTCAATATCAAATGTCTTAAACATTGAACAGTACCAATGGGGTGTTTGAGACACTTTAAACGTGGTGAGTGAGATGCAGAATTTCGATGAAGTCGTAGGTGGCGCGCATATCGTTCTACTGTAAAAACAAGAGCAACAAATAATTTGAGCCTAGCTTAACACCGTTTCCTTTTAAAACAAAATGTTTCTGAAAGAAACGCTCCGTTGCACCATCTTAATGAACTTGAAATCTTCAGAGAAAAATGTAGATAAGTTTGAAACTACCTATGCCAACTTTACCAAATTTCGGCATAGGTTCATGCAAGCGCCAATGTATTAACTTCGAAATGTAATATATTTAATACAAATTGAATTGTTTTGTTACTTCTTTGCAAAGGGTGTTGCTTGAAAACTTGTAGGTAGTTTATCGTCTTTGTCTTTTTCAGTCTTTTTCATATCATCTCGTTCATAGAAACAACAATTTTTTTCCTTATTTTTGCATTGCATAATCTCTAGAGTATGCAAAAAGTAAGAACGATTAGAAACCTGAGGAACAAAAGGTGTGGCTGAAATTCCAAGCTGGCCGAAATTTAGTGCAATTACCCTATGATTCGAAAATTTCAAGAATTTATCTATGGAAATTATTCGTTTCATCTTATTCTAGAATTGATATATATGATAAACAATTCCTTTTATTATTTTTATCTTCATATTTTTCGTTTTTTATTTTAAGAATTACTTATTAATTTTAAATTTTATTATTTTTTTAAACGATGTATTGTAACTATATAAATCCATTGCTCAAGTTTTGCGTTTTTTCGTTTTTATTATTCATACACTAGAATAAAGCGGTGTTGCAATTGAATTCAACTAATTTGAACCGATTCATAAATAACTGAAAACATTCCCAAAGAGCATTTTCTGACCAATTCGAAAAAGTGACAAAATATTGTCGAAATACGCTTGACAGACTCAGAGATTTCTATTTAATTTCGTCGATTTGGCCAAGTTTTGCTTATTGGGTTGCTAAAAATATCTTTGGAGTAATATTTGATTTTCGGATAAAAATTAGTTATCAGTTAAGAATCGGGTCATTACCGGTTCATAAGCGATTAGAACCGGTTTAGTCTTGTTATAAATTCTAAGACCTTTTCAACGAGTCCATATATGATCTAATTTGATTTAGAAATACGATATCAAGAGCATTTTTACCCCTTACTCTTGACAAAACCGATACTAGGACTAATTCAATGGTTTTCGTATAAAGACGAAATGTCCGTCTAGGTGATTTCTGCAACATATCTAAAAATGAAAGAAATCATACGATACCTTTTCGAACAATCCCAAATGACATTGTTTTGATGCGAAGGGGAGGGGTGGGGGGAAAATGAGGGGCATGTTAATGGTATCAGGGTCAACTTAAGGTAATAACTTTCCCGATTTGAGAGTTTGAAGGTATTCGAAGGTATATTAGAGAGAACTTACCTAAAATTACGTTGGAAGCAGGTGCCCATCAACCTTAATAAAAAATGAAGCTCTTTTTGACTTTTCCTTGTAAAAGTTTTGCAGATATTTTACCGCGTCTTAAACAAATTTGCTTGTATTTCTTGTATTATTTCGGCGGATATTATGAAATATGAATTTTTAGATAGCTTTTAACGCACAATTTCGAAATATATCAGGCTGATAAGTCAATATTCTTTAGGAAAAAACTTGCCATTGGTCTTCAAAGCATTTATGCAGAAACGTTTGAAAAACTGAAATGTCGAGAAAACTGAAATTGAAAGTTTGAACGCTGAAACCGACGAGTTACACATAAATGAGCATGTTTATCAAAAGAACATTTTTTATTGTTTTTTTTAAATTTATTTATTTCCAATAATGCTTTTGAGCTTGCGATCTTGAAAGCATATAAAAAAATAAGAAAACCGTTAAGAAATTTACTTAATCGAAATTGCAATTCAAACGTTCTGCTATCCTGAAATTCTACAATACTACACTAAAAATCACTTTTTGCAGCAAACGTTTACATCAGAGGTGTGCAAGAACCGTTTGAAACCGAACAAACGTCAAATGAAACTTGTTCTTGCACACCTCTGGTTTACATTGTCGATTTCATTGTTGACGACTAATGTGCCAAGAAGACCGAAATTCGAAATGGTAGGACAATCAGCGCTAAAGCGGCGAGTACGCAAACTTGAACTTTTGGGTTTCGTTTGATTTTCGAATAGGTTTGGACTGGCTTTGTTTGTTCGAAAGGTTATTACTGATCGGAGCCAATCAGTAGCTCTAACTGTTTGGTTTCTAGGCATGGTAACGGTCGGACACACAGAGGCACAGACAAATAGCACAGACAAGAAAAGGAAGCATATCGTACATGCTCAAAGAGATGGCTCTCAAAGTTTCAGCTCTGGGAAGAAAAGGATTTTTATTGTAGGCAGAATCTTCGTCCACTAGACGATAATCGGATTATCTTTACGTCGGTACATTTTCCTTTAAAATATCCCATTTTTGCGCTGGGAAACATAATTCCTCCCATCATATCTTAAGGTGCATTTCAATTGCCCTCCACTGTGAAAAATTTAACATCTTACTAAAAATTATTAATGTGCTTCCATTCATTGTGGATAGCGATCAAAAACATTTCTACATTGTGTTATGCCTTGTTACATGTTTTTGACTTGGAATTCTTGATTCTGGAATAAAACTAAATAAATCTTTTGGGCGGTTGAGGAAATTGCATCAACAACAAAAATGTGCTGAAAGGTTTATTAATGGAATTTCCAGGGTGAAAAGTTAATTGTGCATTTGTCACTTTCATTTATTGGAGTAAAAAATGTCATAAAAATTCAACAACCCCCTATTAGTGGGAAAAAGTTGCAAACGACATTCAACTGGTCAAACAAATAAACAGTTCAAGTGTGAATTGAATAGAATTTCCAACCCATTTTGGCAGTTTTCAATTTAGGGGTGTTTTAAAGAGTGGTCAATGAAAAGCCTGGGTAAAAATGTTCAAAATCAACCCTTAAGTGGGTGGGACAGGGGGGGGAGGTTTGGTTGTAAAATTTTTGGAGCAATGTCGAATGTGTAAACATGTGAAAATGGGAGTTCAAAAAAGGGGGCACCTCTCAATATTTGATATTTTCGCTCCAAACAAAAATGATGTGTGTGGAAAACAATCAGAGAGCCGTAAAATTGAAACGCCAAATGCTACGATTTAGTATTTAATTGAAAATGTTGGCTAAAGTGCCGATGACTTCATAGAAAGTTTAAAATAGTTGTTGCAAGTATGTAAAAAAAATGGTTTTGGTGCTGAATCCGATGTGAATTTTAAATAGCCACTTCATGAGCATTTTTTTTTACCACCATTTCACAACCAATTTGCCGTGTGTGATCTGTTCAGACGATAACACCATTAATTACCCACTATTTATTGGTTAATTATACATTTCTATGATTAAAATTATTGCAATAAAAGGCATCTGTACTTGTGAAAATCGTGCAACCAGAAGGAAGTTGCTTTTGGTCTAGAGTACGAGGATGAGTAGTAGGACTGAGATGAAATGACCCAGAATTCGCCTACATTTGAGCCTATTACAAAATATGGGGTATTATTGAGAAAAATGATATCATAACTTCCGATTCTGCATTCTTTTCCATTTTTCTTCTCCCTACACCCCCCCCCGATTTTTTTCCACTTTGAGCCAGGGGTGGATAAAAAAGTCAAGAAACGGAAAAGAAATAAGTCGATCGTGTAATATGAATATAAAATAGTCCCATTTGTATGTAAACAGAAAATTGGGGGATGCTGGGCTTTTTTTTATTCTTCCTGGGTGGGTTAAAAAAAAGATTCTCTATTTTCATCACTCCCCGCGGCTTTTTTCTCCTCCTGCATTTTCCTACAATTTCTCTTTCTCTTGTCTCCCACAGGTTTAATGCGTAAAAGAAAGGGCACAGCACATTAAGGGGTGCGCACAGACCTATTCCACCATTGAAAATTTTTGCTAATTTACGAATTTTCTCTTTGAAATATTTTTATCTTGTATAGGGATAGAGCTATCTGTACCATTCCTTGTCCAATTGATTGGATTTGAGATGAATAATAGAAATTTTTCACTGATCTAAAAGGGATTTGAACCCTGGAAACTTGAACCGTAGAGTGAATACTCTACGAAAATAATTCATTGTGTAGCAATTAGGGAAGAGCACGCTACCTTCGGTCAACTTAAGTTTTTTTCTATGTACTTAATGAATTTCTCACATAGCTCTTTTCTGAATAATTGAGGAATTGGACTAGTTATTAAAAGATAATGTAGTATCTTGAGTAATATTACAAAACCTGGGGCAGTTTCATACAGGTCAATTTCTTTTTTTAACAATTTTTCAGCGAACTGAATTTTACTAACTGCGTATCCAAATTAATTAAAGCCCTACTAGTTTCATTTAGGTTTTGGCTATAAGACGGTCGTGGAATATGGGGCAGTTTCATTTTGTCTCACGTATGTTAATTGTTTTCAAGAAATGGTAACTGTACCAAATTTTGGCATAGTTGCATGTAAGCGCTAAAGTCTTATCATTCTCAATACATTTTAAATTTAATAAAAAGAATATTATTTATTATTACTTTATTTAATCACAAGAATAGGATCATCCCTTTTACAATTGTGATAAAAAAAAACAGAAAAATGATGAACATAAAAATAGAGAATGATAAGAATTCAAAATTAAGAATTCTTCAAGAAACAAATTAATTGCTTCTAGGATCCAGCCTGAAGATAGAAATACGAGTAGCAGCCGCAAAAATACGGCAATCATTCGGAAGAGAATTAAACAGAATAACGCCTTTTACAAAAAGTGACCGATAGAGGCAGTTATCTTGAACTTTAGGCACTATGAGTCCTCGAACCCTGGTAGAACTCCCCCTAACCAGAAGACACGACAGATACCCAGGACATCTTGAAATCAACAAATGAAACAGAAAGAGCACTGCTTTTATTCTCAGATGAGATGGTAGTTCGCAGCCAACAAATATGTGACAGAAGGGGGAGATATGGTCTCGACGACTTAAGCCGTAGATATACCTAACACAATCATTAAACGAAACTGAAAGACGACGGATTGTGTGACTTTCCGCCGCAAGGAAGAGCTCTGCTCCATACACTCAATCCCGGCATTATGCACTTCGAGGTTATGCACCTGACATATAACAATTATGCAAGTTTGCCTACTTTTGGGAGTCAAATTATGAAATCATTTTTTTTTAAATACGCCTGAATGTATACTGTTTTGTGACACTATGCTTATTTTTCAGTATAAAACTTTAATTTCTTTTATTAAGGTAAAAATTTTAAATATTCTAAGAATTTATTGAAGAACATTAGCCAAAGAGTGCTGTTTGTTGACGAATTTCTTTTAAACAGTTCAATCTTTATGCTCTGACTACTTTTACTCCGCGCGAAATTCGTTCTACGAAATCGCCTGCAGGTATGCAAATTTTCTCGATGCATAAAGCCATTTCGCGCGTTTTTTCGGTCCTGAAAATGTGCATAATCTCGGTACGGAGTGTAGTTGTAGAAAGGAAGAAGAAGCGCTCGCGTGGGGATCAAGCGAGTATCATAGGGTGTGATGTCCCGGAAGCGTCGAAGGGTATAAAGAGAATAGTTGACCTTACGGCAAATAGAAGTGGCCTGATCAGTTGTTGAAGATTCCACTTAGATTTTTGACCTGATCGACGAAAGGGATAATTTCACCGTGTAGGTGTAAAAGGATAATGATCAGGGAATGCAGTTTTTTTGGAGATAACAATAGCTTGAGACTTTTTAGGATTCAAAACTAATCTATTTAGTGATGCCCAGTGCTCAATATAAGAGAGATTTGTATTCATAAGATCGAAAGCTTAAAGAAGATTAGAGGAATCGCCCTCCACATAAATTTGGTGGTCATCTGCATAGAGATGAAATAAGCAGTTACGTAAAACTGAGGGTAAATTATTAATAAAGAGAGAAAACAGCAAAGGACCAAGAATTGAACCCTGCCCAATGCCTTTTCTTAAAAAGGTTGGTGGTGAGACGTCCTGACCAAATCTCACAATTTGCAATCTACCTGTAAAGTAAGACCGAACAAGGGCTACTGCTGAAGACGAGAATTTAAAAAGAGTGCATAACTTGTAGCAAAGAAGGTTGTGGGGAAGGCTATCAAATGCCTTAGTGAAATCTAGAAGGACCAGAATAACAAAATGACCTCGATTAAGAGCTGAAGAGATATCATGATATTAACATAGATTTGGGTAATAATTCGGACACCTTGATTCTCTTCCAAAATTTTTTTCCAATCATGTCATCGTTTGTAGAAATGACATTTTGTTATTGTTTGTATTGTATAATCTCTCAAGTATGCAAAAAATAAAAATTCATAGAAATTTGAGGAACAAAAGAAATGGCCGAAATTGTAAGCTGGCCGAAATTTGGTACAATTACCCTAATTAATATTATGTCGGATTTCTTTAAATTAAGATAAATAGCACCATTTTCAGATATTTATTGCTTACTTTAAAACGTATATAGTTTAAATTGATTGATGCTCGAAACTGCCCCAGTCTCCCCCATTAAATTTTATCTCAAAACTAAATAGTTTTCAAAGTATTTTTCTATGTAAAAAGAGCCAGGTATGAATGAAGCATAGCACGATAACTTTATTCTTCACCCTATAGCCTAGCCTATTGATAGGGCCACGTAAAATTAGCTATTTGCTTCCGTATTTCTCCCTACAATTATTGGGGGCAATTTTTTGGATAAAATTGGCATCGTCGACGGATCTTTTTCTTTCACCTCATACCACCCACAATTATTTGTATAAATCTCTATGCTGATTTTTTTTCACTCCTCATTCACTGGGTATGTTTTATTTAAACTCCCCTTCATGCAAAATTCTTCGCACGCTTGCCAAGGGTTTTTTATCTTCATCTCCTAAATTCCTACCCCACTGAGTAAATAGATGTTTCTTTTAAGTCTCGATGACTTAAAAGGTTTTGATTTGATGGTTTGTGAAACAGGCACCCGGCAAAAAGAAACATTGAAAGAATTTTGTTTTTTGGTGGATGGAGAAGGAGGTTGAAGAACATATTCAAAGATTTCCGCTGGATTAATTTGTTTGGTAAGGAAAGAAAAAAAAAGAAAATAAAAAGAAACTGGGAAAGTTGGTATTTTATTTGCCCCATATCTTGCTCTAATTCCTATTAGGATGGAAATGCGTGATAATAAGGGCAAGAAGTCGTCTTTCCCGCAGAGTAAAGATGGTTTGGGAAATCTTCTTTCACTGTGAGATTTAATTCGCGTAATAAAATTTTATTGCTCAAATGGAGAAAAGAAATATTATCAAGTCTTATTTTCTCGGTGCTTAATGTTGTAATGAAATTGTTGGACGCTCCTCTTTTTTTTTTTTCAAAATTAACAACCTTCCACCCAAAAGAGGGTTGGGGTTGCAATTCTTGCGCTATGTGCTCTAATGAAATCATTATAATTTACAAACAAAATTAATTTGGTATAATTTGTGTTCTGGAGAAAGAAGAGAGAAAATTTTCCTGTCTTTGATTAAAGACTGAATTATTTTAATAGACTTTTTCCAATAGGGATGGTAACTCCATAAAGGGAGGGAAAAGAATCATGAGAATTCTTAAGGACATTTGGAATATTTTCTTACCTCAGCATCTCCATCTTAAGTGTAATTTAATCCAATCTAAGACACGATGGTGAATAATCAAAAAGGAAAAGGAGAGTACAATGAAATTGGAAACGTTTTCATCCTCATTAACTTTTCTTCCGTTCTTTTGTCCATTTTTCTCTCCCCATTTGTCTCAAAATGCAAAAGAGAGACTGGATTCTTCATATGATAATCCTTATGACTGTCAGTGGATAGATTGAGTTACAAAAACACTGAAGGGGTATAGAAAATTATTTTTCCTTTTTTTTCTCTCCTTGCTATGGAAATATTTGCTCTCACCCAAGAGAACTCATGTGTTTTAGTTATATAATTGCACATAATGAAGCGCAGAAAATACCCTTGGGGAAAATTATTTAAATTCCTCAATCAGTTTCTCGCATTTCGAGACTTTCTTTCACAAAGGCAAAAATAATCATTTTACTCTAGAGCTCAAAATACGAGAAATTGTCTGAAAAAGCATTAATTCAGTCACGATACCACTTTGGAGTGTTAATATCTAATGCTAGAAGGGGATTTGAAAAAAAATGAAATATCCATTTGACTAAGGTGGAAGCTAGTGATAAGGTTGCTTTAGCTTATTGGGAGCTGTGATTCTTTTATTTGAAATTTGTTTTGAACAGCCACAATTAACTGTTTTTGAGATTTTTCAAGTGTTCCTGCATTATCGACTTTTCTTTGTGTTGGTTTCTGTCTCGGCTGTTGTCTCTAAAGGTGTCTACACATTGGGAGCAATTTTTGTCAAAAATTGCGTTTTTGACAGAAATTTGACGTTTCCCCCCACAACGTTGCAGGGAATTTCCTTCAAAAAAGCAATTTTTGATGAAAATTGCTCCCAATGTGTAATGGCCTTAAAGGTGTCTACACATTGAGAACAAAAATTGCTTTTTTGAAGGAAATTGGCTGCAGTGCTGTAGGCAGAAACGTCAAAATTCTGTCAAAAATGCAATTTTTGATGAAAATTGCTCCCAATGTGTAGAGGTCTTAATCCTCGTAGTATTCTGAAACCATCAAAAATAGTCAGCCATCAAAATAGACCTCAGCCAATGCAAAGAAAAGTCGATTATGTAGATGTTGAAGCACTTGAAAACAAAAAAGTCTTTAAAAATGTTAATTTTTGATTGGAATAGCACCATTACAGTGGCGACAAGAAAAATAGCACACCTTCAACGATTTTCCTATTTTGATGTTATACAATATCAATCTTTATACCTGATCGTGCTTTTTCTTTTTTAGAAAATATTATGCCTATTATAAATAAAAATGATAATTATTTAATATTTGTGTCTGTTAAAACCCTTTTTTTTGTGTTTAGTTATAATTCGTGTGGGTAATTTAAATAGCACACTTTCATTTTTTTCTGAAAATATTACCTGAAATTTACGTTTATTTTAAATTTCAATTTATTTCTGTATTTTTAATAATTTATAGGCATTAATGCTACAAATTTTCGTAAAATAAAGTTAAGAGAACTGAAAAATCATGTAAATAGAGCCTTTGATGCAGATTTCCAGGTTTTACGTAAAAGAGTTTAGGATAACTAAGAATTTTTTTTGTAAATTATATTGTTCAAGGAAGATAACCATCAAATCAGTAATTTTTTATGATCAAATTTTCAAATCACGCAAAAACTCGAAAATTTCGTGAAAGAATTACGATTTCTAGAGAAGATCCCGCCATTGTCCTTTAGTAAAACTGAATTTATTTGCCACCGTTTGGAAAGTAAAGGAACAAATTGAAAAAAATGGAAAAAAAATAACTGATGTGAGCATTACTAAAAGTCAATTATGTAAAAATACCCGGTTTAGAAGTGGTGCTAGACGTACGGAGTTAGTATTCAAACGAAACCGTGTCTGTTATTTGATTTTTGTCAAAGAGCATATGCAGAAGGACCTGTAATTCTGGAATAATATTCTGTGAACCGATGTATTCCTCTTTAATACAATTGGAAATGACATATGTAACAAAAAAATTAGATGTCCCATAAGTCAAAAATTTTGTCCTTGATATATAATTAAGAACGTAAAACTTAGCGGTGGTAATTTTACAGTATTAGGTTACATTTTGCAAAGTTTCGTATGGTCTGTATATCGAATATCAGGCAATATAAACAAATTTGTTTACAAGAATACCTTTGGACAAGACATGTACTTCAACATCGAAAAGAATTTGCTTTTGGTTATTAAGTTTTAGTTTTAGAGTTTTTAAAAGTGGTTCAATCAGAACAAAATTGACCTTCTGGAATGGCAAGGACAGTCTAAGGACCACAATTCTGTTGAATTTATAGGAAAAGATTGATCACAAGATAAATCTCTCGAATGTGACCAATTTGGAATAGTTTTAAGCAGACATCCACACTACATGAAATACAATCATATTAGAATAGTGTCAAATCCTGATTTCCTTAATGATCCTTCGTTGTCAAGAGTTTATTTTTTCCAAAAGTTACTTAACTAAGTACTAATTAATACAAATTTAATTTTAAAATAAAATTCGTGAGTTGTTAATTGCAGTAGAAGTCGAAAACTCGCACTTCTAAAAGGGTGTGCTATTTATATTTTCCCCTTAATATGTGCCATTTCAAGAATTTTTTGATCCTACGAAATTTCTTGATAGAACTTTCATGTTTTTCTTCATATTCAAAATGTATTTATATAAAAGTTCATTTATTATTATTACTTTCATCATTAAAAAGCATAATTTTTCGAAAAACACAGCATATATTCCAGTGTCCGAAACTGTGATATTTATCTTGTCGACACTGTATATTTATCTCTCGTTCAGTAAAGCGGTCTTCAGACTAGAGGTTTAACTCAGTTTTTGATGGTCTCAAAATCCTAAATAGCAACCAAATTTATTTAATTTTTGAGAATTTAATAGGTTATTTGTCTTTAATAATACAATCCTAAGTAAAATTTCTCCAAAAAATCTTGATTGAAGCAAAATTAGACCACTTAAACCATATGGCTAAGTCTCAGGTCTGAAGCTCGTATAACAACTTTTCCGATTTAAGGACTCTCTCCGTTTGAGGTTTCTACTGTACCGATTAGAATGTATATCAGAGAGAACTTACGTTAAAATCTATATCAAATTCGAAAACTTAAACCAGCAGGAGTGAGTACACACAGAAAAATGGAAAATTCTTAAACAGAAACACCCAGGATTTTAATTTCAAATCCTATCCAATGAATGCTAATGCCCTAATTCTAAATCCTTGATCATTTAATTTTAGTTGCAATTTGCAAATCTGTAGACATTTTTCATTTTCCAGCTAATGCTGAACTTAAGTTCCCGATCTCTTAACTTGAAAGAGCTAAGGATTCTAGCCCATTTCTTTCGCTCACAGCTTCTAAACTTAAACGCCTCGGGGATTCACGTCCAATTTAATTTCCCAGGATCTTATATATTCTTAAATTTAGAGTCAAAATTTTTCTGTGTGTAAGAACCGGTTGAAACCGAATAAAAGTCAAAGTTTATCTAAGTAGCGTTTTGACCATCGGGGTAGCTTTAACCCATAATACACCTAAAAAGGGTAATATTTACACCGATTTCGGATCAATACTGCATGGTAAAATTAACATTTCCGGAATGTTATTTTAACTTTTTCGGATTTCTCTCAGTGTATAGGCCTTGTCCTCAGAAGTCGAATATCTTATTAAAAAATCTTATTAAAAAGTATTGGGGGTTAAAGTTACCCTTTTTCATGTTAATTTTACCTTTGAAAAGGTGTAAAATTAACATTAAAAAATGTTGATATAATTTTACAACATATTCAGAATGAGGGATCGTTCAAAAATCCACGGTATAAATACAGGTTTGATCAGAAGTATCTACCGGACTGATAGTATGACAGATGCTGTGATGTTCTGAATGAATAGCGAGCTAATTTCTAAAGAGGTGCTGAAGGAATTCCTAAGCACAAAAAAGGACCAATTCCCATTCCAAAGTCCGAAGAGAAATATTCTCGGTGTTTATTTAGTCAGAGCGTATTAATGAAGTTTTGTGAAATTGTAAATATTTCTCTAAAATTTTCTCTGTTTAATTAAAAATATAAATATATATTCAACAAACTCCTTGTTCATTTACACGAATCCTGGTGCAAAAAAAAAAGAACGAAGGGAATGCGATACAGTTTATGTGTAACTTTCTTTTTGGTACAGAGTACAAGAAAAAAAAGTTGATTAAGAAGTAAGAAAGAATTTTTCAAATATTTTAACTAGAAAATGAACATGAAGGCGTTTGGTTTAAAAATTTAATAATGGGGAAGAGATACGTTGAGAGCAGAAAAAAAAATAAAATTAGGAAATTATTCCTTGTAAGGAGTGAGAGTACACACGGAAAAATTAAACAAGACCTAAAAAGAGAGAAATTTTAATTACAATTTTACTCTGGGGTTTGGCGTGTGAATTTTTAAATTATAATTTTCATCCCCAACTTTCCTCATCACTTTTTTGGCGTTTTTTTTTTTACTTTTTTCTTTCAAAACTCTCCTTAACGCATTGTTATATTGAAATTCTTGGTCCTTTAATTTCTCAAAATGTATGGCCTCGTGCCACCACCCTCTCTAAAGTCTTACCAATCCCACCCCCTTCGGCAACATTCTCTTTTCTTTTCTGAGTGTGGATTAGAAGGTTGGTGTATATTTGAGATGGTTTATGATTATGGCATTTTGCAATTTGTCTCATCTGTGCTAGAAAGCTGAAATTGTATTACGTGGAAATATCATTTGAGATATCTCATGCATAATAAATAAAATTTTCATCCAAGTATTACAACCCATGTTGCTAATGTGCAATTCTTATAGATATTGGTGCCAAGAGTGCTGTTCTTTTGCTCATGATGAGTGGCACTTGAGTGAATAAAAATCATTTATAACATTTTCATCAAAATTACTTTCACAAATCGTCACCTGATATTATATTCCTTCTGCTGGAGGGGGCTCAGGCGTTCCGTATCTCTGTTCCAAAGGAAATAAATGATTAAGACAGTTGAGTGTAGAGTAATATACAAGAGATATTTGAAAATTGGAATTATATCACCTCTTTGTTCTTTGACAAATTCATTTTGAATGTTTCACAGATATTTAAGATGATAATAAATCATCCAACCTCCCACACTTTTAAACCTTTTTCCGAGCAGACTTTTGGAAGGGAAGTGGGGCAGAACATAAAGCAAATTTGACTTTAATTTTCAGCCTATTTTTTCCTAAAAGATTGAAGACAAAATGTGAACTTACTATATTTTCTACGCTTTGGGGAAGTGGGGCATCTTTGAATACGGGCACCTTATAGAGCTTTTTTCTCCTATTTTTAAATGGAACTGGACCATAACACTTAATTCAATCAACATTTTATATTCAATTCCATTTAAGAATAGAAGAAGAAAGCCCTATTATAAAGGTGCCCTTATTCAAAGGTGTCCCACTTCCCTCTAGGTTTTCTTTACCTAAAATGGATTTTATTAAGTTAGTATTTTATATATTACTGAGAATTTGCCTACAAACTCATCAAAAATTAAGCAAAAACTGCTATTGGAGTGTAAGGAGGAGCTTGAAAACCTCTTGTACTCAAAATTGACCACGCCTTCTTCACAACATTTAATTATAAAATTAATATATTGGATGACATTTTCAATTAATTTCACCACAACCTAAAATGTACACTTACTATAATATTCGATTGAAATTTTTCTTTGTTAGACGAGAGGGGTTGAACCTAAGGCCTCTGCATAATAAAACTTGCCTTTTTCCAAATTAATTAATAAATTTCAACAAGGAAAAAGCTAATAATCTTGAAAAAAATAAAATGACTTCATTTTTTTATCAAATCTCGAAAAATGACCTAAATCTATATAATTTTATATCTCCTTAAAAGTACCCAAATAGCAAAGGTAGGGCGTGAATGTACTATTTATTTTACTCTTACATTTCTCTCTTTCTTATTTTTTAATTTCTTTTTCTTAATTTCTTATTTACTTTCCAAAAAAGTAAAAACATCATGAAAAATTTAAAATTGTCATTTTAGTAATTTTAATGACCAATTTGTGACTCATTTGGTCAAAATAGAAAGAATATCTGTCTGAATAAATTTGTAGGGCAGGAAATCAATTTTATTGTCTTTTTCAAAAAAGAAAATTAATTAAATCCATCGCGAAGATCAAAATTTCTGTTGATATTTTAAGAAAGAGACACCATAGATTTCACCAAAATAAGGTCATGATCTCCTATTTTATTTTAAGGTTTTCGAAATATAATTAAAATAAATAGAAATATTGAAATTAATATACCACAAGCCATTTTTGCTATAGGGAGTGCGGCCTATTTTACCTCTCTTTATTGAAAAATTTAAAGAAAGCTAAAGAAGGCAATAACAATAAGTAGCACAACAAGATTTTCAGAGAAGCTACAATTTATTTAAATATTAAGAGAACTGTAGACTGAGTTATAGAATTTATTTATTTTATGAAAAAGGAACATGTTTTTATCACTTTACTGTTCTCAAGTGCTTCTGCATTATCAACATTACTATGTGTTAGTTTATCGTCGGTTGCGTCTACCTCTGTCGTATCTGCATTTCTTTTGTGTCAGCATTTCACACAAGAGGGGATGTCTGTATTGCAGCTTGCACCGAATCCAGATACAAAATAAATGAAGATACGACAGAGGTAGACGCAACCGACGTTATGTCATCATGACTGTTCTCTCCAGTTCTCGTTGTGTTCTAAATCCACCAAACAGCCGTGACATGACCCAACCCAAAAAAGTCGATAATGCAGAAGCATTTGAGAACAGTAAAGTGCTAAAAGATGTTTGTTCTATATCGGAATAACACAATTACAGTTCAAAGTGCTCCAATAAATATTGAAAAGGGGAAATTTCTCTCCTGTACATTATTTTAGTACATGAATGCTTCAATGTGCTTCTGCATAATCGACTTCTCTGTGTGTTGGTTCTTGTCGTGACTGTTTGGCGGTTTTAGAACAGTTCGAGGACTGGGAAAAAACAGCCTTGACATGAAAAATACAAAGAAGAGTCGATAAGGCAGAAGCACATGAGAACACTGATGTACTAAAAACTGTTCAGGAAAAAGATTTACCCTTTTAATTTTTTTATTAGAACCATTAGGAGTGCTTATTGTATAATCTATCGATTTTGAGTTAAATATATATTTTTTTTACATATTACTTCCTAAGGAATCGTATTTAGGCAAAATTATTATAGAATTTTCAACTGTTACCGTCTTAGAGGTCAAACGGAAAGAGATAGCGACTTCCGGTTTTCGGTGACCCCTCCTTTAATTTGAACATTTTATAAGTTAGTCTACATCTCTATTCCATGTCAATGTGTTTCCACCGTTAAAATGCCCTCAAATGGCATCTAAACCAAAATGTATCTAATTGTTCCTCAACTTCAGTCCTTCCACAATTGTTCCTTAGCACCCCCCAAAGAATGTTTGGTCGTAATTCTGTCGAAGGTGTTATTCTTAATCTCTTTTCTAGCAATAATTTTAAGCTTTTCCAACCCCACACAAATAAGGTCAATGCAACCACCCCCTGATGCTGTGAATCCCATCCAACCAAGCAATACCAAGGTGGAAATTCACGAGAAGAAAATAATCTCATTCTCTTCTTGGGATGTTTTATTAAAATAATACAGAAGAAGACACTGTCATTAAATGTATGTGTGTGAGATGGTAATATTTGCCTTTCCCATTGTGAAATAAGAAAATTTCATTAACGTCATCACAGTCAGATTTATACCCAGCAATTTCCTACATGCTTCATACTGTTTTACGAACATTTTAAGTGTGGGACGGTTTCAGAAAAGGGAATTGGCTCAAAATGACTCCATTTATAGTTGGTGGAAGAGACACACGAATATCTTTTCCCAAGGAATGCCACAGGGGTATTAGTTTGTGTCTCCACGGGAAATATATGGTAACTTCTTCTTCTTCTTGTTTTTTTTTCTTGATAGTGAAATGTGTAAATTTATTTCCACACAAAAATTTCATTCATAAAGCACAAAGTGCGGCAAATAAAATTATTGGTGAAGATGAGAGGGTAAGATGATACAGAGATACCGGGCTCGAGGGGTTGTTCAGACTCTCTGAAATTTGTATGAATTGAAAGGAGGTTTTCTACATCAAGCATCAACTATGAAATTACACGTGTTTTATTCAGAAGGGATTTTAATTGCAACGACTCGGATTGTCGAAATTTTATGCTGTCTGTGAGTCCTATTTTAATATGAAAATTAGAGGGAAGCCTTCTCACATTTATATTTCTTCAAATTTCTGATTTATATTTCCATTATTCATACGAGAGAAAGGGGGCCTTTATAATTGTTGCAAAAACCAAGGGGCAAGAGTTGCAATATCCACTGCAAAGATTCTAATAAGAAATTCTTCATGTTCTGAGCGGAAGGAGCGGAACCCAAGAAACATACTCTATACTTTATGTCGTCTTCTGGAAATATTTTTACAATTTGTATCAATAGAACTTAGAAGAACTTATCATATCGATTTTCAAATGAATTTAGGAATTTTTCGACCTAGGGCTAGAGATTAAACGGGACCAGATATGGACTACTGGTCTAAAGACGACTCCCCCATAATCATACAGTCCCAGTGATTTTTTTTATTTTTTAATGTTGGTTACTGTTTTAATGTAGTATTCATTAAGAACTCATAAAAAGCAAGCTAGTATAAAATTAGAAGATGTAGGGGAATATAGGCATAATTCGGACACAGTGAACCTTCAAACGATCCGAATTTTCTCTTTTGCAAAGACCTAGTTCGTTATTTTTTATCCATAATTATTAACCTCATGAATAGATATGAGAAAAAGTAAACCAGTTCTTTGCAAACATAGAGAAAATTCGCATCGTTTGAAGGTTCACTATGTGCGAACCATGCCTACATTCCCCTAATTAAGTTTGTGTCCGCCGCCGTTTTAGTGTATCTCACTAACTTCCAAATCAAAACGATGACAAAGCTTCTTCCCAGCTTGAACGACCGGGACAATCGGTAACTGCATGACTGAAACAAATTCGGAAAACTTGAAACTAAGCGATTGAAGTGCATAATGCAATTCGTTAAGGTCAAGCACAGCATGTGACATCTAATTAGCTTAGTTGGTAGAGCACTGGTCTAGTTAACGATGCTATACGGTGCTCTTTATGGGGTGAGTGCCGTGCTTTAGGTGAATTTAAAGTTACCGCTATAATTCATGTGAGAAACTCATAGTCGCAATGAAGTAAGTCGAGTATTTGTGATTTCACAGTTAAGTTTGAGCTTGGGTTATCATCCGCGTTCGAGTAAGTGAATGAGACTGCTGTATCTATCCTGATTACGTACCTCTCACTTTACTCGAAAGTGCGAATCCCTCCTTTGTGCGCTGTTCAACTGCACGAGATTTCGTAAAGTATTTTACGTACAAATAAGTGAAGTGAATAAAGTGTTGTTGAGCTTAACTCCTGGCTTTTGTTTTTCCTCCCTGTTGTCGTGATCTCCGGCCAAATCCGTAACAATATAAAATAAAAGCTTTAACTATTTTTAATGCTCTACTAAAAGATTTCGTTCAGACTCTAGATATTCAAAATTAAATAATAAAGACCGTGGAAATATTTTTTTTTTTCAAAATTTAAAAGTTCGAGCCTCTGTATCTCGGTAATTGCTTGACCTAGACTGGAACATAGATACATTCTGAAAAGGCCTTGACAGCAACTACAACATACTAAAAATTTCAGTCTAATCGGATGAGTTTAAGATTTTGACAGTTATTCAAAATGGCGGGCCGAAATGTCAAATCAAGCATCAAATCAATGAACATATCGATTATCTTACCCTTAGATGTGAAGACCTTCATTCATTTATTTTTTATAAGTAATTGCTGATTTTTTGGTATTTTTTAAAGGAGAGTCAAAGTCACCCGCAATTGCGGTATATCCATGTGGCCCCACGTTCCCCTATTGCTTTTAGTAAATTTTCAGTTGAGCATTATTAAGACTAACTTCTTTTAATACATCTTTTTGTGAAAAAAATCTCGGAACTGTCTTTTTTTAAAAGATAGGAGTAAGTGCCCATGCTTCATTCGATCCGAAGCTCAGCAATAATATAATTTTTCCGAAGTTTCTTAATAAATGTGACTTGGCAAATTTAAAAACTGGGCACTTTCGTCTAGTTTTTAAAATATGGATGCGAAGGGTCACGTTCATTGAGAAACATAAGATAAACTTAGTCATACGAAGCTTGGGATCGTAAGGTAAAGTGCCCTCACTCGACCGGTTCCTCGTCTCAACCGGTAGATTTATTTATTCAAATTATTTATATTTGCTATAATATTTTGCGTATTCTATAAATAAATACGAACCAGTGGCAAATTCATAGAAATTGACGAAATTGACCATCAAACATTCAAAAATTGACCCACCGGTCGAATCGAGGAACCCGGTCGTATCGAGGAATCCGGTCGAATGAGGGTACTTTACCTTACGAAACATAGGGAGAAGTGGGGCAATTATGAATTGGGGAAGCTTTGAAATTGCCATTGGATTTTTTCCGATTGCGATGATAAACTATATTATAATAAGACTCAGTTCTACTTAAAAATAAGAGAAAGCTCAATTTCAAAGCTGTTTCAATTCAAAAGTGCCCCACTTTTCCCTATTTCTTGAAACTTTAAAAAATGTTTTACAACGGGAGTAGCTACTTATGATGCAATTAGCCTGTGTTCAAATCTCCTTTATCAATTGTCTTTGTCGAAAAGCCTAGGTTTCCCCTGCGAATTGTTGTATCCGCATTACTCATATCATAAATTCTTAAAATAGCATTTTTGCTACTTGGGTTAGGACAGAAAGAACTTGTAAAGGGGATTGTTTTATCTTTATTAGATTGTTATTCCTCCTCCGTTGCAGATTTTTATCCAACAGTAATTTTATCACTCTTTTTAGTCTGTGTAGCACTTTTCCTGCATAAGTAAGACACCCTGCGGAAATGTCATAATTGTAAATTGCATTTAACTTTTTGACATCAATATGTCTCCTGGCTGGATTCTAATGATTGTCACGAGACTACTAAAAGAACATATAAATGGAAATTTTAAAACTTTTCCTCCCATTCACTTTTTTTTGTCGCTCTAGCATTTCCCACCAACAGAATTTTCCAGCTGAGTTTTCCTCTGGTGGCATTAAATTTAGCGATTATACCATCAGATTCAGGGAAAATTGGGAAAATCAAATGCAGAGTCTTGGGAAGGAGATGGAAGATCTTCCCATCCGGAACGATTTCTTTATGGCATTTGTGCTTAATTCGACAAAAGAGGCAAAAACAAAATATTATTGACGATGAGTGGATGAGACGACTTTTCTCCTAATACGAATCAAAATCACTTTTATCTGTTTCACTTCCCTTCCAATTATTATTTTCTTCTATTTTCACAAGGCAGTTCAGTAAATCCAATTCTAATTCTTGAAATTTTACCCATTCTTCTCCATATCCCAGAGTTCCTTTTGAACCTCCTCCAACACTGGATCACTACCCTATCCCCTTGATTTCTTTCCTCCAGAAATGTTTCAAGGAAGGGTGCTTTTTGCAGAGTTGGGAGGTGAAAGGGGGGTAACATTTTGAGATGCTATTTCGCTGGTTTGAAATTTGTGGAAGATTCTTGAGATATATCCTTAAAAGATATTCATCATAAAGCATTCACAACCCTCAATGCTATCAAATTGAAAGAGTGAGATGGAGATGATGATGATGATAGAACACAACTTCCAAACAAATTGATTTTAATTACAAAGTAATTGATCATAGCAAGAAATATTTTTGCTGATTTCATTACAACTCCCAAGAGAGAAATATATATATATATATATAGTAGATTGGGAAGAATAAGAGGTGGAAATTCTCTTCTAGCTCAATTCGCAATAATTCAGCTAAAATTTTCAAATTGAGAAATTCATCGTCTTCCATGTTAATTAATTTTAAATTAGTTTCACCAAAATAATATGAATGTTTTCCATTTCGACGAATCACATTAATTTCACCCAGGGAGACTTTATTAAATATTGAGGGAAATTGAGGTGAATTTTAAAGTGTTTGGAATTTTATGCAAAAATTCTATTGCTACATCCCTTTGACAAAATATTAACAAACTTTGGGAATTGTAAGATTTTATGGGAAATGTCGCAATGACATCTGCAAAGAAAAGAAACAATATAATTCACAAACATTAACTAAATGTTTGTAAAAGTTTGTACTTTTTTGACAAACATTGTTTGTAACATGATAACTTGACGAACACTTTTTATTCTTTAACAAACATTTGTTCGTAAGTGTTCGTGAATGTTCGTAAACACTCAGAAAGGTGTTTGTAAAATTTTGTCATTTGTTCGTAGAGTTTTGTCAGACAAACAAAAAGGTACGAGCAAATATTGCTCGTAATATGATCAATTAACATGAGTTCTTTATTTCTTTACAAACATTTATTCTTACATTTCTGTTTGTCTGGCAAAATTTTACGAATAAGCTACAAAATTTTACGAACACTTTTTGTGTGATAACGAACAACAACAAATCTTGGTAAAAGAACCAAAAATGCTGGTCAAGTGATCATGTTACGAACAATGTTTGTGAAAAAACACAAAATTTTACAAACTATTTTAGTGGGCTATACGTTTCAGAAGAATTTCGTTTCGACAGGATGTAGCAGGAAATAGACGGAGACACTGAACATTTCTTGATTTTCACAATTTTATTCTCTACGACGTTTCGAGGATGGATGTCCTCTTCATCAGGTATCGAATATGGCAGGGAAAATCACGTACAGGTGGGAGTTGTTGCACTGCACTTGGACTTTGATCACAACTTGATCTTTGGAGTGCATTGAGATCGAACCCTAACGTTTTCCTGAAGTTGCCGAGAATCGACACAAGAGGGATGTTAAATTGCGTATCATGGGCCAGCGAAATGTTTCTTTCTGTGTAGGGCTCAAACATTAAGAGATATCAACTTCTAGTTTTCGACGACCCCCCCAAAAGTCTATATTCCTGTACAAGCATAATTCTCTCGTCACGGTGACTAAGAAAATTAAACACAAAACTTCTTTTCGGCATTGCATTTCCGCAGGTTTTCTTTCTCCGTAAATTAAGGCAATTATAAATTCTGATGGTGTAATTTTTCATGAGAAATTTCTCACATAAAAAATTATGCTCAGCCCATAAGGACATGAAAATTAAATGATGTAATTAGAGGTGAAAGAAGAACAGCAAAATTTTTCTTACTTCATCCTTTTGTGACCCACTCCCCAACGCATTTCCTCATCCCCCAAGTGGAAGGAGTTGCAGAAGTCCACCTCCTCCCCCAAAAGAAAAGGTGGAAAAACACCCTTCACAAGTCTTTTTGACTCAATCACACACCCTCTTCTGTAAATGGATGGCAAAGTGCAACCCCAAAAGACTACGTTTGGCTAAATAAAGCACTAAACATGGAGAGTCGCAGGTGTTTTTATGGACATTTTAGCCATGGCCAAAGAGAAAAGTTTTCACCCCTTTCTTTTTTTCCACCCACTCAACAATTTGATTTGCAGACAAACAAGTGGTTTTTTCTGGGAGTATTACTGTGGAAAAATAAGACTTTTCCCTTGCGAAAAATTAAAACATTTCAACCACAAAAAGGGTGTGGGATGTTTAATGTACCAAAGAAACGACCTAAAGGAATATTTCTTTTTCTTTGTTTTCTAATTAATGTTGAATCCTTGCACCTTTACAGTTGGGTGGATTTTTAACTTCTTCTTTTTTAATTGCTCGAACTCTATTTCGAGTATGCGTATAAATCATACACCGTCGCGTCGCTTGGATCAGCAACTGTTTTAACTTAAGATTGCAATTATCGATTCATATTTGATACCTTCTCAGTTAAGTATTTAGCAAGTTCTTAAGCCAATTACTTAATTTTAGAAAGTTATGAAACATCCAATATTCAATACTAAAAAGAGCACTTAACACTAAGTACTTAATTAAGGCCTTTGATAAAGTCCTTAATTAAGGACTTTCCAATAAGCATTTTTTAAGTAGTTACAAAATACTCTTACACTTGTCTCGTAATGATCAATACGTTGCTTTAATTACACCGGTCACGCACACTCTTTTTAATGTAGCTTCAACGGATGTCGGATGAGCTTTTGAAATTCCTGGGCAGAAATCCCAGATGCATACGAGAAAATCATTAAGATGATAAATTCAAAAAGAATATTGAAGATCTGATAAAAACTTGGCCCACTGAATATCTCGGTTTGAGATTAGAATCTACTAAGTTTACCATTTACGGTCCCATGTATCAAGTTTGGGGCACAATTTCAACTGCCGGAACCAGGGGGTGACATTAGCTTTGAAAAATGCGACCAGTTTTAGTGTAATTTTTTTCCTGTTTTCGTACACGTTTTACGAGATATCTTCAAAACTGCATAGATTGCCAATTTAGGGTTTTCGGTTGCCTCTTCGTTATTAAATTGGCTTTTATTTTGTATTAGTATTTTTTGCTAATTCATTCTACAATGACAGAAAATAGGTAATAAACTCAAAAGCTTTTTCAGCACGCTAGAAACATATGAAATGCCATGCCCCTGGCCGGAACTAAATGATGAGCTTTCAAATAAACTTACCAAATCCACTTTGATTCCGTAGATTTCACTGATTTTCACTCTTCATGGATTTACCACTAAATGATTAAAAGTTCTGAGAATTTAAATACGCATTTGATTATTGAGGTTATGTTTTTCTGACATGTCACATTGTTCCATATTTTTCAGTAGAGTTGTACTTTCGATTTATTTATTTTTTTTCAAAATCAAAGGCAAAACAGAATGTTGGAAGACCATTTCTCAACCGATTTGTACAAGAACATATTTATTTGACAGGCCTTTGAATTCTGAACAGGTTTAAATGAGTATCAGTAAATTTGTTAATTTTTGGTCCCTAATCTCCTTTGGATAGATTATAGGAGATTTATGAATCCGTTCTAAGCGATTATGAATAGGAAAATGTGAAGCGAAAACGCTTTTCTTAAGTGTGATGTCCGACTCATGAATGTTGTGCCAATTAACAACCCAAGTAGCAAAAACTAGTCTTATTTTTGGTAGGGGATGAAGGCATAGTTCTTACAGAGTAAACCGTCAGCTGGTTTATCATTTCTCATCTCGCTTCATTATTACTAGGAAATGACAAACTAGCTCTTTACAATCAAAGAGAAAATTCGTATCGTTTGAAGGTTCACGGTGTACGAACCTTGCCTACATTTCCCTAATATCTTTTAAAAGTATGTTCATATCAGTCATTAGATTCATTGATTGCTTATACAATTACAAATGTGCCAATATGCTAAACTTTAAAAGAAAATTTATATTTAATGTGAAAAGAAGCCTTTCCATTCAGTTTATGTTAAATTTTGATATCTTTTCGCATAAAAATCATGTTTCTTTTATTTTTTTTTAAATCTTTTCTTGAATTGTTTTGAGGGTTTGCTGCTCGTAGTACTCAAGGTTTTCACACAATAGGAGCAATTCTCCTCAAAAATTGCATTTAAAAAAAATAGCCTGCAATGCATTGAGTCCAAACGTCAAAATTTTGTCAAAAACGCAATTATTGACGAAAAGTGCTCCCAATGTGTATAAGCTTTCAGGGATGAAGGTGTTAAAATGTAAATAAAACGAATAAACATAATCGACAAAGAAATATTTCTCTAATCTGAAGTACGTCACAGTGACGTCAGTATTTCGCTATTCAACTTACTTCCATTAAAATTTCTGTCGAATTAGCAAACTTTTAGTCATTTTTCTGAAACATTAAAGGCGTATAAACTCGACAGAAAGGATGTCTTCACTGGGTACAGATAATATGAGTCGGTTTTCCTTTTTGTTAAAGACGTATTAGCGATCTTCTCATGACCTAATATTGTGCTTCTAGTCATGAAGTGTTTCTTGGGAGCAGTATCCATTCAAATCTTCCAAGTTCGAGCTTTCTGCAAACTCTGGTTCAATTTCCAACCCCTTCATGCTATTCTTTAGCGAAATTTATCTTAAAAGTCTGTCAAAGAACTGGGGAGATATGAATTAAATGGGATTTAGGGAATAAATGAACTCTCTCGTGCAGGAGAAGCTAAAATAAAATAAATTGTTATTTTATTTCGTTGGTATAAAATAATAATTAATTGTTAAATGCCACATATCAATCTGTCTTGGTGTAAATAAATTAACTCTCTCACGCGTTTCTAATTTGTACAAATGTTCATCATTTTGCTGTTGAATCTGCTACACGCTGGATTTGTTAATGCTTATACATTGCTGGATGCTTTTGTATATGGCTAATGTTTTTTCCTGGGAATGGGAAAATGCGCGAAAATTCAACTGAAAAGCTTTTCTACCATTTTCACCCAAAATCCCCAAAGAGGAATTGGTGTGTTGACAAAATTAATGAAATGATGCGACTAATAGCCAATTGTTTTGTCTAATGTTTAGGAGAATTCTTTGGAAGAGAGGAATGAGATCATCTCATCCCCATGATGTTAAGATACTGCTTCTGGCTTTTGTCTTTTTCCACTCTGGATGCCGGAGAATTTTCCAGTTCAACCATTCGCACCAGAGTTGGATGAAAAATAGTCTTAGCGCGAAAATTGAATTCAATCTCAAACACAATTTACCGCATTTGATGAGATTGAATTCCAAAACATTGTCAGGCGCGATTAGATGCAGATATAGATTTGTTTGTTTAACAAATAGTATAATGATTCCTCAACCCGCGTATTTTCTGGTTCCACCATCTCACATTTCACCCAACAACAACTGTACCATCTTGAGATCGCAAGTGTTTCAATGGGGGTGGATTTTATCTTAGGATATATGGGGAGTTGTACACACAAAATAATGAAGAGGGTTTTTGTTTTGAGCCACCAGGAAAAACAGGAAATCGACACTCAGCACGTCTTTCATTGAGTGCTATATTCTCATTGTCATCTCCATGTCATTGCCATCATCATCATGGTACAACAAAAGATGAGAAATCCCATTGAGATGAAATCTGGATTAGCAGTTGTACGGGATCAAGTGACAATTGGAAGCACGTTTATAGTAAAGTCATCTGTTTTCTTTTGCTCTTAATGGATCTTACTTGCAATATTATCTTGTCAATGCATCTTTAATTTTATCTTTAGTCTTTCTTGGAGATTGTGAAAATGATGATGAAAAAGATCTTGAAGAAATACCGCGATATAGTTTTTGAAAGATTGCAAAATAGTTTTGATACACTAAAAGCTAGAAGAAAAAATGTAAAAATATGCATTGATTCTTTCGATACGTCGATTTGAAGTTTACAATATTTAAACTTATTGCTTGTTCGAAGACCTTTCATTATTGCATCAAATAATGAAAATCGGTTCAGTTGAATTGGAGCTATGCACATTTTAGTGACAGCAATTGAAAAAAAATCAAAATGGCTTTACTTAAGTTATTATCTTATTAAATAAAAATAGCTTAAAAACTTAACAAGAAAATCACTGTTGCATGTAATACAAGAATGGCTGGATTTTCCTCACTTACTATTGAATTTAATTTATCATAAATTGAGAGTCGTATTGGCTCAGCTGTGAAAATTCACATAGGGAAATATAATAAATTTATGATTATATGCTACAGGAATAATTGGTGAGAGAGACACATTGATAGGTGTTCTGAGGGAGATTGAAAAGTTTGAGAAATTCTCTCTCTATATAATATTGTCTTTCCCCAATGTACACATTAAATAATATGAATATTGAAATTGAATTTATTGTACCCTTTCAAGTTTCTAACATAATAATTGGAGAATGCTACAGAATATTTACAATTCTCTTACATCACAATCATATAATAATCATCGTCGTGGCAATCACAATATTAGTCCTCTGTAATCACTGTCTAGAGATCTCTCTTGTGTGGTGAGAATGTGTACAAGTTAGTGTCTGAAGGGGGGGTGGAAATTCGATGATATTAAAGCCTTAACCCCGTGAAATTGGGGGAACAAAGGTGGAGGGTGAGGGAGATACACCTTCCAAATGTTCAATACCACATGAGAATTCATTTGCAAATGGAAGTAAAAGAAATAAATAAGGATTAGGTATGGTATTGAGGATTTTGGCATAACTTGAGGAGCTTTGCAAAGCTCTCAAAACTCATTCTGTTTGTAAAGTGTTTCAATATTTAATGTCTTATTTCATTTCCTCTTGTAATTACTTTATGAATATTTAACCACATGTGAGTATGAGGAAAATTATTTCTATTTTGGCTATGAAGTTCTTGTGGAATAGGGGAAAGCGGGGGTAGTTCAGTAATTTTTGGAAGGGTTATGGGGTAAAATTTATACCTTTTTCTTGGAACAGAATAAAATCTAGAAAGTGTCTGAAAATCTAAAAGGGGACTTTTCATAGTTTAAGTTTGGTGCTGGAAGCTGGTATGATGCTAAGACGGCGATGGACACAAAATGAATGAATAAAAACTTATAAAATTATGAATAATTTGAACACAATGCAAGCCTAAAAACTTAAAACCTAAACAAAAAAGTTCGTGAAAGTTTGTACTTTTTCCACAAACATTGTTCTTAAGATGATCACTAGACGAACATTATTTTTTACTCATACAAACATTTGTCGGTAATGTTCGTAAACACACAATTTTGTCATTTGTTTGTAAAGTTTTGTCAGAAATAACGAAAGAACGAATGTTTGCAAAAATGTACAAATTTTACGAACTTTTTAATCAGTTATACGATTTACGAGGATTTTGTAAGTCCCCAGTAGGAATTCACAAACATTTACCAACAATTTTACAAAATATTTTTTTCTGTGTATAGAATCATCCCAAGTCCTAGGTTTAATTTGTGCACAGTGGTCAAATTTTGCTACTTGGGTACAGAGTACGGAATATTAGAAACCAATTAAATTTACGTGAAATAGTGTGAATTTCCATTCTATTTTCAACTCAAGTTTTTTAAAGGATAATTCTAATACTTGGTATATTTTTCCACATAAAATTGGAAGAGCAAACACCCTCAGAAAATTGAATTGAAGTGTTTATTTGGTGGAAAATCCTCGTGAAAATAGCGTGAGAGAAAGATCGAGTATCCATATCCTCAATTTGATGCTCTCCCCTAATCCCTTGATAAATCATTTCCTTGTGCGGATGGATGAATCCCTGTTTCCCTTCCCTGTAAAATGTAGCATTTCCACAACTGCGAAAATTGTGGACGATTCAATCAATTGGTCATTTGGGTTTTCCTGGCCCTAAACACCAAACTCCATTTCGTCAGTCATTTAAAATCTGCCCTTCTCGCAAAATGCAATTACTCCCAGTCACTTTGAAC
This sequence comes from Phlebotomus papatasi, assembly GCF_024763615.1. Classification (NCBI taxonomy): domain Eukaryota; kingdom Metazoa; phylum Arthropoda; class Insecta; order Diptera; family Psychodidae; genus Phlebotomus; species Phlebotomus papatasi. Next base: position 82,467,820 of record NC_077224.1, on the reverse strand, counting down.
TAAACTCTTCCATCGAGTGAGAGACATCATCGTAGAGCATTTTGCTTTTTGGATCCTAAGCCATTTTGGTATAGGGGGTCCTCAATGCGGAAAATGGGAATTGAAGTGAATGAATAGAAATAACCAAAACAATTAATCTGTGTCCATTTGAACGTTGCCATGTGACATTTGGTGCCTCCAATAGATAATCCATTACTCAATCTCACTCAATTCACGATGTGCATCCCCAAACAATTCACTCTCTGGGCTGCATTCTATCTAAACTAAAACCCATCTCTAAGCACACAAACGGGGGGGTTGGAGACGAAAAGTGAGATGCAAATGCCATCTAAAACGATTTATGTGCCAAGTCAAACATTTGCCCCGAGATCCACATAACCCCTTTAACAGGGTGCAAAATTAAATCGCAGAGTGAGAGGGTGGAAAAAACTTAATTATATATCAATAAATTTATTCTCTCACATGGAAAGATGGATGCAGCATTGCGATAGGGCAATTTGCCTTTCACCCAAAATTCATACATGTGATATATGTTGCCTTTCCTTCTTGATGAGAGGCAGACACTAATTGAAACAAATGGAATCCCCAATTCCAGAGCTACCAATTCCATATAACAACAATCATTCCCTTTTGCAAGTTTGTAACTCAATTGGCTCCTGGAAATTGGGAGAAAGCCATAAATGTAGCGATATTGAGCTTTATTTGAAACATTTGAGTCTCAAAGTAGGGTAACGTATGGTATTTCTGGACAAGGTGCTTTTCGGGACATAATGTGGGTATTTTTGGACGCATAAAAAATCCTATGATTATTTGTTTTCTTATTATTTTTAAGTTCTATATGAAATATTAAACTCTTTACGTATCAGATAAACATAAAACTTCTGAAATTTTATTTAATTTAAAGCGTGAAATACGCGTGAACTGTGAGTGCCACATTCAACTTTTTACAAAACCTTTAATGTGGTCAATTTTGCAGATGTCAACACAAACAGTGCTGCATTTTCTTCGATTTAAACCTATTTATAAGTGAAATTTAAACAAAATTTTTATGAGAGAGTGAAGAATAAATTCTGGATAGAATAAGGAACATAAATATTTGTATCAACAAAGAATAAAATAATTTGAGAAGTCATTAAGCTGTTTAATATTTGAAAGTGCTAAAAAGTGTCCCGAAATACCACACGTTATCCTACGTGGACAATTTTGTGGAAATAAATTAAGATGGGGTAGTTTCGTAAAGATGAAATACCCAAGTAGCAAAATATGGTCAGAATAACGTAATTTTTATCGTGTGGCCATAGTTGTTATTTGAACAGTGTGTAGGGTGAGTGTGCCAAATTTCGGTCTGCTTTATATTTCGGCCACTTTGAGTGTAATTTCGGCCAAGCAATTAATTGAATTACAATTATAGTTTTAATCTTCGAATAGTCAATTAATTTATTTTACTTTTAAATATTTATTCATTTTAGGATGTATTAACACAAATACCGCTAAATTTTAGGTATAATTTGAATTTAAATTGTGTTGTAAAAACTCAGTGTGGAAAAAGTCTTACAAAAAATGTGACAGATCTACAGATCTGACAGATGTTTATTTATTAATTTTTCAATATTTTCGGAATTGATTAAAAGAAAAACAGATGATAAACTAGTTTTCAAGGTTCCATATAACGCTCCCTAAAAGAAAGTAACAAGAAATTTCAATGTGTATTAAAAATATTGTATTTCAAAATTAGAATTTCGGTGCTAATTTGTAACATGCCGAAATTTGGCACACTTACTCTATACACTAGGAAAAAATTTCATCATTATTCGCAATCAATATCCAAATTGATGAAAATCTCCTGCACATATGTAGGCAATTTAAGGGAGCATCCAAAGTCGTTTCAATGACGTGCGAATTACGTTTTCATGACCGAATTTATACACTACAACTATATCTTGCTTCTCGTGTGAATCTTCTTATAAACAAGTCTTTCAAAACCTTTTAAAATTCACGGTACCCAAAAAGCCCGAAATACTTCTAGTTTATTCAGGAATGTAGTTATGGCTTAAATTCTCTCATTTCTTACCGGTCAAGATTTTTTTTTGGAAAATTTAGACTTGTGATTGGATTATTAAGGTAAATGACCTATTAGATTCTGAAAACTCAATAAAATCGGTTGCTGTTGAAGGGTTTGAAATTTTCGGGAACTGGGCGAAACCAGAGAAGCCAAGATAAAATATAGTTAAAAATATTGAACATCCTCCAAAATACGTCTTTATAATTTAATATTTCAAACTAATTTATCAATGAAATCAACCTAAATTTTCATGAAATCAAAATTTCTTTATAAAATCACTGAAGACCATCTAGTTCAAATGAAGTTTGTAAAATTAACACTATAGAGGCGCAGTTGATTCGGATTAATAAAAAGATTTTTTTTAGAAACTTCAAACGAAGATAACTCGAGAACCAAAAATATTTTTCTTATATATTTTTTTTATATTTAATAGGTCCCCAATTATTTTAGGTATATTTGATAATGTAAGATAGAAAATAAAAAGAAAACATAAACTCGTAGTAGGACTGTCAAGCCTAGAGAATTTGGAGAGAAAGCCCGCCCTGACGAAGACTCTTCTAAGCCAACGGTACCAATCCCTGTTTAGCTGAAGTGGTGACTCTGAGGGGTGTTATAACGGCTAATTTTAGGGCTGCTATATGACCAATAATTGGAGTCTGAGTCCGAGGACTCAATTGTCATGTCGGGAGGAAGCTCGATTCGTGGCTCACTGGGAATGGGCAATGGGGTGGGGATTCTACTCCGGGAAGCTGGAGATGCAGGGCACTCCAGCATGCTCTGGTGCGGGTCAGTATCATATATTGCTGCAAAACCACTCTATTTTAAGTATGGGTCCTTGATAGCTACTACTTTTGCCATATGGACAAAATCCATTCATACACCCATTTTTGACGTCTTTAAACTTGTCAAGGTGCTGTAAGGAATGTTATGAAAAATCAACCAGAACGATTGGTGATCGAAAAGGACTAGGTCTGACTGAAGAATACAGCGGGTCTAGTAGCTCATCTTATTTTAGCTTTTGATGTTGTTCTGGAGTACGAGTAGAAGGCTATAGCACATAGAATAGGGTCAGAATAATTAAAGGAATATGGAAAAAATATAAAGTGTTCGAAGTTAGAATGTGTGCGAAGCCTGAAAATCTTCCCCTATGTGAATCATTTAAATTAAAATAAATGTAAACTTTTGATCCAGTTAGAAGTGAAGATAATGTGCAAAATTCTCATGGAATAACTGAAGGAGCATCTAAATGAAAAATCAAATTGTTCATCTTCTTCAATTTAGATTAAATACGTTTTTTTCTGAAGAAGTACATAAGTCTGTAGAAGAGGGCAGAGGAAGAAGTGATTGGTGTTAGTAATTACCATTAACATCAATAATAACATCAGCAGTCATCGATATATCAATAAATTTGTCAGACAGTGGAAAGAATACAAATGGTTCTTGTGCCTTTTGGCTGCCCCTCTCAACTTTCCTTTGTCGGCGCCAATAATGAAAAGAATGGATATTTTTTCACCTTTCTTTTACTTTTTTTTCCCTCCACCAAGAGTCTTGCTCTCTATCAAAATAATTCTCTCTCACTCATGAATGTTCGATTTGGTGCATGTAAAAAATTATGTTGAGGGTTATGCGAGGTAGACACATAAGAAAAAAAGAAACTGAAAAAAACAGCCTAATCATTGTGCCGATATCATCAACAATTGTTGAAGATCATCGTGCCACCTTTTGCTCAACCAACTCGTACATCAAATCTCAGTCGAGGGGTTAATTACAAATGTATTTCAATGATTTACCAGGCATTTGCAATACATTCCAAATTGATCAAATTCACTGTGACGATTGAAAATAAAACACTAAAGTTAATTCCGCCTCCATTCAACGGTGAATGGCAAAAGGGAAGATTGAAGACTCAAAGAATGAAAAATTCCATGTGCCTTTTGTCCAATGAAAAGTTCTTGACGCCTCGGCTCTGTCTTCATTTTCCCACCACATTCTGACAAATGGAAATGAAAAGAAATTAATACAATCGGTGGTGAAATGAAGTCGAATAATCGAAGGAAAAAAAAGAAGTTATTATTGAAAGAGGGAATCCAAAGGGAATACCAGGGATAAAAAATAGGCATGTTATTGATGGTATTGGGATTTAAACGCCACCACTGAAAAATATGCCAAAATCATTCTTGAAGAGATTGAATATATCAAAAGAATATCTTTTTTTTTCTTTTGGATTTTGAGATTCAGGGAGGGAATTAAAATGCTGTCTGGACTGATGAAAAGGGAGAAAAAGATCCAACAATAAAATGGAAAAAGGAAGATCTCGAAGATCCAGAACTGATTTGTTTGATTGTGGCGCCTTTTTGGGTATCTTTACAACTACTGAATTACCGAGTTTTATTGCTGACTTTGGCCTTTTATTTACAAAAAACTATTTATCTTTATTTGGTGTACATCACAATGTCTCCCAGCAAGGTGATAAGGTGACATACAGCTTATTTTTTTCTTTTAAAATTCCATAAAAAAATAAGTATTAAAAAATCAAAATAATCTTTATTTCTAATAATCAGTTTTATTTGCGACTGCCGCCGACTTATCAGAACTGGTCTCTCTAGGGAAACAGATAAAACATAGAGTCATTTAGTATGGCAAGGAAAAGTAAACAAGTGAAACACTTTGTTGAAAGAAAATCTGGAGTAGTAGGAAAAGCTTTTCAGGCTTCACACGATCTCTGGCTTCAAACATTTAATTTTTTTCCATATTACATTTACATATTTCTTAAAAAGAATTAAGTCAGATTCATTAAGGGAATATAGGAAAAATATGAAATCTTCGAAGCCAGAGTGTGTGCGAAGCCTGAAAACCTTCCCTTAAATGTTTATATTTTATTTAAAATTATTCGACTAAATGTATTAATTGGATTACTCTAAAATATCTAAATTTAGTAACTTGGAAATAGCCTTTACGTAATAATAACGTAAGATTTACTACATCTACAACCGTTACGGTGCTTGCGATGATATCCCGGTGCTTTTCGCCGCTTAGCGTTATGATGAGACTTTTAATCACAGGATTTTGCTATGGAACCTGGATAAGATATAAACTTAAAGGATTATTATACTAATTTTTCATACATATCGTCGTTTGGATCAGGAGTTATCGTACTTTCCTTATCAGTTATCACCTTCATGAGTAATTCCTTGTATGGTAGGTGTATTTCCGGTATTTTCATGTCATTACAAGTTTTGATGGTGTAAATTATGCGGAAGTTACGACAATTGCTAATCCAAGCGACGATATGCTATGAAGAGTAATTTTTTTATCAGTTAGATAAATGATATTTGATACTATCGTGGAAATAACACAAGATTGTTGCTAAAATTACTTATGTTTGCAGTAATAAAAATAACGTAGACATTACTCTTTTTATACGTCAAGCATTTGACTTGGTAAGAAAATGTTTATTGGGTAAAGTTCAATATTGTATAAGGATTATCTCTTATATTTGTGAATATTTATACAATATTTTAAAAATTAATCAATTAATTATTGTAATTCTAAGAGAATGTCGTTTGCATCTATAATTATCGTATTTGCAATTTCTCCCTTTTTTTGAGTAATTGTTTTCCAATTATGCAATTAATTATGTTCCGCTTAACGCTACTTTAATTAATTTAAATTTGTAAATTCAGAATTTGAATAAAAAACAATATAAACTTGAAAATAGTAAAAATCAGATATGACAACTGTCAACGCAAATGACGAAATGCGAGATTTTCTTTCGTGCTTTTTCTACTAAACTTTGAATTGGACAGTGGGAATTATTACTAAAAAAATGTTTGAATAGCCTTCAGAATAAGAACTTAAGCTTATAATAGACTCAGGGCAAGGGGGAGGTATTAGTCGAAAAATCGTGTACACCACTTCTAGCACTTCTTAAATTTGTATGGAAAACATCAAAGGCTTCCTCACTTCCGGAAGTGCTATAGGTGATTTCCAGAACTTCTGCACTTCTAAGCACTTCCAGATACTTCCGGCGTTTGAATTTAAAGGAAACGACTAAAATCTAATGTGAATTTTCTTCAACAGCTGGATTATTATTTTTGAATTTTACTTTGAAAAGCTATTCATGCGGAATTGTTCTGAAAACTTCAGTGTTACAATATAAAAAGACATAACCAGACAATTCTATGATATTGTTATGTACATAATGTATATATTGTATATAGATAGATAAGTAGTTGTAAGGTTTCCCGGATGGTTGAATTGTATGAGAAGAAGAAGTAGAATAAAGTGTGGACTTGAACGGGATGCCTCGTGGTGTTATTGCTGCAGCGACGTGAATGGGATAATAATCCAGATATATTTCCAGGTGAGCTTGAGCAGTATACTACAATTATGGCGACGTGAATGGGATAATAATCCAGATATATTTCCAGGTGAGCTTGAGCAGTATACTACAATTATGGCGACGAAAGGACCCAAAGACGAAAATGAGGTTAAGTCTTCCCAGACAACAAAATTTGTTGAATCATGCCCAAATTTGGGGCCATACGACCCAAAAGGAGCTTTTGCAAGTTACAAGGAGAGGCTTGAGCTATGGTTCGAGGGTCAAGGAATTGAAGACGAGAAAATTAAACGGGGCCAATTGATGTCGGTGGTGGGAGCAGCAGCTTATGAAACCGTCAAGGGATTGGTGACCCCAAAAAAGGTGTCTGAATGTTCGTATAAAGACCTCATCCAAGCCATGGAAGCCCACTATGATCCTGTTCCCAATGAAATTGTACAGAGGTACAATTTTTACAGAAGATCTCAGAAAGAAGGAGAGACTATAGCTGAGTTCATCGCAGAGCTAAGAAAGCTATCAGAATTCTGTAATTTTGGGGACTTGGAAAAGGCCATCAGAGATCGTTTGGTATGTGGAATTAAAGATGATTCAACTCGCAAGAAGTTGCTGGCAGTGAAGGACCTAACCTACAAAAAAGCGTGTGAAATAGCAAGAGCAGAAGAGGCGGCTGCAAAGGGCGCGGAAACGATCCAACCGGAAGAAGGGAAAGTTCAAGCCATCTCTAAGAAAGGATTTGCTATAGAAGAGGGACCCGGGGAGATGTGTTTCCGATGTAAGAAGCCACATAATGCCAGTGACTGTTGGTTTAGGGAGGCTATCTGCCGACAGTGTGGAGAAAAAGGACACATCCGGCGGGCATGCACCAAGGAAAAAGCTAAGAAAAAGAAAGCAGGAAAGAAAGTAAATGTTGTGAAACCTTCAGATGACACTTCAGATGAAGAAACTGTAAATCAGATAAATACAATTGCTGAACAGTGGAATGGTGTTTGGGTGTCAGTGAAGATTGAAGGAGTTCCTCTAGAGATGGAAGTTGACTCAGGGGCATCCAATACAGTGATAAGTGAGAAGGATTGGGGGAACCTGAAGATCAGCAAAGAGTATCGAGAGTGCAATGTGAAACTACAAACTTGGCTGAAAAAAGGGGTCACTGTAAAAGGGAAATTAAAGGTGAAAGTCGAGTTGGCTGACAGGAAGGTAAAATTACCGTTGATTATCACCAAAGAAGGAGGCAAACCGTTGCTGGGAAGGAATTGGTTCCAAGCATTGGGAATCAAAGTGCTTGTTCCTGAAGTCAAAGCAATTGAGATGGACCAGATGGACAGATTGTCACTGTTGATAGAAAAACACAAGGGGGTATTCAGAGAAGAATTGGGTGCTCATCCCGAGATTGAGGTGAACTTAGAGTTGAAGGAAGACGCCAAACCTGTATTTATGAAACATCATGCTCCACCCATGGCTTTGAGAGAAAGGATTGACCAGGAATTAGACAAATTGATAGAACAAGGGGTGATTGAAGCAGTGGAGAATTCAGAGTGGGCGACACCAACGACGTACAGGGTGAAGCCAAATGGTGATATCCGCATTTGTGGAAATTATCGAGGAACGGTGAACCTGATGAGCAAGAAGAATCCGTATCCTTTACCTACAGTGTCAGAACTTCTCGCTGGAGCTGGAGGAAGGTACTATTCTAAAATCGACTTGGCCCAAGCATATCAGCAATTGAAAGTGAACGAAGAAACTAGCCGAGTTTTGACTTGGAATACTCATCGGGGTCTGTATCGAGTGAAGAGGCTACCTTTCGGGATTTCCGCAGCACCAGGTATTTTTCAAAAATTTATGGAAACCCTTTTGGCAGGTATACCAGGGGTGTTAGTATTTTTGGATGATATCTTGGTAATAGGGAATAGTGCTGAAGAACATTATAACAGGCTAGAGTTGGTCCTTAGGAAATTAGATGAGGCTAAATTAACTGTGAAGAAAGAGAAATGTAAGTTTGGGGTAGAAGAAATTGAGTTTGTGGGATATAAAATTAGTAGTAAAGGGATAAAACCTTTGGAAAGTCACATTAAAGCTATACAAGACGCCCCTCCCCCAAAAGACAAGGAACAATTGCAGGCATTTCTGGGATTAGTTAATTTTTATTGTCGATTCATTGAAGATAGGGCCACAGTAGCTGAATGTTTGCATAGGTTGCTAGATGAAACTACAAATGCTGAGTGGAAGTGGGAAAAAATTCATGATAAAGCATTTAGGGAACTGAAGGAAGCTCTCACGTCCACAGACATTTTGATGCATTACAGTTTGAAAGTACCTTTGGTTTTGAGTTGTGATAGCTCTTCTTACGGGGTGGGGGCTGTTCTGGCTCATAAAACTGAAAGAGGAGAGAAACCAATTTCGTACTTTTCGAGGACACTCAACAAGCATCAAAGGAATTACGCTCAAATTGACAAAGAGGCTCTGTCGATCATTGAAGCAGTGAAGCATTTCCATAATTACATTTATGGAAGGAAAGTGACTATCATAACAGATCACAAGCCGTTGTTGGGAATTTTTAACCCAAATAAACCAGTTCCTCAAATTATTTCCCAAAGGATGGAAAGATGGTGCCTTCTGTTGGCTACTTATGACTATGAAATAGTCTATCGAAAGGGGAAGGAACATGGCAATGCAGACGGGTTAAGCAGACTACCTTTGAAAGAGGAAGTGATCGAAGAGAGTGAAATTGGAGTGATTTCTATGTTGGAAACTGATCAATCTCCAATCCAGGCAAAAGAAGTTCAGGAAGCCACGAGAAAAGATCCATTGTTGAAGAAAGTCAAAAGATGGGTGTTGCAAGGGTGGCCGGAGAATTGTCCAGGCGAGGATGTGAAACCATATTTTCTTCACAGGAGTGAAATAACAGTGGAAAAGGATATACTTCTGAGAGGAACACAAGTGATAATCCCAAAGGAACTTCAAGAAAAGTTGATGGATTCTCTACACAGTACACATCTTGGTATAGTCAACATGAAAGTCTTGGCTAGAATGTATATGTGGTGGCCAAAAATGGATCAACAACTGGAAAGAAAAGTGAGGGAATGTGAAACGTGCCAAACTCAGAGAAACAATCCACCGAAAGCTCCATTGTGTGAAGGAAATGCACCACAGAAAGCCTGGGAAAGACTGCACGTAGATTTTGCCGGACCTCATCAGGGCAACAACTATTTGATTGTCGTAGATGTGACATCTAAATGGTTGGAAGTTGAACGAGTAAGGAGCCAATCGTCAGAGGAAGTAATAAGAGCGATGAGAAGGATCTTTTCGACTCATGGAATCCCAGGAGAAATATTCTCGGACAATGGAACTTGTTTCGTGTCAAGGGAAATTAAGAAATTTTATGAGTCAAATGGCATCAAAAGTATCACATCTTCTCCGTGGCATCCTGCCAGCAATGGTCAGGCAGAAAGAATGGTTCAAACAACCAAAAAGGCTTTGGCAAAATTTACCGGTGACGTCGACTTGAAGTTAGCCAGATTCCTTATGGTTCAACACCTTACTCCAAACCAGACTACTGGAAAGGCACCCTGTGAACTTTTGATGGGAAGGAGGATAAGGAACTGTTGGAGTCGGCTACACCCAGAGGAGATTAAGACAGAAAGGAATAAAGAACACAAAGAACCGAGGAAATTCAAGGAGTGGGACAAGGTCTACGCTAGAAATTTCGCAGGGGACAAGTGGATAAAAGCTGTGGTTCTAGAAGTAACAGGACCAGTGTCCTACAAGGTACAGCTCGAAGATGGAACTGTCTGGAGGAGACACATAAATCAGTTGATAGAGCGAGTGGAAGCTTCTCCAACAGCGACGGCTGACAGACCGGAAGAAGGAACAGTTGCCTCAGGCTCAGGGTCAAGAGTGATACAGATTGAAGAGACCATACCGAACCCAGAAGTCACCACCCCTGAAGAGCCTGGTGAAGTCTCACAGCCAGAGACTCCTTTAAGCGAGTTGAGAAGGTCAGGACGTGAGCGCCATCCTCCCAGTTATTTACAGGATTATGTCTGTGACTAAAAAGGGGAGGGATGTTATGTACATAATGTATATATTGTATATAGATAGATAAGTAGTTGTAAGGTTTCCCGGATGGTTGAATTGTATGAGAAGAAGAAGTAGAATAAAGTGTGGACTTGAACGGGATGCCTCGTGGTGTTATTGCTGCAGCGACGTGAATGGGATAATAATCCAGATATATTTCCAGGTGAGCTTGAGCAGTATACTACAGATATCATTCTTAATTTATTAAACAAAAACTTCACAAGATAATTCATTTTCATTGTTGAACAGATATGCATACATAACCTCAAAATTATTTTATATGTGACCATCGAGAACTCGTCCGGATTGCGCCGATCCGAGTTAGAGAGTGGCCACTGTAAATGAAAAGCTCAAAAATCATTTCTATTTTTAGACTTCCATTTCTGAAGTAGTTCTACATCTGTGTATACCACTTCCAAGCTAATATCTCCCCCTTGACTCAGGGTGATCATAGAGAATACGGAGGATCAGCTCAAACTTATTATATACGATTATTTACGTTCAGGGATTGGAAATTCTTTGCATAAATAATTTCCTTTACTTGATCTTTTACCACCAACTAGAGGCTAAATATTCCCAAGGATGAGCCTTATGCCCTAGATAGACTTACGGCTTACGCTGAGAGACGGTTTAGCTATTAATTTTAAAAATGTCTGTTATTTAGCAAATAAGGAAAACCGATGTTGAGCTTAATTTAAAGCGATAATCCGGTAGTCGTCGGGTGGAAGTTGATTCAGCCTGGAATAAAAAATTATTTTCTTTCCAGAGCTTTCGGTGTTCTACGCACCATCTTCAGTTGCTGAAGAAGTAATTTATTCTGCATTAAAACCTTTTGAATTATAACAATTTTTCTGTTGTGTAGGATTTTAAAATATCCGGAAACTAGGCTAAACTTCCAGCTAAAGTCCGTATTTGATACGAAACACTAAGACGGCGATGGACATTATAACAGAATAACTTTTAAATAAGCATTCGAATGTCTATCTAACTATCCATATACCTGTTATTAGGTGTCACAAACTTAGTTATTCAGTGTTTATTTATTTCTCAATGATCTTAATAAAATTGTATATCGCCAAAATACCTTGAATCCTTAAAGAATAGAGAATGAATCTTACATAATTCTTTGCTTTCTTCTCCCATAGAAAAAAAGTGATCAAACAGAAGCACAAACAGTGTATTAAGTTTGTTTTTTCCTCTATTCGTTGACAATCTCGAGCACGAGAGTTGAAGAAGAATTTGTCTAGTCCAACAGAGTTCTTCATTCATTAAAAGTTCCCTTTTTTTTTTGATACAATGCGAATGCACTTTACTATGCACTTCATTTTCTTATCAGTTACACTTTCTAATGAATGTCGCTCCACACCCTCCCCCTCCGGCTTTTCAAACAAATATTCCAATGATAATACGGGAAAAGAAAGAAGCTACAGAGCGGAAAAACGTTCCCTTTTTTCTCTCTTGTTCACTTCCCAGAGAGATGAATAATGGGAAAATGGTAGAATGAGACACCTCAGTCTAAATAAATAGAAGAAACTATTGCTCAAACATGAGGATGACTGGCGCTAAGAAAATTATCTCTGTTTAATTTACATTTAGACTAGAGACTTTTTTTCTTGTTCTTTGGGATTCATTCTGGGGGCTGCCTATTTTAGTGTTTGCCGTGTACAAATAAAACAATTAAAAAATACCAAGAGATGATGATATGACTGTAATCTCCCAACGCTACTGGTATTTGATACGTAAAAGGCCCCATCCACAAAGAAAAATCGTGGAATTTCAGACGAGAAGTACAATTGAAGAAATTCATAAATTGGAGCAAAAGTTTATTTACTCCACTTCATTTATTTACCAACATCTTTATTTTTTTTCGTTCTTGTTATTCTGGATGGAAAAATACAGACATTTTTCTAGAGACAGATTTCTCAGATGCGAGAAGATTACCAAAAAAAAGAAGAATAAAAAAAAAATTAAAAGAAAAAATCGCATATGGAAGAAAATTCCCACATCAATTGTTTACATTTGACTATAGTGTTTGTGTATCATCCCAGTCACAAGATTATTTTTCTCTGCATGAAACATCTTAAGTACAGTCTAACAACCATCTGAAGTCAATTTAGGTATTTTTCAGCGATCTTCACTCATTAGAGTGATTTTACGTTATGATATTTCCAAAAGATAAACACAATTAAAATTTCCTTTCGAACTTATCATCTTGTTTTCTACAAATGTTACTCTCTCATGTAATTTTTCTCTGTTTTTCAACCAAACCAGCTGGTTTCTGTCTTTATTTATCGTAATTCTTTGGCTCTCACTTGATATTTCAACGTGAGAAGAATTTGATTAAATTTGTAGGTCGATTAATTAAAATGCAGACGAGTTTTCTGTGAAAATGAAATTAAGCGAAAAGTAAAAATTGTAAACTAGTTATTTATTTTTCAATTAGACTTGATGAAATTAATTAAATTTATTTGTACTTTGAGTGATCGTAAATTAATCTGATTTTCGAACTTTTATAAAATCGGTGGCTCAGAATAAGAGTTGAATAACTCGAATTTTTGTAAATTAGTCTTTTTTTCGATATTTGTGTACTTCTTGATATCCTTTATACCTTCCCCTTGAATGTTATACCTTTAAACTAATTATTCTCAAAAATTTAGGGTTCTTAAATCGTAAAAACTCTGCACTTAGCATGTAAAATCGCAGCTTTAACTCCCTTTTTATTCATTAAAATATTTATCAGTCTGATTCAAACAAATTTTTCGCAAATTATAGACAAAGAAAAATTTCGTTTGTTGGCTAATTCTGCCCCGGTCTCCCCAAATGGCCAAATTTAACTTCTACTGACCACTTTTTCCAAAATACTGTCCCATCTGCTGCAGATCATTTTAAAATTCACAGTTTGGGAAGAACTGCTTGGGAAAATGTTAATTTTAGGACAATAATTAAAGAATATCTTTTAGCCCTACATTTAGTAGGGGGAGGTGGGGCTACTTTGGAGCTGTGAATGTTTTTCGATATTTTTTCGCATATTTCTAAAGTAAATTTGTCATTCAAGTAATGAAATAATCACTAAATTTTTCCAAATATTTTTCAATAAATATTACTGATTGCACCCATATTTAAAAAACTAGGGAAAGTGTCCTGTTTTCAAAATATATTTTGGAGTCACAATTATTCAGAAACACAGAAAAGAAAATTAGTTATGCCCAAAAATTTAGTCATATTTAGAACCATCTTCCTTAAGAAATATAGTAAAGAGAGGTAATCCTGATACTTTCCATTGCGACTTTAACGCTTGTTTTTGGACTGATGAAATATTTTTTCCCCATTCCAAATCAATAGAATTATTCTTTGTTTTATTTAGTATCATGATAGAAATAGAATTTTAGCAATAATATTGAAGAAAATTAATAAAATTACGATAAAATTAATCGCAAGAACCTTACTGCGATGCTTTTTTGTAACTCCGTTGAATTCGATCAAACTCGGATGCTCCTTTCAAGGAAAAGTTTAATGCATAAAAATGAGAAGATATTATTTAAAAAAATTATTTTTTAAGTTTTATTACATCAATTCATCAAATTGCTGACTTTGACCCTCTTCTTCTGGCGACGTTTTGGAATTTCTCCTGGCCAGAAATAGCACTGTTTTAGTGTATCGAAAATCGGTTGAGTTTCAGGAGGATCGAGAGTCTCAGAAGTTGCAGAGAGTTGATTTCCAGAGGTGACTGGATCATTTAATGGATCATTGTCGGTGGCCTGATCGTGCTGGTTATTGATAATGGACTTCTCTTCTGAATGTTGATAGCGTTGTTGGCCTGCCATTGGGGCACTCCTCCGGGTATTTGCCGGTCAATTTGTTGTGCAGTGTTGTTTTTGGGACATTAAATGTTTTGGATGCATATGCTATCGTAGAACCATCTCGTACACACTGCAAGGCATTCCTAAGACCTTCCTTAGAGTAGGGCTTGTCCTTATGGGTCTTTTCTTTTGTTCCTTTCGGTATCTGAAACAGAAAAAGAGTCCTGAACAATGGAATTTCTGAACTAAAACATTGATATTCAGGGCATCCGACTTGGGTCTAAATGTAAACATTCACAAATTCACTTATTTCTGTGTGAATTATTAATATATCATTAATATACTCTTACTCACCTTGTAGATCAATAACTAAGCTTCACTTTTATTAATAATTTTGATTGAAAATAATATTTCATAATAAAGAAAAACCACTAAACGTTTTCCAACGATGAGCTGTCAACAGCAAAATTTTCTTGGAAATGAAATTTTTAGTACACAACCCAGCTGATACGAGTTGAAAAATAATTGTTTCACCCACTTATTAAACAGATAAAAATATAATTTTTAGTTTTTCTTAAAGTAGAATAGTTATATTATGTTACTACAGTGATTAATTATGGAAATAAAAATATAAATTATATTTTAAGTGGATTTATCGGAGTTGAATCGGTCGCGGCATCCGAGTTTTGCAATCGTTGCTGTTGCATGGCCTGACTATATACAAAAAATCGTATATCAATGAAACCACATAGTTCAAAGTAGCCCCACCTGCCCTTAGTTCTTTTAGTTAAAGTAGCACTATTTCTTTCTCTTTTAGTTTCATTTCACCTCACGTGAGCAAAAACAAGCGTATCACTGGTTTTTTTTAGAATTACGCGAATTTCCAGGGAGAAAGATTGTGATGACACTATCGCAAAATTAGATCATTTGGTATGAATGAAAATGACTCTATAAATTCCAAGGCATATGAGGATAGATATCAATGGAACTGGAGGAATTTTGCGCGCGCAAAAACCAACCCTCCCCCAATATGCAAAACGCATTGTTTGTTGCATTTCCAGGAGCGAGAGACAACATCCCAGAATCTCCCAACCTGCAACAATAAGATAAATCAGTGCCCCAGCTTCCCAGCTCAGTTCCTCTCTCTCCCAATGTGGCAATGAGGCATTTGTGTTGCGATGCAGAGAATCTCACAGGAGGTCCATCATCATTCCCATTGTGGATGCAATCCCCCGAATAGGGTGCCCCCGAGATTCGCTGTCGGAGATCATTTTCGAACTCATATCCCCAGTTATTTTGTGCATTGTTCCAGCATCTGATGCATTTGGTAGAGTCCAGAAAATCCGGGGTTGGGGGAATTTGTTTTCCTGCCTTGTTTACAATGTGCTTCTGTATTTTCAACCTCTTTCTCCTTTTCCCCATTCACATTTCCACCAGCCCATACAGCATAAGTTCATAAACTCCCTGGCGATGCAACCAAATGGTGTTTTGATGTTCTCCCAATTATCATTATGGGCATCACCATCCAACAATTGTTGGGGCGCCAGAAGAGCTCAATGAATCAGCTTCTGGCACCCAATCGCCCATCGCCACGGGATTCAAAGTGTTTAACCAATTGTACTCATCTCCATTCTAATTTCCAAATATTTCCCACTATTATTTCAATGAAATCCTTCTCTGGATGCATCCTCTCGGCCCCCCTGACAAATGCATCCATTCGATTATTATTGTCTCTATTTGACCATACTCTCCTGCATATGAGAAAATTATCTCTTGAAAAGTCCCTCGAATCCATCAATCTCATCATCCAGCATTCAAATCAAATAATTAATTTCCTCCATTTAATCCCCCTTCAAAATTCAAACAAAACAATATGAAAATTACTCCAATGGATCCATTCATTGAGGAAAATCGCTCTTAGCCTGATAAACAAATAACTGCGCATTTGAGGGATACATATATAGACATTTTTGCCTAGCAATGGAATTCAATTGGAATTCTCCGTTGAACAAAGTATTTTGACGATAGATTGTTAAAAAATTAACTTTTGTTTTGGATTTTTAACTGCTATTTTCGGTTTCAATCACCGGAATATCGGGGAGCTGAGAGCTCTGTGTAATAATGAGGAGGGTCCCTCGAAATTCCAAATTGATATCTCGCACCGTTTTACTTTTGAAAAGACCTTAGGTTTGTTAATATAGAATTTAAGAAAAAAAACACCTTTTCCAAGTCTTTCAAGGGGTAAATAAGTGGCTCTTAGAAAGAACCATGAGTGGCGATCGGCAAAATTGTGCTGATCCGGAGCTAACAATCGGCAGATCGGAACTATTTTGCTAGGAACTCAACAGATACCACAATATGGCCAGAGATCGACAGATCGGAATGAGATCAGTTGTGCCTTTAGTAAAAAAATATTTTTTACATTTTACATGTAAAAAATATGTAAAAATGTAGAAAATATGTAAAATATGAAAAAGAAAAATTACGCATTTTTGAATCTTTTTAACATTTCCTGTAAGCAATACCAATATTGATATTGCTTATGAGAAATATCAAGGAAAAATTTTTTGGGAAAACCACGAACTAAATTTCGTTTTGAAAACCCATAGATGTGAAGTAATTGAACGATTTTGTACACATAAAACATACTGCCTCTGGTAAAATAGCGTTACTTTTTTCTAATTGAAAAGAACTTCGTCCTTCTTTCGCAGATAGATATTTCATAATGTTGTCTATATTAAATCCTCAAAATGTTGCATTTTTTGATCTTTAACGAAAAATAGAATCAAAATTAATATTATTGGTAAACATGTTGTAAAGCAATGAGACATAAAAATATGATTTTTTTTCACTATTCGTAAATAGGCAGATGACATTATTTGATCAATCAATTTTTAAAATCTAAAAAAAGACTTAATTCATTTTTTATAGTAATTATGTGGATTATTTTTAAAGACTTTGATAAAATGATACCTAAAAGAATTTGCAATTTGGTATATTTGCAATAATTGCAATGAAAATATAATATTCAATGATATATTTTCTATTTTTCCTTAATTTAACCAGAAATTAAAGCTAAAAGAAAGTATTCCAAATAGAAGAGTTGATTAAGAATTACTTAACTGTTTTGTATATTTAAAAAGCCAATTAAAACTTCTGAAGTACAGGAAAAATTAAGGATTTTGTGTTCTTAATACCAAAGGGTTAAACACAATACGCAAGGAATAAAGTTAAAATATATATTTTTAAATAATCTTTAGTAAAAACGATCCTAATTGTGCATAAAACCCGCACAGCTTAAGTTAAAAAAAGGCTGTCACAGAACCGGCACTGGTTCAGCATAAAACGGTTAATATTGTGTTAAAATTGCGCGCAACTTAAGCTTAAAATGATTTAACTTGTATGTAAAGCACTCATAGTTTCAACACGAAAAGGATAAATTATAAATAAAGAGTGCACAGCTTCAGTTTAAGATGCTTAAAATTGAATATAAAATCTTCACAGCTTCCGAACGAAACCTATAGCAATTTTGATTGCTTTACTCGGATTCTGTGCAGATTTTGTTAAAATCGGTACAATATCGTAATATTTGTATGAATTTTTGTTTAATACGTTAGTTTCAGTTTAATAACAAAGCACGATTCTCTTCATGAACATTGTTTTCTGGGATGTGATGTCTTGGACAAGGTATATAGCAAAATAAAAAAAAATATCGTTAAGATGAAAGACGGAAATAAGTCTTAATTTGAATGATTTTCACAATATTGATGATGATTAACGAAAACCACAGAACAATTGGAAAACTCCCTGAGCATGTAGGTTAAAAAATTATGCGTCATTTGTGTGGTATTTGTTAGACCAGGTAGAGGAAAATTTGAACTGGGGTTGTCAGTAAATTTCACCATGCATTTTCGACGACAAGCTTTACGGCAAAAAAGCCGCAAAATTTTTTACTGATTATAGAGAAATCTTTGATTGAGTGAAAAACAAATGTTTAAATCAATTTTTACATTTTTTACATTTCAACTTTACATGTTAAAAATGTAGCACATGTTAAAAGTTTTTTTTTACTATGTAAAAAATTTCTGTAAAATGTAAAAAATTCGCCCAACCCTGAATAAGATCGACATATTGACACGAGATCGGCAGATTGGCGCCATTTTTGGAAGAAATCGACAGATCAGCACTGAAGTGAACTATGAGCGGCACAGTTACCTGCCCCTGAATCTTCTTCTTCAGTCAGAACAATAATTATTTTCTACCCACTCTGTATATTGTCAAACCACCTTGTTTAGCTAAAACCTAACCAATAAGCACAAAATTATCATATAAAATGGTCAAAAGAAGCAAAAACAAAATATTTCTCCCTAAAATTTTCTTTCACAATAGAATTCTTCATATTTAACTGTGAAACGTAGCAAGAAAATATGACGAAAATTCACCAACTGACCCTTTGATATCTCAATTTATTTATAGGCGATTGGAGTTCTCTTTTGTGGTTTTCACAATATATCTCTCTAGCTTGAGGATGGAAATAAAATGAGGAAATTCCTCCCTCAGAAACATGGGAGTTTCCACATTTATATTCTTTCTATCCTCAAAAAAAATGATTGTATATTTATTATTGTCCATCCCTTTCGATAATAACTAATAAATTTCAATGTCTGTGGAATTCATCGCGTAGTACGGAGAGAAAAGAACCCCACCCACAGAACAACTCAATGAAATTCTCCCTCGAATTCTCTCATCCCTCAGTGCTTAGGACTTTGGGGGGTGTTTCAATATATTCCCTGGCATTGGTGTCTCAAATGGGGAGAAAATTCATTGCAATGTAATAGACGATTTTCCGGATTTTATTTCCTCTTTTTTTTCCCCAGCTTCAGCGACAGGATAGTTAAAATGAGAAAATCACTAGTGGAAATGATCAATTTCACCCCCTGAAATGGGGCAATAAACAGTCGAAATACAAGAGTTTAATTGTGCAGTCAATTACGTCAGAGTGATATTGGTTGAGTGTTAATTTGATGATACTGTCTGTTATTTCTGGATTGTCATGAATTTATAGTCTTTTGGGGTTATTAATTAGAAATCTTGCATTCTTTGTAATCCCTACCAATCCTGAGAATGAAAATCATTGAAGAAGTTGAAGTACTTGTAGTACGATCCATCAATTGAACTTATGGATTAAAATATTAAATAAAAAAAAATATTTTGATGTTATTTTAGTTATTTCGACACACAAAGTTTCATAGTAAAACTTTTAGTAAACAATTTACTTGAGAACTACTAATCTTAAAAGAAAGACTTTGTAAAAATGTTTGTTAAAAGTCTGTCAAAGTACAAAGCATGATAATGTCTCGTAAAATCTGTGATTGATAAATTTTTGTTCTCTATATACATTTTTTTATAAAACTTCTCACATTTTATTATATTTCTTAAACTTTTGCTAAAACAACAAGCTTTTGACAAACTCTTAACAAACAACACTTACTCTGAAAAAAATATCTTAGAGGGGTTCGTAGGGCTTAAGTCCTAAGTGATGCAATCCGTATGGCATCTGCGAAGGCTCTCTCAAACGGTTGTAGGGCGCAACTACCGACTATGTCCAACTGCTCTCAACAGAGTTTCGCCAGAGATTGACTTAATCCTCCCATAACGAACTCGAAGTAAGCACAGATGCGCACCTGTAGCCTTAACTTGTGAACCGGTAGCTCGATCCTAATCCGCTCTTTCAATTTTAGGAGGAGTGAGATAATGAAATACTAGGTTTAGCCACATGGCTTAACTTCTATTATTTCTTATCAAGCTAGAATTTTGAGAGAATTTGGCTAGGATTGAATATTATGGACATATGATCAATGTATCGTCAGTTGCATTGTTCGCGCATTAAGCTGCGTCTGTATCGTAGATTGCACCAATTGCAGATACGACAAAAGTCGATGAAGTCGACGAAATATATAAGACCTTCTAAAATTGCTTGTTATATTATATTTTGAGTCTTTCGGGAACTGGGCTAAACTTCCCGTATGAAACCCGTATAGCTAGATCGAAACATTCATTTTGGGGGCAGCAAGTGGTCTCCGTTTGGGCCCCTGATACGTATTCCCTTTTTCAATTGAAGAAATCCGTATATAAGTCTCAGTGTTCTATTTCCCGTAAGAGCCCAAATGGACTTAGATTTATCCTGGAGAATAATTAGCATGTAAAATCTGGAAGTGCAGATTTATCTCAAATTGTTATGCACTAAGGCTTTTAGGATCAGAAAATAGAGGCCCTTTGCCTAAATTTCATTTACCTAATCCTTTATTGCTAAATTTAACAGGCTAAATATTCTCAAGCATCAGGTTGAGTTTATTTAGGCTCTTAAGCGGTCTTCAGACTAGAGCAATTAATTTTACTGGTTTTTCCGAATCTAACAGGTCATTAATCCTTAATAATTCAATCCTAATTTTTTTCCAAAAAATCTTAATCGATATGAAATTAGAGCAGTTAAGCCAAATAACTATGCCTTAGATCTGCAGCCCATATAAGGGTCAACGAAGGTGATCCTTTTAGTAGACTACTGTCGAAATAGACTCAGGTTGATCCTTAAGAAATTACCTATAAAACTTGGCAGTAAAAGATTAGGTAAAAGAAATTCATGTAAAGGATGTCTAAAACCGATGATAGGGGGAAGTGGGGCATCTTTGAATTGGACAAGCTTTGAAATTGGGCTCTCTTCTCCTATTTTAAAATGATAAGTCAGTAAGATCATAAGTCATTATGATAAGGTCTAATTTCACTTCCTAAATAGGAAAAAGCCTAATTTCAAATCTTCCCCAATGCAACGGTCCCCCACTTCCCCCTACTAAGCCCTGTACGATAGTTTGGGATAATTACGGCAAAATTTTACAGGCTAAATATTATTATCGAAGATCAGCCTAAGTTTTGGGCCCTAATAGTACATTGCTTTCCTGTCCTACTTCTATGACCCTGGGATGACCTTCCCTTTTAATAGTACGATATCAATAAATGAGATGTATCACACCTTTCGAAAGTTAATGCAAATTGGCAAATAAACTCATCGCACAGTGGGAAATATTGCTAATACGGAAGGTGCTTTGGGATGATTGTTCATTTGCAATTTACTTGATGTTTCGGCTCAAAAAGTCTATTAAATTCCTCCCATGCACACTGAATAGGTTCAGTAGCATAAGATGAAAAATTGCAATATAAACATTCTTCACTGAGATTTTATTGATTTCTATTCTCGATGTTTTGAGTGTTTTCTGTTTAACATTTTTCATGAATTACGATTCGGGATCCGTTTGATGCTTCGGTTCTTTTCTAAGCAAAAGACAATTTTGTGGTTTTCTTCATGCTGTGCGCCACAATGAGAGTGCAGGGTATAATGGCAAATCCACAAGGCAAGATGCTCAAGGGGAAAGGCCTTTTGAGATTGGTGAGAATGATGCAAAAACAGCTAAGAACAAAATTTCTCAATCTGTTTCTCAGCTCATTCATTTTAACAAAGTGCGTATGTTGAATCTTTTGAAGAGAACTCTTTCTCAAAGATCCCATGTCTTTGGGGTTATCCAGGTGCTTTGGAGGAGAAGAGATTTGCAGTCAGGAAATTGCTGATGAGACGCTTTTTATGATGCACAAGTTAACTTGGGTTGTATGAAAAACCGTCAATCAAAAAAGGTGAAAATTCAATTGATTTCTTTTTTCGGAAGCTACTTCTGTGGTTAATTCATTTGCCATTTGCGCCTTTTGTCGGCACGCCAAGAAAAGTACATTTTGTGGAGAGATGCCACATCTTTTGCATCCATTATCATTTTGACCTTTTGTTGTTACATACCAATTCGCATAATTGAACGTAAGCAATTGCGAACATCACAAACCAGCATTTTACTGGCAATAATACCCAAAAAAAATGAGGAAATACTTTGCCAAATGATACAAAAATCATTCATGCAAGAATTTTTTTCTAAATAAAAAAGAATTCAATTGTTTATGTTTAAGTACAATATACTTCTGGGCTTTCTTCCATCCTATACTTCCTCGCATTCTCGATATTATACGAAATTATTTCAAAGTTGAATGGGAAATGATTTCCTTTGTGATCTGCCTATTCCCCTGGTCTTTTATTTTTTTTTTCTGTTTTATTCCTTGAGGGTGTCCTGACGATGGTTTTTCTTCCATGCGTTTCCTCCTGCGAAAAATGTGTTACATGAAATTGCTGTTTTATTGTTTGATTTTTTCTTCGCTTATTCAATTTTTGCTCTTTCTTATGTTTTCGCTTCTCTATCTTCATTCCACTTTTCCACTGTCAATTTGGATATATCGTGAATTGGCAGCATTTTCAGAAATTGTGCAGAAAAAAGACCCTTGAATGAATTTAGGGAGTATTTCCGGCATGAAAAAGTAGCAATAAATATGTAAATTTAATTTGTATTTAGCGATGTTTGTCACAATAGCATAAGCGAAAAAATGTAAGTAAAATGTCTATTAGGCTGCAAACACACTGCAGTCGTTCGAATAAGCACTTGTCGGAATCATTGGCATAGTAGACGAAAGCGCCATCTATTAATAAAGCGCTATTTTCGTGCTCAATTCGGTTTAGCGAAAACTTATTGACTTGATCTTAAATCACTACTAAATGGTTTACGCTTTAAATTAGCACAGGGGTGACATGATAACGTATTTTCGATACTATCGACTGTCGATTCTGAAAAATTTAAACGATTGCAGGACTTCCTGTAACTGAAATAGATATTTATAAAGAGTCATATTCTTTTAAGAATGTCACATTGAATGGCCCAACAATGCGTAAAAAGGCGACATTCAAGGCTCAGTCCAATTAATTCTCAATTCTGTATTAGACTTTTCAGAGTCTAATACTGGAGTCTAATAATCAGAGAGATAGGGAAGCTGAGAGAGTAATTATGCTATTAGCACTTTACCGTTCCCAAGTGCTTCTGCTTTATCGGATTTTCTTTAGTTGGTTTCTGCCCTCGACTGTTTTCTACAGAGCTCGCTGTTGTGATCACCAAATAGTCGTGACAGGAACCAATGCAAAGAAAAGTCGATTAGGGTCGAAGGAATACCTGTTCAGCAGAGAGTACTTGTTCAGCAGGGAACACTTATTGGCAATTTCGTAAAAAGTATTAAAAAATATTTAATGAATCTAATAAAATTCAAGTAATATAACGTTCTTTCATTATGCCCAACGTACAATAACTTTTATTTAGTAAACGTGTTTTTGACATTTCATTGGGAGTGAGTGAGATCTAGATCTAGCCATCCCGCTCTCTCTCTCATAGGAAATTTTGAAAACATGTTTACAAACAAAAGTTATTGTGCGCTGGTCATTAATCTACCTTTTCCTATGAGGACAGATGTTCAAGTTTAATATCCCAACTGGTACAAAATAAGGTAGGGGAAAGTGACCATGCTTGATACGATCCAAGCTTGATAATAATTATTTTTTTCTTGTGTTAATCAATAGTTGTGACTCTTAGCAATATATTTTAATAGCTGGTCCTAAGTCTCACACTTCCTGAAAAAATTAGGAACCTATCTCTTTTTTCCTAGTTTCAGGAAGCAAAAATCAAAAATAGGTCCAAAACTGTAATTTCAATACATGATATTTCATAAGTTTTTTCTTAATTAATGTCGCTGTTCAGGAAAAATAATATCATAGGCACATAGAGGGGTCATCAGTACTAATATTTATGTAAAAATATTTGTACTTGGTGGACACTGTTTTTGTGGGTGGTGACAAATTCATAAATTCTACCTGTGTCCATCCTATATTTTAAAAAGGGTCCATGAATGATAATTTAAAAGTGGTAACTCTATCATTAGATGTGATGCTTTCATAATTACACCTATTGTAATCTCCCAATTTTATCGACAATTGACATAGCCTTCAACCCTGTTGCCTGAATTTTAAGGTTGCAAAGTGACATTTTCTTGGACTCAAAGTGAAAAAATGGTTTTCGCTAGTGCCCTAATCTCATAAAAACATGGCTTAGAAAAAATTACATAAAAGTGATTTTAAAACTAATAACCAGTCGTACAAACGATTTAAGCAGATAGATTAGAGTTTCGTCTAAATATTGATGTGCAATTTTTTGTATCCGGTAAAATTTTTACAGTGAAAATGGGCCTCCGAATTGTCGAATCAATTATTATACAGGAAGGCCCCGGACCCAACTTGTATAAAAATCGCCACTGAATTTCCATTTTCTTCTTGAGGAAAATCTAAGGTTTTTCAGGAACTATTTGAGGTGGGATTATGAACCTAATAAGTGAGACATTTTTTTGTCATAGTGGAAGAATCGCTTCGGTTTGTGTGGTAATCAGAAAATAATCACAAATCTTGGAAATCATTTTACAGTATAAAACATGGTCACTTTTCCCTACTAATAGGTCATGAAATGATTTCTTAAAATGCCGATAGGGATTCCCTCGACCTTATTTTGAAGAACTTGAGAACAGTAAAGTACTAAAAAAGACATGTTCATTTTTCAATAATGACAAAGAGAAATCTTTCTACTGAACATTGTTTTAGTACATCCCATGTGTTTCTGCGTTATTAACTTTTTTTTGTGTTGGTTCCTGTCTTGACTGTTTCTCCCAATCCTTTCCGTGTTCTAAAACCACCAAACAGTCATTACAGGAACCCATGCAGAGAAAAATCGATAATGCAGAAGTACTTGAGAACAGTAAAGGTCTAAGAACACATTTACATTTTCTTTTTTTGGAAATCTTTTTCTTGGATGTTTTTTAGTACAAGTTTGTTCATATTTATTTTTTCCTTGTCACTTTTTATTTGTGTTGATTCCTATCGCGGCTGTTTTTCCCAGGATTTGTCGTGTTCTAAAAATACTAAACAGTCATGACAGGAACCAACACAAAAAAGTCGATAAAGCAGAAGCACATGGGCACCATAACAAAATTCTCCGCTTTTACGTTACGGCGTTTAGTCATTGAAATGACCGAACGTGTTAGCCCGTTTCTAGCTTTCCCAGTTCTGTTTTGCTTTCTGGGGGATGGATTGGACTAACTGCCGCCAAGAAGTGGGTGCTGTTTTTTTTTGTTCTAGCCTTACAACATTTGTTATTTTTTTGCAGCTAATATTTTTGTTTAAATGCTACTGTAAACACAAATGCAATCAATTTTTTGCGCGCCCTTTTTGTCTGGTGAATTCCAGGGATAGAATCTCTCAACAGTCATCATTTTGAGTATTATTTTGCACGTCATGAGAAATATAAATCAAATATTGCATTGCACATTTGAGGGGGTTTGCTGATGTCTGAAATAACAAACAATGTTTCTCCTATCTCTCTATTTGAATACAATAAAATGTAATTCAATCTGATTGCATTAGGCATCATCATTCACGTGAATTCTGTCTGTTTTTCCTGCGAGGGGTTTGGTGTTTTATTTAGTTTTTGGCTGAGAGTTTGGGGTAGCTTTTCTCTGGAGGCTTTTAATGGGGCGGGATAAATGGTGTTGGATCCAAATCAAACATTTCAGTCCATTTCACAAAATAAAAAATATATATATTCAAATAATTAGTTGCCCAGGGGAATTGGTATTTGGATAAAATATCTTTTTCTAATTGGATTTAGAGGGTTTTGGGTTGTTCATTTTGAGTGGCGAAGTGATAATAGAGTTTTCTGTCGTATGAATTGATTTATCTGGTAATTACAGTGGATAGAACAAAAATGTGACTGTGAGTCAAATAGTTTATCTTATCCCTTGGCAATCGACAGAAAATCACGCGGGTGGTTTAGGGAGAAAATTGGGTTATTTACTCAATATTAGTTACGGTCACAGGGCTCATATGTTGGGCAAAGTGACCAAAATCGACAATCCGAAGATATGGCAATATCTTATTTCAGCAAATAAATCAACTGCAGACCTTCATATATATTTCTCTTGGCGCCCTATGGAATAATTTTTGGCAGCTATAGGATTTTATTATTATTGACCATGTTATTGAACTATCTCTCTGCTCTATTCTACATCTTTCATCGTCATCCGGACACCAAAAAAAAAAAAAAGAAAAATGATGCCAGGAGAGAAAATGATCTCCGAGCCCAAGAAGAATTTCTATAAACGTGTTTCACGATTGGCAACAACATTATTATTGCTAATTTCAATTCCTTTACTTTTGCGTGGTACATGTTCTAAAGAGTAATTTTTCCTCCACTCTGGCATACCATGTAAATTGTCATTAAACTTGATTATGTTGTGTGATTGCAAATTGTGCACGACGATTGATTTCAATTTAATGTCTCACTCCTAATAACATACATGTGATATTGAGATTTTAATCCTATACCACACAAAAAACGAACGGTTTAATATCATAAAGCATAAATGGTGCTACACAGAAGGCTTCTCAAATGGATTGAATGCAAATCAATTATCAGTGATAGATATGCAAGTCAATTGGAAAGTACATACAACATGAAAATTCTACTTACGAATGAATTCACAAATACCACAGCTGAAAACCAGTCACTGGTGTCGATTAGAAATTATCTAATTTGACTTGTATTTCACCCCATTTTCAATTTAATATCACAATATTTCTCGATAGTTTATTTTTGGTTGCCTCTCTATCCATGTTGTGACTAAATGCACCCTTACCACATGAAAAACCACAAATCTCTATTAGGGACCTTTCACATATTTGCGATGTACGATGCGATGCGATACGACATTGCGTTTTAATTTACTTGGACTTTAAATGACTTGCAGACTTAAGGAATTGGCTTTCACTCTGGCATTAAAACTAAAAAAATTAAGAACTCAATAACACTAGCCACCATTTCACCGCATGAGGGCGTTGTTTTCTCCCGTCAGTGGCGCTGCTTACAATTTACATTTTTATTTCCAAAGCTATTATCGCGAAAGATCAATCAAACCGAAAAATCACATATGGATCGCATATTTTTTTCAGTCTTTGAAAAATTTACTATGTAGGGAAGACTGTACGTTCAAAAGAATGGAGGACAGTTAAGACACCCAGACGAGGTTCAAAAGGAACACGTTTTGCTTGGGTCTTTGAGAAAGATTAAAATTGATTAATTTAAAAAAAAGTTTAGAATAGATAAAAAGAGATAAAAATAAATCACAAGAAGAGCGTCAGGCTAAGAAAGAAGCAAAGTCAAGGGAACTGAAAAATATATAAAATAATATTAAATACATAGAAATATTCTATTCACTTTTAAGATAAATCATTAAGCGTTAAATCTTTAAATCGGGATTTAAAGTCTGTAGATTATTTCCTCCGCGTGAGGGCACTGGTTGCTCCCGCGAGTGGCGCTGCTTACAATTATCTATTTTCATTTCTAAAAAGTTAAACAAACAAATTCTATCAAATTGAAAAAAATCCCAAACAGATTGCTTACTAATTTTCGCACAATTTATTAAACATATATTTTCCTTAATTTCTGAGATAAATCGTTAAGCGTTTAATCTTCAGATCGGAATTTAAAGCTTGAATCGTATTTCCTCCGCATGAGGGCACTGTCTTTCCTCGCTAGTGGCGCTAGGTACAATTTTCAATTTTTATTTCTAAAGCTTTTAGCAAAAGAATTCGTTCAAATAAGTAAAAAAGAGCAATTTGTACAAAATTTTTCGCACAATTTAGAAAATAAATATTCTGCTCAATTATGTTAGATAAATCAATATAAAGCCCTGATCCCTGTTTTGCAATAAAATCTTTTAATGAAATAGTGTGAAAACTTTCATAGACCTTTAAGAAGGAATGTAACAAATTTTACATTAAGGAAGATGAAATGGATATATTCGATTTCTTTTGGATTTCAGGATTTTTGGTAATTCTTAAGCCTTTAAAAATAGTTTTAAAGCCTCATTAGCCTTTAACTCAGAATCGTAAATTTTCAATTTTGACATTAAATAAAATTAACTTATATTTTCAAATTCCCTTTATCTTAGGGTTGAGTGGATTGTTCATGAGATAAAGAATTTGAAATATAAAAAAAAGAACATAGGGGTGACATGATAACTCATTTTCGATACTATCGATTGTCGATTCTGAAAAATTTAAACGATAGCTGCTCTACCTGTACGTAAAATAGATGTTTATCAACAGTCTCATTCTTTTAATAACGTCACAATGAATGACTCAGGAATGCATAGAAAGTTGACATTCACTAAACCTAACAGATATAGATTTATCGATACTATCGATTCGATAGTGTCGAAAAGTTATCATTCCACTCCAGGTTTTGGACTGAAGGTTTAGTCCAATTTTCGAAGTTCTGGAATTTTGTTTTATTTACCTTTAACATCTCATCGTAAGTTTAAATTTTTCAAAAAAAAAACCTTATAATAAATAAGCGAAGTTAAACCATTTAGCTAAACCTTCGGCTTAAAAAACGTTTAATTTTCAAAAAGGTAATTAAAATTCTTTTTGAACATAAGAATAATTGAAAATGTTTACATAAAAGTTATTGGATCAGTATCAAAAAAATATAATCTCAGCTTTTTAAGAATTTTTAATTAAATTTATTGGATTTTTTCTGTTTAAACTTTTAATTTTAATTTGAAAGTTACTATAAGAATGGGTATCGGTTTACAGAATAATAACCATTGCCATTTGTTCTAATTTATCCGGTCTGTATTTGCAATCTGAAAAGGTGTAGCTATCCTGATAAATATAAATTTCATTCAAAAACTTGACAGAAAGTACAGCGCGCCATCTATATGTCAAATTAATCGTATTAATTGAACTGTGATTATAATGTACAATATTTTAAAAAGATAAAATAGATCTAACATGAATTCTCCGGAAAGTCATTTACGGAACTTACGTCATAGATATACTTACTGCTTAAGCCGAGATATATATATTAGTCACAAACTGATGGAAATTCAATCTGATCTTTATTTTGAATATAAATACGTTAAGCTGTCTCTCGGCTTAAGTCGGAATTGTAAGTCTTACCAGATAGTGGACAGAAAAATAGATCTCTCTTGGTTTTTAATCTCTAATTCTTCTTGTGAAGAATTAAATAGTGAAAATTAGGAGAGGTCTATTTTTCCATCCACTATCTGCTACATCTCATCAGACCGAAAATTCATTCGTAAGTCTTACCATCCACAAGTACATCTTGAAAAATTCGAAAATCTATTCGAAAAGCCAAAAAAGAGACTTTCTTACTTTTTGATAATTCCGTAAGGTGGCTGAAGTTACATCTTGTTCGAATCGAAGTGCTCAAGTGTCAAAATGCGACGGTTTTAACATTGTTGTGAGGAAAAAAAACAGAACTACTTTTCTTGTCCCATTATTTATTAACTCCATATTCACTGAGTAGGGGAAAGTGCTCTCCCTTCGAATGTTCATGCTTTCGAATAATGTGAATTTTCTTTTAGTTTTCCTAAGAGCATAAAGTTTATTGTACGGCTTTTCCTATATCTTAAACGTAGTTTTTTTTTTGTTAAAACTCAATAATTCAATAATACAACGAACATCAAATGCTAACCGATTTCAATTCAGCTGAAAAATTGTATTTTCAGCAAAATTCGTGCCATTTCCATATATTTGGTTAGCACTTTTTGTTCAAGAACAACTGACTGGTCAGCATATTTTTGCTGATCGCTGAGTGTTTCCGTTAGAACTCAATAATCTAAGTGCAGAAAAAATCTTCAAAGCTGTACCTCATGCAGTGTGATTTGTTTGAACGTTTATGGGATCGTATGACCACAATTATTGAATTTTGTTTAACTAAATAAACTATTTTTCACGTAATATCGTTGAAACGACATATTAATTAGGTACTCTTGATTTACACCGCGCGCAATTTTTACGGTTGCGGTAATCTAAAACCACCCACACACAAACAGTGGCGCTCAACATCAATCTTGGGCGCTTTGGGAAAAAAGGAACTAAAATAGCTCAGGCCTCTGAAAAAACCTCACCCATAATTTTCTATTATGCACTATTAATGTGAAAATCTAATTGTGAAAGCTTTACACTGTTGATCTTGGGGCTATTTTCTGCTCGATGAAATGGAGATTTGTCAGAAGTTTAAATCTATTTTGCAATAATACTAATGCCTAAATTTCTATAAATAGTAGGTTGTAATAAAGATTTGCGCAAGGTGTCTCCTTGGAAAGATTTGTGATTGAAAATTATTAAAATTAAAATAAATTAAATTTGTTTTTTGTTTTTGAAAATCAAGACGAGAATCGAGCGCAATCTTTTACTAACCATCACCCATTTTTAACCTCAGTAACTCTCTACTATCGTGCAGCTCCAGACCGGGTCGACCGCCGAAAAGGGGTCCAGTGGGCCTGTCACTTCCTGCCACCCACATGTCACATCATCCTCAGCTGAAAAAGCATCGACTGGACAACGGGGACTATCCGTATGAAAATGGACATCTCAATGGTGAGTCTATTCAGATTCAAATAGCTGTGTTTGCGAAACGTTATGCCCTAGATACACTTACGACCTAAGCCGAGAGACGGCTTAATGTAAATTATATTTATCAAAGTAACGATTGGACTAAATTCCCATCAGTTTCCCATAAACTAAGCCGTTTTTCGGCTTAAGTCGAGAGGCGGATTAGTCAAAAACTGATGGAAATGTAATCTGATCATATTTTGATTATAATTACGTTAAACCGTTTCTCGGCTTAACCCATTCAGTCAATGTACAAGAAATACTTGAGATAGAATGTTCATGTTTTGCAATTATATTCTTACTGATTAATACATGATTTTTTTCAAAAGAAAAAAATTTTATCTATTATGGGGGCGCGGGGATTCGCCCTCAAACACACGTCTTAACGGTCACTGAATTTAAATTCTGTGCATTAATTCATTACAAACTATATTGATTTAGATAGAGTAACTATTCAAGAAAACAAATTTACAACCAGAATTCAAATCAGGAAAGAGGATGGAGGTCAATTTTAACAAATTCGACGGGATGTCGAATTTTCAGTCCGCCATTTTGAGCAAAAATTTTGCATGACTTTCCGCGAAGCGAAAAAATAACAACAAATTGTATTTCTATCTCTGTCAGGCTATTTTTTTCAAGTCATTGAAGGGCTGAGGTAACTAAAAAACCATTCCCGACAGCAATTCGAATATCAATTGTCCAGAAATAAATCATCTAAAATCACTCAATTTGCGTATGATGTATAATACCATGGTAAGGAATGGGTTAACTGAGTGTGTCTAGGGCATTATTGTCAAAAGTACTAGCGCGGGCTTAAATTTTGGCACACCTGTTGAAAAAATGCTACCACGATACTCCATACGGGATCGCGCATTGTTGCCTGAACAATTTTCTCTTTAAGCATATACTTCATGTGAGTAACACATATACCCTATAAAAAATCCATTTTAGAAGAATTAGAGCACAACCAGCCTATTGAAAATTCTTAAAATAATTTTACGATTAGAGCATGAAAAATGACCAAAATACCTTGTTAATTTTACAAATGTTTTCAACAAATTTTAAGCAATTCAACAAACATATTCAGTGAATAGTACAAAGATTTATCTGATGTGCAATAATAGCTGCTAAATGGTATCAATTTGCTCTGTAGTGGCATTGCGTCTGCCAGTTTTATGAATGGATGGAAGAATAAAAAGGGGAGAACGATAAAGAGAACTTTGAAATGACTCAAAGAAGGAAAAATATCATTTTGAAAATTATTTATGATTATACAGTATGTTCAATGCTCTCCAATCTCCTCATGCATCCCCATAAATACAAGAGATATATTATGTGGAAGAGATGCTGAGCACTGGAGCCGAGTGAAAGAAAGATGTTTGAGTTGAATGTCGAAGTTATTCTTTTGAAATTAAATCGTAAAATCCGGTGGTGATTCTTTTGGACTTCTTCACAATATTGTTGTATTAAATGTTTCTGTGTTTCGTTTTTTGGTCCATGGCAGGCAAATGATGATTCTTGGGTTTTGCAATGGGGCGCGAGAAGTAAGATTGGGTATTGGAGACGTAACCGTGCCTTATAATTTATTATCATTTTACGCAGAAACAATATAAATACATACTTGTTGGTGCTTCCCAAAAACTTCTCTCTTTTTCTTTTTCAAATAAATACTAAAATGCAACATGCAATACAATGCAAAAATCCTTTAACACCCGTCTATTTCTCTTACTGAAGACCTCCATGGGATCCCATATCTTCCTCCTGTACCCCTTAACAATAAAATCCCCAACATTGGTGAAATAGCAATGATGCTCCAGAAGAGCATCGACAACACGATCTTGTTTATGGCCAAATAACAATAAATTACAGTGTAAATTAGTATTAATTCTATTTGTTGCTGAAGATGCTGCCGTCATGTCTCAAATGCGTGTAAGATGTACACAAGAAAAATTGGTAGCATTTTTACGATATGATATTTGATGAATTTATTCCTTTATTTGCCATTCTTGCCTTCTGAGAAATTTTCACAATCTCCTGCCTCAGGTTTTGTGTCCTGTACTGCGATAAAAATCCTCAGAAAACGTGCTTTGAAGTGAATACTTAGTAATGCTTGATATTACACATGATTCTGCAATGTTAACCACCTTAACACTCAATTTTATAATTATTTTATGTGTAAAAATACGCTCTGAGAAAACATTGTAGGTTTGTTAAACACAATGTGTTGAAATAAACCACGTCAGTGTTAAAATTATACAAGTTAGTGTTAAAACAAAGCTTGGGTATGTTTATTTTCTGACCACAAAAGTTCTTATACTCAGAAAAAAAATCCTTTGTTTGCATTTTTCAGCTGGATATTATTTATAGAATTTAAGAAATAAAATTCATGGCTATTGAACACAAAGAGTTAAAATGTCATATTGGTAGAAATTCGAAGCACTATTGTGAAATTTCACGTTATAACCTTAATAATATTCAGTATATTAAGTGGTTACTAAGTACTAAAGTCTTTTAAATATACTGAGAGAAATCCGAAAAAGTAAAAAAAAAACATTCTGGAAATGTTTATTTTAACCTGCAATATTGATCCGAAATCGGTGTAAATATTATGCTTTTTAGGTGTATTATGGGTTAAATTTACCCTTTTCATGTTAATTTTACCCTTAAAAAGGTGTAAAATTAACATTAAAATATGTTGATATATTTTTACACCTAAAAAGTGTTAAGGTTAGTGTTAAGGTTTTTCTCAGTGTAGCAAAGCCCTAATTTTAAATAGTTTTAGAATAATCAACAACTTACCAATGAAAATGAAACAAGCATCAGAGCTTTGCATTGAAACATGCTAACCAGTTAGCAGTTCTCGAACAAAAAATGCTAACCAAATATATGGACATCGCAGTGCTTTGCGAGTCTCGTTTTAAGGTTAGCAGAATTCAGCTGAAATTACATCTTTTCAGTTGAATTGCAATCAAAGCATTTGGTGTTTGCTGGGTAATACAAAGATAGGGGTCTAAAAATGCCTTAATAAGTACTTAAAAGTACTTATTAAGGCCTTGTTCAGGTCTACAATGAACTTAGCAGATTTTTCAACTACGAGAATTGACATTGTAAAAATAATTACCTTGTAATACATTGTCTCGATACGATTAATAAAAGGGCTATTGTAGCTCCATGTGCTTTCTCATTCACACAGCTTTCTAAAAAGCACAGTTCTCTTAAAATCATATTTGAAAGGTCCTCTCCTACTCTATCTTTTCCCCTGACATTGCCTTGCTTCCTTTTCAAAGGCATATGTATAGCCATGTGTTGTTCTCCCAAAGTATACGCTTAAGTGTAAAAATCGCATTTGAACGAATATTCTGGAATTTTTGCCCCAAAACAGGTATTAGGGGTTATGAGGGACCCAAGAGCGTATTGTGATATTGTTAAAAGATCGTTTAAAACGACAAAGGATTATACAGCCTGAGAAGAAGCATTTCCGCCGTTTCGCTTTTTAGGCTGGTTATCAACGTTGAGACGGCGGCGGACGCTTGGTATGCGGGGAAAGGGGGCTAATGTAAAGACACATGTTGGTAATAAAATACAATACAATATTTAGATTTTGATAAGATATATGAGCGTATTGTAAGCGTATTGATTTATTAGTGAGCCCTTTATGCCCTATATGGTCGCTTTAAGCTTTAATGGCCTAGTAAATTTTGAAATCCTTGTATAGATATGCTTTGAATCAATAGCTATCTTAATACAGTGGGACCTCGATAGAGTCAACCCCCGATAAATTCAATCTCCATTAGAGTCAACAGCTATTTTATTTTACTCTACGGACTCCGATAGTGTCAACTTGGACCCAAATTGACTCCGATAGATTCAACTTTTCTCATATTATTGAACTAATAATCTTATATGATTTAATATGATCTTTTCGAAATAAAAGCTGGTCTTATTGTGTATCGTATCAACGTAAAACTTTGAACACAAGAATAAATATTTATGTAATTATTAATTACATTATTACATTATTATATATCATTAATTTGTAAATGAAAAATATTATGGCAAAAACAAAAAATATGAACTCGAATTACAAAAAACGTACGGGATGCTAGATTTTTGAGTATAACATAGTGAAGAAACTCTTCTAAATTTATTCGAACTTTTTAAAGATCTTACTTCTTTAAAAAATGTACATGATAATCAACCAAAAAAATATGCTTCTAAAGAAAACGTGTAAATTTATTTTAACTTACATTTTTAATTTAAAATATCAGTATCTCCAAAGAAAATTTGGATCAAAAACAAAAATAAGCAACAGATAATTAAATTTTTTGAGCAAAAAAGTTTTTTAACAAATTCATTAAAAAGAAATAGCCTGCGGTATGCAAATTGTCTTGATGCATAATGCTATTTCACGATTTTTTCGGTCCCGAAAATGTGCATAAACCCGAGACTGAATGTATTTACTAATAATAAAAATATTTTTAGAAATCATTCCTTAATCTCCAAACTTTGCCTAAACACACAACTTTTTTGGGCCACAGAGTATAGAATATATGGATTAATTTAATAAAATATTCTACTATCGTGTTGAATTTATCAATGACCTAGTACAAACATAAAATAATACCTCGTTATATCAAAATTTTGATTTTTTCGGACTCCGATAGAGTCAACGATTCCAATAGAGTCAACAGGCCTGGAAATAATTAGTTGACTCTATCGAGGTCCCACTGTATATCGAAAACTTTTTGCATTTCTTATTCTAAGAGAAAAAAACAAATGTGTAAACGCAGGGTTCATTTCAACTCTAATTAAATGTTAATTTAACACACGGGGATAGTAAAATGATGTAGAGTTTGGTGTTATGTCTACACCCTTTTCACGTTAATGGTAACATTCAAATTGCTCGCAGTGTAATAAGAAAACAGTTCATTGAACTAAAGAGTTCATTGTGTGGAGAAGTATGAATGGAAAGGAGGATACTTCGAACATCCTCTTTTGACTAGACTTTTCAGAGAAAAATTAACTTCTTTTCGCTCTTTGGAATTTTCCATTGAGAAGATTTTCCAGAGAATGTTTAGGAAATGTCGAAAATTCAGGGCACGCCGACGCTCCTTGCCCATTTTAATAATTTAATCCTCGTGCAAGAGGAGAATGGGTGCGTTTTAAATCAAATTATTGATTTTCTAAATGCCCTACTTCCGCGTCATACTCTTTTTGCTACATAAGTTGGTAATTTGGCCATGATATACTCAACACTTCTGCACGTTTCAACCCCATAATATAATCTCAGTCACGGTGGGTATTTTTCGACCCTCTCACGACCCTCTTGTTGTATGCGCCTCACCATATCTCAAATATTCACTCTTTAGTATCAACTTTAATATCAATTGCCTGAAAATGTCTACCTTTAAATTTTTAGCTAAATTATAGATTTCTCTCTTTTTTTTTTTGAAAAAATCAGTAATTCTTCTTTGATAACAGTCCATTACCAATTCATTTTTTTCCGGCAAAAATTGGGGGCAATTTTCTATTGTATTCAACAATCATCACCACAAGCAATTTCATTGAGAGGGAAAAAACCACTCACTATTGTTGGATTTGTTGCCAAAAGTACTCAGTCGGATATTAAATATGGGATTTATAAGCATACAACAAGAGATATTACATCTGTTTCAGCCCTTTCTATGCTACTGGCATTTTTTATTTCTAGGGTAAAACATGGCTCAACATATTTAATAATCGTTGCTTCTGTATCACTTTTTTCCACAACTTTTATTTCTGTTTTAATATCTGGCAACATGTGAGAGGAGCAATTGTTGCGCTATATAGGAAAAATTATATGCAGACCGTTGCATTTGCAATACGGATTTTATATGTACCTTTTCGAAGAAGGTACTCCATTTGGGTACAAGAGCCGTGTGATCCCTGTGGTTTTGTTACTGAGAGATTAGCTATCTGAAATGCACTGGAGATTTTCTAGAGTACACTGCGAAAAATAACATTGAATTCATATTGGAAATTAACAGAATTTTGTCAGAAGCCAGTGGAATTTGAGATTTTATAATAAATATTCAGTAACAGGCGGAACGGTTAGAGAGAATGACTTGCGGTCTTCTGGCTACCATTCTGTAAAGCGAACAGTGAACTAACATTGTAGTTCAACATTTCTCCGGTAGGGCTTCTAACAAATCCTTGTATTTCAACTGTGTCAGTTGGCTATTGTTGCTATTGTACTCTCAGTCCCGGGATTATGCACATCTCAGTCCCGGGATTATGAAATGGCATTATGCATCGAGAAAATTTGCATACCCGCGGGCGATTTCTTTTGAATGAATCGGCCGTAGAACGAATTTCGCACGGAGTAAAAGTATAGTCAAAGCAAAACAATTCAACCGTTTAAAAGAAATTCATAAAGAAACAGTATTCTTTGGCCAGAGTTCTTCAATAAATTGTTAGAATATTTAAAATTTTCACCTTTTAAAGGAATTAAAATTTTATACTGAAAAATAAGCATAGTGTCTTTAAATTTCCCGTGTCACAAAATAGTGTACATTCAGGCGTATTTTACAAATGATTTCGTAAATTGACTCCAGTCAAATAACAAAGCACTGGAGTGGAATGATAACTTTTCGATACTGTCTAATCGATAGTATTGTTAAATCTATATCTCTTTGATTAAGTCAATGACGACTTTTTACACATCGTTAGGCCATTTATTGTGATATACTTAAGAAAATGTGACTATTGCTAAATATCTATATTAACTACAAAAATTAAAGCTATCGTTTAAATTTTACAGAATCGACAGTCGATACTATCGAAAATAAGTTATCATGTCAGCCCCG
Source organism: Phlebotomus papatasi (assembly GCF_024763615.1). NCBI lineage: Eukaryota > Metazoa > Arthropoda > Insecta > Diptera > Psychodidae > Phlebotomus > Phlebotomus papatasi. The sequence continues at coordinate 82,430,268 of NC_077224.1, read as the reverse complement.
ACTTTGTGATTCAAAGGGCCTTGGTTCGATTAGTTCGATGCTTAGAACTTTATTTCAGTGAAAATATACCGACTAATGACTGAGTAAGTCCGATGAAGTCGGTTTGGAAGTTTGAAGATCTTTCAAAAATCCTAAATATAAGCAAATCTGTTGAAAAATATTCCCTTGAAAATGTTTGATTTTTTATCATCGAAAATTCGATATCGAAATGGTTTTCGAACATAGGTTTCCAAGGACGAAATATTCGCCTTGACTACCTCTAATACATTCTCGAAAATGAAAGAAATCGCAGGAGCCGTTTTCGAAATAAGCAAAAAAACATCGTTTTAGAGGGGAATGAGGAGGGTGGGTGGAAAAAGAAAAAGAAGACTGTCCTAGATAGGGTAAGTGTGCCAAATTTCGGCATAGTTGCATGCAAGCGTCAAAGTCTCAAGTTTGAAATGTAATATTTAAAATACAAATTGATTTTTTTATTCTTTCTTTTATAAGAGTGTTGCTTGGAACCTTGTAAAGAGTTTACCGTCTTTATTTACTCTAAAATTATTCTTAATACATTTTAAAATGAATAAAAATATAGACATAGCTTTGGTGCCCTATTTCGGCCACCTTCATTCTCATAGTTCCTTGCCCTTCCGGAATTCTTCCAATATCTTTTTCACGTCATCTCGTTTGTCGAAGCTACATTTTTTGTTATTTTTTTGCATTGTATAATCTCTAGAGTACGTAAAATCTAAAAGTTCATGGAAATTCGAGGAACAAAAAAGGTGGCCGAAATTGCAAGCTGGCCGGAATTTGGCACACTTACCCTAATGTTGACTTATCTACGATATCTCTTACCTTTCAGTCGATATATCTTTGCAGTTACTAGTTCACTACACTATTGGAGTTGTACTGTTTTAACCTGTCACCACTATATTATAATAGAGGAGGCCAGGGCAGTTGATAAACATGTTTGAATTAGACTGATAAATATTTAAATGAGTCGGGAGGGAGTTAATTACTCTGAATAAATAGTAATTTGCTCAATATTCTTTCTAAGGAAAACTACATCATCGAACTGTTTAATTCTACCCCTGACTGATTCTGCCTAGTCTGCCCTACTTGAGATATGTGTCAATGCAGTTTTTTGTAATACAATTTTATCCAGTCTTTGAATCATTAAGACCACCAGATATATCCCCCTTGAACGGCATATTGATTTGCTGAGATTGGGTACCATATCCATAAGATTCTCATCAATCATAAAAGTCTCACTTTGTGAAAATGAATTTAGTTTCTCTCTCATAGATGCGTGCCACAAAATTGACATTTAATTTTTGCCGCAAGATGTTTCATCTTTCAACGGTTCACAAATGGGTCCCGAGACCGATTCCCCATTAATCCTAAAAGCAAATTAAATTGTGTCTTTTGAATCTCTCTAGAAAGACTATAAACAGAAAAGATATGACGGCTCTTGGGTGAAATCTCGAACAAATGTTAATTGTGCGTGTGAGATAATTTTTGTTGGAATTGGAAAATTGCAATTAAATTGCAAGGTCGTCTCGTCGCGGTCAATCATAAATCACCAAAGTCAGCAATTTGCCAATTTGCCTCAATTTCCGATATGGGCCAAAAGCCAGCGCGCCAAATTCGTGGATTTTATTTATGGCACTCGATACCATGGTCGCTTGCATCAGCTATTGTCGTATCTGCTATTCAGAAACGTTCCAGATAGGGAACATAGTGATTCAAGATGTGATTCTGTCTCAAAATACCGCTAAATCTAGGTGAAAGAAAATGATCAGTTTTGTGTGTCCAATTTTCACCCTCAACCCCCTTTTTGCCCAACTTTCTGGAGGGGACTCCTCTGGTCAGTTTTACGAATCCATGGATTCCCGCCAGAATGGCATAGGCCGGTGTCTGGTGGTGCTGCGAATGATGACCCTCTCTATCAATTTTGCAAAAATTACAAATAAATTGCTGAGCATGTTTCGAGAATCGTTTAACATTATAGCCATTCATTTCATTTTGATCACCACAAGAATGTTATTTTTATTCTTTTAATTCCATGTCTTTCTCTGGTGGTTCCTTGTCTCGCGTACGCGAACAAAACGCTGCTATTATCGTATTTGGCCAAAGAACAATAATCAAAATGATACATTCGGCATTTTTTGCCATCTTTCCCTTCTTTCTCACACTCGCGATCACCTTTTCCCGGGCTCAACCCCAGCGGACTTTGGAGGAGATCTGTTATTTTATGCAATTTGCCATCGCAACACTTTGCACACTAAACTTTATGTATATTTAATTCTTTTTGTTCACCTCTGTTTTTTCTGTCCCTCATCTTTCCTTTTTTTATTGATGTCCCTCATCATTCCCCTAAAGTCAGTGGGATTTTCTCTTCCACTGAATCGTGCGCTCTTGTTCCACCAGCCGTCAGTATTTTATCCGTTTCCGCGACTCTCTGATTTTTTTTTCAATCCACTTTCTGCCCTGAAACAATGCCAAAAATGTGTCCAAACTATTTGGCATTGGGGAGAGCGAAAAGAGACGAGAAAATGCTAAAAATGCCACTTTGCGTGTTTGAATTTCGCGAATCGCGGGCACACGATTCACCAAAATGCATTCATTCGCGATATTTTCTCGTATTTACTTAATGGGCTTTTAAATCAAATCCCTATCATCCACATGTCATTCTCAATTTGTCTTTAAAATCCTTGAAATGTTGATAATTGAAATAAAAGGACAAATTCGGCGCGAAATGTTCTCACTGTAAATTCGGAAATCTAAATACGATACACTGTTAAAAAATCATTTTGGAATTCATATTAATAATAGTTTGATTTGTAATGGTGTTCCATTTTACCGCTAGAGGATGTTCAATGCATTGTGAAGGACGCAAGTGAGAAGTTGTCTCTGACAATTCCACATATGGTTCTTGAAATATGATTATTAATCGTATCGAGACACTTTATTTAGTATTACAATATAATCATAACAATATGATTTTTTTTCAAATTGAATAAAAATTGACGAAAGGTGTTCTAAATTCTCATTTACTGCCATGGAATTGTCAAGTTTTAAACAAATATCTTTCACATTAATGGGCCTATCATATGAATGTTTATTGTGTATTTTTTGAGATATCAACCCCTTAATGTTAGAGACTTTTAAGTTCCTACCGATATTAAATTACTTTCTTGCATCACTGAATCCTCATGATGCTGTCTGTTGCTTTGAAATATTCTTTTGTGCCAAAATGGTTAAAGAATGCAATAACTCTGGCTTTGTTAAATGAACAACCCCTTCAGGAGACTTCATCATATAATTGCAATTAAATTTCATTTGTCAGGATGTTTGTTGGTGTCCATGATGAAGTGGAACACACTGCCTATATCCTGCCTATATATACCGTCCTCTTCAACGTAATTAACCCCGACTTTCTAATTAATTAATGACACGATTCACCATTTGTGACATTTGCAAATGTGAAATATTCACTTTATCTCTTTCTGTGCATATGATGCGCCCATCAACTGTGTCCCACCCACACTCTACTGACTATGTACAATTGGATTCGTGCCATCGCATACCCCTGTGGTATTTAAATCAACCCCCGAGTCAACCCCCATTGCGATTTATCAGTGTGGAACTGCGAGACGCTCCTTTCGCGCGTCCATGGCATAGTGAGGGCTTTTGGGTCGAATAGGGGGGTGGAGGCATACTCTGTTCCACCTCAGTGGGTTGGGTTGAGGGGGTGGCAAGGGATCGTTCCGAGAAGGGATACTTTGGACGTGCGATTGGGAAGAAAATGGAACATTGGGAATTTGTTGAGTTGTTGCTGGAAATAGGTGAAATAAATAAACCTCTTCTCAATATTCTCAAGGAGGATTTAATAGCATTTGAATGGGCGATATTTTTGGGGTGTGAAAGGCAAAATTCGAATATCACGCTACTTTATTTGCTCTTTCTATACTTTACTAAAAGTATTAATTCATTGGAAATTAAGACTTAACCCATTAAGTTACAAAATTTGGCATTTTCTTAAATAATTGTTGATTTTTGTATTGCCGCGTGATCCCACACGAATGGTAGTATTTTATTATTTTGAAAAATATTACGAAAAATATAATTTCGTAATAACATAAAAAGAATATTTAAATACTAGGAAACACTTTTCAGAAAAAAATCTAATTGTTTACGGATTTGAGCTAAAATTCCAAAAAACCAAAATGCCGAATGGTGAAATTGTCAAAATGGTCAAAATCGTAAACAGGGGAAAATTACACGGAGGATAAGGTGTAGAATAATTTTCAGAAAAAAAGAAAATTTTCCTTTGATGATATAGTAAGACCATGTAACTCCGACGATTGCAAAACTCGGATTCCGCGACCGATTAAACTCCGATAAATCCACTTAAAATATAATTTATATTTTTATTTTCATAAAACATTTTTTGAAATAATATCTTCTCATTTTTATGCATTAAACTTTTTCTTAAAATGAGCATCCGAGTTTGATCGAATTCAACGGAGTTAGAAAAAGCATCGCAGTAAGGTTCTTGCGAATATATTAATATTATCGTCATTTTATTAATTTTCTGCGATATCGTTGCTAAAATTCTTTTTCTATCATGATTCTAAACGAAACAAAGAATAATTCTATTGATTTGGAATGGGGAAAAAATATTTCAGCAGTCCAAAAACAAGCGTTAAAGTCGCACTCTATGAAAAGCATCGGAATTACCTCTCTTTACTATATGGCATATTGGTATTTAGGATTTTAAATTTCGGGATTATTGATTTCAGGATTTTGACCTTCGGAATTTTGACTTTCGGAATTTAGAGTTTAGGGCTTTTCGGGATTTTGGGATTTTGTATTTTGGCTTTTCGAGATTTTGATATTGAGGATATTGGCATTCAGGATATTTGGATTTTCGGGGTTTTTGGGTTTTTGTATTTTGGCTTTTCTAGATTTTGGTGTTCGGGATCTTGTTTTTTTTGGATTTTGACATTTAGGGAATTTGGTTTTTTGGGATTTTGAATGTCGGGATTTTGGGTTGTCGTATTTTGGCTTTTCAGGATTTAGAGTTTCGAGATTTTATGTTCCCGATATTTTGGCTTTCGGGATTTTGACTTTCGAAAATTTGACTTTGTGGGATCTTTGGTTTTTGTATTTTGGCTTTTCGAAATTTTGGTATTCAGGATCTTGGCTTTTCGGAATTTTGAATTTAGGAATTTTAGGTTTCAGGATTTTGACTTTCTGAATTTTTCCTTTCGGAGTTTTCCGAGATTCTGACTTTTCGCGATTTTGGCATTCAGGGAATTTAGGTTCTTGGGACTTTAAATTTCGAGATTTTAATATTCAGGATCTTGGCTTTTCGGGATTTTGAATTTACGAATTTTGAGTTTCCGGATTTTGACCTTCTAAATTTTGCCTTTCGGATTTTGGTTTTCCAAGATTTTAGTTTTTCGAGATTTTGGCATTCAAGGAATTTGAGTTTTTGAGATTTTGAACTGCGGGATTCTAAGTTTTAGGATTCTGGCTTTTCGGGATTTTGAATTTCGGGATAGAAGGTCTTCGAGATTTTGGCTTTCAGGATTTTAGCTTTCGAGAATTTGACTTTGCGGGATTTTGGGTTTTTGTATTTTGACTTTTCGAGAATTTAGCTTTTCAGAATTTGGCTCTTCGGGATTTTGGCTTTGAAGAGTTTGGCTTTTCGGGATTTTTGGCTTTCAGAATTAACGTTTCGGAACTTTAGGTTTTTGTATTTTGATTTTCGGGATTTTAGCTTTTCGGCATTTCAACCATTCAGAATTTTGACTTTCAGGTTTTTAGCTTTATCAAGAATGTGAATAAGGTAAATTTTTGTGATTTGTCGAAAAATTTCGTTCAAATTGAAACTTTTGGAGTTTTGAATATTTTTAAATTATTATTGGGATGATTCGCCAATACGTTTATGCACGAAAAATTAACATGAATTAAAAGGAAGTGTGAGAAGTAATCTGTATAAAAAAATAGGATTTTTTCGTTTGAATCGACTGTTATCCTATCTGCATTTTCTTGGCTGTGATTTTAGTTGTTTTTAAGGACATTTTCACCAATTTGCTCCAGAGGTTGGATACTATATCGCTAAGACGGCGGAGGACGCAATAAGCAAAGATCTGCAATATTTGTGAAATTTTGTGTTTCTGAAGCATTTGCAGTTTTAAAAATTTACCTTTAACTAAAAATTGCAAAGCAAAAGCCGATTTAAATGAAAAGGAAAATAATCCTAGTGTTTCGATCGTGTAGCAAAATGTTGTTAAATCAAATTTTTTGACTTGATCCTAATTCTTATCACAATTCCAATCTTTTTTTCTCCATACATTTTTTTCCATATCATCCCCTCGTGAGGTATAAGATAGCAATTTTCGTGCTGTAAATTGTTTCATTTCCACCCACACCAACGTCTGTTACAAAAGAAGTTTGTATATTAAATGCAACAAACAAAGGCGAGCCGAAAAACCTTATCTCTAGCGTACGCGTATTTATTCAACATGTTATTGAAAAATGAGTTCAACTGGCGATGATGAAAAAGGGGGATGAGCTTTGGGTGATTCAGAAGTGTATTTGCGGGGGAGTGTTGGAAGGAAAAATATTATTTTCCTGTACCCACCCCCATTGACAGCCCAAAAAAAAAGAAATGGTTCTCTTATCCCAACCCTCGCGTGGATTTGAGTGCGCGTTGACAGAGAAAAATATAAATATTGTTATCGACGTGCTGACATTTCATAAGCAAATTCTGGGCAACGTAATAGAATAGGAAAACACACGAACCCATCAAAAAGTAATTTTCATTTTATGGCACTTTTCCATTCTTTCCTATTCTCTTCCCATTCTGCTGGAATGAGAGAGATCCTGGTGAAATGGATTTTTTGACTGTTTGATGATCATCTTTTTTTTTATATTTTTTATTAAAAATAATGCAATATAATTTGTTTACCTTTGCAGATATTTCACGATTGGAAAAATCACCATTGCTGGCAAATGGATACAATCCACCTCCCACACATCTCAATCATATGCAATTTATGCAAATGAACCATCATCCTGGAGCTGCCCTCCTGAATCCTTCGATGCCACCCCATGGAATGCCTCGACCCGATGGTGCCATGATGAAAGGAGCCAGTGGGATGCCCGGAATGGACGCAATAGCAAGGTAATAAACACATTTGTGACCACCCTAATTGGCTGAAAAGTTCTCACTTTTGTTTAAATGCTATTTTGCAAATCGTACGCAGTTGTGCTATATTCTACCTCAATGTTTTATATAAATAAATAGTTTTATTACACGAACTTTTTAAATAAGGTAACATATGTTCGAATTTTGCAAAAAAAAATGACGCAACACTAATTGTCCGTTTGTACGTTTGGGAGGACTAGAGGCCAAACGGTTAGAAAAAGAACTTTGAGCTTTCGAAGGATCCCCCTAAAAGTATCCCTTAAGATTTCGAACATAACCTAGATTTTCACAAAACTTAAGGGGTTACATGGGTTACATGGGTCTCTCAGGTGAAAAGATAGTCCTTTTTTATGATAATAATATATTGTGTCAAAAATATTTTAGAAATTCCTATTTTTGGGATATGAAAAAGTAAGTTTAGAACAAAATTTAAAAATAAAATTGAAAAATTTTAAAAATTTGACCGTTGATAGCTGGTTTTCGGAACCATTTCTCAAAAAACAGACCTTGCGGTAGGCAGGATTTCTCCCAGTAGCTCATCTGAGATCCAAAAACCGAATATACTCTGCTAGAAGATTAGTTAGACCAGTGGATGAACGAAGGATTTTTGAAAAAAAAATCAAAATTTGGATTTTTGGCAAAAGTTTTTGTAAAAACTTAACTATAAAATAAAAAATTAAAAAAATTATGATTTTTTTGACTGAGAGACCCATGTAACCCCTTAAGGACCAAATAAGATTCAGGCCTCAGACTCATGATCCTCCAGAATATTTGGCGTGTAAAATTTGTCAGTAAAGGAAATTCATAGGACCTCTAACCCTTTAAGGACGAGAGGGTCATAAACTAAGGAACAGAAAAAGTAACTTTTCTGACTTCTTAGAGCGAGACGTTATTTTCGAAGGGCGTTGGAAAAAAATCTTTTAGGGGCACCGGTGTTAAAATCATCCTTAAAGGGTCAATCGATAACCCTAAGCCCTCAGTGTATGACAATTTGGGATAAATCTTTACTTCTACATTCTCCAGATTAAATATTTTTGTCTATGTGGGCCCTTGCCTTTGGACTTTTACTACCATTATTTTTGTAATATCTCGAAAATACTTCCTAGGACGTAAGAATTTGAATTCGTTTGAAAAGACTCATAATAGATTAGATTTTTTTGCAATGGTAGTCTTTAACTTGGTTCTTGAACGCCTTAAACCAAAGGTGTGCAAGAACCGTTTGTAACCGAACAAACCTGAAATGAAAGTTACCCAAGAAGCATCTGTCGCCTTAAAAAAATAGAGATGTCTAATATCTATACAAAAATGATGGCGAAGGCTTTACACATTTCATCTATACAATCACATAGAAGAGCTCCATATTTAAGTGAATGGGGAATCTTTATATCCCAAATATAACAATTATTTATTTCAGACATATTCACGTAATCTTGTACGGTAAAATGTATCAATTATAACTAAATAAAATACAATTTCTATACAGTATCAATATTATAACTACTGATCGTAGAATTGTCATTTCTTTTCCATTTTCATTTAAGACTTGCTTAAATATTTTTCTTTTATTTATTTATTTTTTGCATAATTTCTTCATTCAATTGGGTTTAGTGTCGCCAATTTTCTATAATTTTCCACGCCATCATTTTCCTTTTGTCTTGATAAAATAAAATCAAGATATCATAATATCAATAAATAAGAAATATAAAAGAAAACACGTTTTTTACATATTTTTGTGATTATATTTACATTACAGAGTCTTTATAACAATAATATCACTTCACTATAAATAATAATGTCAAACACTGAAATTTTATGCATTTTATGGATTTTTTCTACACTCAGGACACTGTTTTTCCAATTTAGTTTCACGACAGAAGATCAGAAAGCTGTTTTAATACTGGTACTTTCACTAAACAGCAATTAAAGAAAGAATATGTTAGCTCTCAGGAATAAAGTATTAATTCACTATTTTTCTATCAATTATCCTTACTTCTGTCAAATTTGAACCCTTCAATGTGTGTACTATACTTTATTGTACACGCTGGTGCACTTCAAGACTTTATTTTATTAATAAAAATCAATTTTTTCACAAGTTTTCACTCAGAAATGAACCTCTGCTTAGTAAACAAAGCAGAATTTAACAATCTAGCAGCTTTATGCAAAAAGAAAGCAAGTTGTATACAATTTGTCTCCTTTACGGAACTAATATAACTGAAATATATCAGAACACGATGTTCATACAATTTCACGATATTATGTAAACATAATAGAATGATTATGTAAGTTAAATATACTTTTGAAATTCTTGACATAATTTTGCACATTTTTACTCAAAAATATATTAATGACTTGTTTATAAATCTAAAAATGTTTTGTCGTAATTTTAAGGGGAAATATCAATATATTAACTGGAATTTATCAAATAAAATGTACTAGATAACGATATTTTACCAAAATATTACCAAATAGTAACTTGACGTAAAAAAACGTAATTTTCACATAATCTATTTTTCAAATATCATAAAAACTACCCTTTTCATAAAGGATAATGCAATTTTCTTAAGGGAATATGTACCGTTAATGAGGTATGAGTAGAGTAATTCCTTCACCATATAAAAATGTAATTAAATGTCTACCTACCTTATTTAAATTACATGTAATTAAATTCCTACGTAGATGTACTCAATTATCATTAATCCTACAATGAATGCATTGAATTATTCATTTGAGATTCGATATCAATTCCATTGAGTAATTTAGAGTATTGTTTATTCGATTGGAATTTTTCTTGAATGGAAAGCAAGAAAAAAAGAAGATAATTAATTGGAAATTCTTTTTTTGCGCGTGTTAATGGCTCATTCAGAAGCATCACTTAATTTGTATGTATAAATTTTTCTTTTTTTTCGCAGATCCGGAATATGGGAGAACTGTAGGGCAGCCTATGAGGATATTGTGAAGCATTTGGAACGGTGAGTATCAGTTTGATTTAGAGTATCATTTTTAATCGTCACGGTGCCTAATTGGGGAGTATGTAGAATTTTTTTCTGTGTGTCGGGGTTGGCAGTGGGCCACTCTCTTGTGACTGGGGAGTAACTCAACACCCAGGAATTGTGGCTTTGTCGCCCAATTCCGGGGAGAGTTTTCCCAAAAAACTCATGACTGTGAAACTGTAGATGATTAATGACCAGAAATTTTTGTTGTTTCGTCAAGTTCTTTTTTTTGTAGCCTCCGATATGCTCTCATGTGCGACTCCTTTGAGGGGTTGTTCATCGCGCTCAGCAGATTTAGAGCATAAGATAGTCAAGTGGAGATTGTGTATCATATTGCTATCGTGTAGCCGGGAAAAGAATACCCCTGTTAGTAGGGTACTTGGGTGAGAGAGATAGAGGATTTGTTGTAATTTTTCTGATTATGAGCTTCCAAATGAAGAATGACAAGTTGTGACTTTCCACAAAATGACTTTTCCTGCGGAGTGGAAGTTTTTCTTTCTTTTTTTTTCCTTGCTCTACCACCCCCAAATTTTTCTGACCGTGCCTCGAAGATCTTTTTACCGTGCACACGGAGAAAGAAAAGTTGCTCAAGGAAGCGTAAAAATCGAGATTATATAAATTAAAAATAATTTTATTAATGATTCTTTCGTGATATTTTTTTTCTCATTCTATTTTTTTTAATCTCCTTGTTTTATATGCCAAATACACCGGGGGAAGTAGAGCTACATACAGTATTTTGTGGGTGGGCATCAGTAGAGTAAACAGATGAAAATCAAATTTATATCAAACCTCATCTTTTCATGGAAAATTCATCTGTCTTGGGAGAAAGATTTGTGGTGTCGAGAGAGAGAGAGAGATGAGAAAAATGTGATTTATCGTCACGTATAGTGAATTATTTTCTATATACCTTGCACCCAAGTAAATCGTGGCTCAATTCAAAAGGTTTTCTACCAAAGTGGGAAAGAATAGAATCTCTGGCTGTTATTATTTGTTCAGGAAAAAAAAAAAACTGACCAAGAAAGGTTATATTTTCACGTGACGGACTGTGGTAACTCGTAGAAATGCGCAGGAGAATGAAATTTCTGCGATACAATGAACCACATATTATCTTTATAAATCATCTGCTGTTGTGAGACAAGTGAATTGTACACTACAATATTGTGTCTTGGGGATGCTGTTGAATGCTTAGAATTGGCCAAGGAGAAAAAATATTGATCAGACTTCAATTAAATCCATGGTGTACATCACGAATCGTAAAAGACTCTCAAAATACCAATAAAGAAATAATTTCTTAGTGAAAAACATCTGTTGTGATTCTATACAACCCAAGTAGCAAAATACGGTAACTTTCATTTTATTTTTTCGTCAGAAAATAGAAATAAATAATCTGTACTATCACACGTGGCATATTTAAAGTCGAGAAAGCCCTTCAGGTTATTATAAAGTCATTCTAACAAATAAACTTACCATATGGTAAATTGTCTTACAAAAATGTCACTATATTTTTACGTTATTTCCTTGTTATACTCCTTTGAAGTTGTCTTACGTAAAATTTAATCCTTATGGGCCATTTCCATTGAGAAAATTTTCATTTTTTTTATAATCCCCAATTCACATGAAAGCTCGCAAAAGTGCCGAACATTTGAATACGAACATTTCGTTGACATTTGTTTGTTTCGATGTAACTTCTGGGTAAAAATGCATAAAAACGACCGAAACCTTCATGAAATCACTGCTAAAGGATATCTTTAATCGTTTGGTACGCAAATTGAAGCAGGAAAAGAGATAATGAGAGGTAATTGAAACTTACAACTTTAAAACAGCAATGTTACTGTTTTCCGACGCACTTCTAACACTTTGCCCTCCTTTACCGTAAATCAGAGTTCTGGGCAAACCGTATCGCCAACATTTTGTCACTGCACGCATTACACCTTCACTGTGAAATGAAAACAAGTTTTTTTTTTAATGGAAATTCGCTCAGCTGACAACTCCTTGGCGTGCAAGTATCAGATGAAAACTCAAGAGATGGCGCTGTTCCTTATAGGAACAGTCTAGAAAACTGTTCCCAATTTTTATTTTTAAGCTTTTATTAGAAAAAGTTCAACCAAATTGGACTTTTCTCATAAAAGCACCCTTTTTCATGGAATTGAAAATTTTCTAAGAAATTTGTTGGGAAATTTCTGAATGAAAATGGTCAATTTTACCGATAATTCAAGAACCTTGAAAATTTCTTTATTTGATTAAGTGAAGAGTGGGGCAGTAACTTGTAACATCTGTAAATTGTGTATTAGATTTTCTGATAATCAGTGAGCTAAAGAAACTGTCGAAATGTGGTTAGCTTATACACAATTAATATAGGTTTGAAAATTATACCATTCTTGCCGATCTTTCATTCGCTTGAATCAGCAATCGTCGTAACTTACTCGCCACACCAAACAGTACTTTTTTTGTATAGTTTGTGTATTAACACATTACCATAAGAATTGCTAATAGGTAATTCGGAAGTTAAAACCAAGCGCCTGGCAAATTGGCCTTTTTATATGGAGCTATTTGAAGCCAACTTATAAATTGATCTCGGAATAAGCTCACAGTCTTACGAGGAAAAAATGTATTTAAATAAAAATTTAGCATATTTATCCCTCCATACGGTAAGGTAACTTATAATGCGAAAAAACTTCTCACTTTTTAAATATTTAGCATAACGGTCGCGAGTGCAAAAAAATTCCCAAATAAATTTAAATCGAAGTATGAGAAAGTGACTTCAAATTTCAGGCAACTTGCCAGGGGGTTGGTTAGAACAATTGTTGATCCAGTGAACTATATCACGAGAAAAAAGAAGATGGTACAGCTTTGAGGAATACTCGAACACGCTAAATAAAGCTATCCGTGAATTAACTTTTTGCATGATTTTGAGTGTATATCGGTTTATTGTTGTTCAAATTCATTTACAAAACGGAAAACAATTCTGTACTAGAAAATTTGGAACGTGCTTATACAGAAACAAATGGGATATTCAAGATAAATAAATCAATTACGATTACTTGACCAATTCATTACCGATTGAAACTAATAAAGCCAGATAAGAATCTCAAGACCTTTCCAAAAAACTAAAAATTAAGTAAATCGGTTGAGAAATGAGCCCCCAAAGTGATTGATGTTTGACCTCCAATGATTCAAAATACCGAATTTTCCGATAATAGCTACGTTGACCTGGATTATTTTTAAAACATATCGGGAAATCACTGAAAAGGCTTGGGATAATTTTGAGAAAAAGTTGATTTTTTTTAACTCCCATCCCTATTCCCTAGGTCGTTGGCAAAATTTTGCCATGTGTGACCGCCAATTAAAGAAAAAGTTGATATCTTGTACCGTTTGAGCTCCACAGCGGTGACAAGTTGGAAAAAGCCCAACTGCTCTATCTTTGAGTTCAAGCAATAAAATTAATGAAATTTAAAGACGATTATTTTGCAGCACTATCAAAAAAGATCTTTAACATGGGTTGAAATCGGGATGTTTATTAGAACAATTAGTCTTACTAGACTATTTTTAATTTCCATAAAAGGATGTTATATGGTATAATTTTTAGTAGGGGGAGATGGGGCTACGTTTATACACGATTTTTTCGCTATTTCTAAAAGCAGGTAGGCCTTATAATTATTTTGTTTAATTCCATAATTGGTTTTAGAGCTAAATTACATTGAATTAAAGGCCGGCTTTCTTTAGGAATATGCGAAAAAATCCCATATCAATATAACCCGTCAGGTATATGTAGCCCCACTTCCCCCTACTTTAAGTCTTCTTTTAGATAATTTCTGTGTAAGGTTAAGAATATTTCTCAAAAAAAAGTTTTTAGCATTTCATTTTATTAAATTTTGATATTTTTAAAAAGAAATTCTATTGCAACTATTTAATTGATAAACAAACCTTTTATATCAAATTTATTAAAACAATTTATACGATACTACGTGATGAAACTCATGAAAGGTGTGTAGATTACCTGAAATTTATGCTCATGGTGTGGTCATATTTGGATAATTTTTGGAGTGTGGTCAAATTTTGCTACTTGGGATGTCCCACAGTCTTAAGAAATTATTTTTTGTGCTATTTTGAACCTCTCGTATTCCAGAAGTTTTTAAACAAGTTATATAGTTCTTTGTCAAATAAGTTATGTTTTTTTCGGAAATGCACCAAAATATTCAAAATATTTATACTTTCGGGTTAATTTAATAAAAATTTAAGTCAAACCTTCAAATATCTAATGAATCAATTTTTTTTGCAAATACATTTCTTATATTTTGAAAAAATACTTCCAGTTTATTTTCTTCTTACTTAAATATAATATTAAATACTTTTATCTATCGTGTCTTGTGATTGGTCAGAGTTAAAGATAGATTTAAGCTTCAGCCAATCAGAGAACACATTGATACCCAATTATTTCTTTAAATTTTTTGAAGTTGAACAAGAAATCTACAAGAAAAAAATCTTCAATTTGGTAATTTTGAAGGAGTTCAGGGGAATTTGACTGGAAGTGCAAGTTTTTCCATATTGTTGAATTTCACAAGACTGTATTGGGATGGATGTAATTTTCCAAATTGACACGAAAAAAGTTAAAAATTGATATTTACTTTTAATAAAGCCTCTTAGTCAACCCATTAATTTTGCTGTTCTCCTCTTTACACATCCGTCAATCATTTACACTTACGAAAAAGGCAAGAAAATTAATTTTTTGGTCATAAAGAAGTTGCTATTATGAGAAATCTTAATCACATGTTTCATCCTCATGAGCTCCTCCCAGTTTTCAGAAAACAAAAATAAAATGATTCAAATAAAGTATGGTATAATTTCATTAATGAGCACTCAACGGTTTTTTTTTTGGGGGGTTACAAGACTTAGGAAAAGTGGACTAATATAGAGAGATGTCAAGAAATTTTCTATCAAGGAGCACAAATGATAAATTTCCACACTTTTGAGTTAAGGTCTTTTTTTTTCTTGTTGGAGGAGAGAAAATATCCAATTAGCATAATTTGACACTGAACTACGCCTCATTTCTATTGAACCAGAGATGACTGATGACCCAAAATTAGGAACTTATCTCAATTCTCATTCCATTTTTTCTACACTTCTTGCTCATTTTCTGGGCTATCACTCACAGAAGTTGGAATGGAAGAAAAAAAAATCAGAATCTGTAGATATCTTCATCATCAAATGGCAAATTTATGGCAAACTTGTCGTCATATTTGACTTTTAAATATATTGGGCAGATGGAAAAAATGTTTCTGAAGTTTAAATTGACTCAAGGGTAGGGGGATTTTTTCCACAGCGAGGAGACACGATAAAAAATCCCTGATATCGCTATTTTTCGCGCGCCTGCCAATGTGGGAAGGAGACTTTTTGCATAAGTGACCACTTGAAAAGTTTGCTGACACCTCAACTTTTATTTCTATGCCACCCTCTCCTCTTGATTTTATCCTCACCACAAATCTCCCTATCGCATAGATTCTCAGCAGAAAAATTTTTCATCCAAAAGTGACTCTTGGGAGGTGAAGATGAATGTCTAACATTTAGTCCTCAATAGGAAAAAAAAGAAATAAAATGCACGATTTTTCCAGAATTCGATTAAATTTTAATAAGCTGACGATAGCAAAAAAGACATGTGAATCTCATACTTGAATTTATTCAATTAAAAAAGGATTCAAGCACTCAGAAATGCTGCAATAATTCCATTTGTACGCCCCATTCGTATTTGAATAAATATCCATTTTAAAGTTAGTCAAATACCAGCTAAACAAATATTAAACATTGACCTTTTTCTCTCTGTCTCTTTGGGGTGAGTCTGTGTGTGTCTCAAAACACCCCCTCTTACACTTTTTCTGCTCAATTCTCTGCACATTTGCACATTTCGCACCTTTGCAATAGAAGGAGCGCAAGAAAAAACATACATTCTTTTTGTGTTGTTTTTAAAACCAAATCTTTACTTAGATTTCATGTATAGGGGAGACTGGGGCAAAATTTGTCAAAACGAAAATTTCAATATTCACTATTTCCTAAAATAAAAGAGACTGAAGTTTGAAATTCTTATTATAGATAGCCTTCATGAACCTTCTTAAACCTACAAAGTTTCAAAGGATTCGAAGAAGGATTATGCAAAATAAAAAATAATGAAATTTTGAACCCTATTTTTGGAAGGCATTGAATAAATGAGCAGTAAAAAGTTAAAATCGATCTGTAACAAAAAAATTTGAAACAGTGATATTATCGTCCAAATTTTTGGCAAAGGGAAAATAAAGGGCTTTTCACTCTATATGGAACTATTTTAAATGTTAAATATATAAATTATGCCCATTTTTGTAAAGATTTAAGTTTTTTACTGACCATAATTAGATATTTTATTGCTCATTTTTAATTTTTTACTGCCCATTTAGAATTTTTTACTGCTCGTTTGTTTTTTGCCTTTTTGGAATATTTGGCTTACAGAAAATATCAAAACTGATTAGCTCAATTTAAGCATATTTCTCGTTAAGATAGACAAAAATTATCTTCGACAAAGTTGTAGAGGAATAAATTTCATATAAAAATTTGTCTATTTGATATTTTTAACGTTTGCGAGAGTAAAACGTCACAAATTATCCAAAGACTTACAAAATTTGCCCCAGCAATTTTGAGAATCTCCACAAAATTGACTTTTAGAAAGTGACTTGAAAATCACATTTCTTTCGAGATAGAGGAAAATAGCCTTCTGCAATGTTGTAGAGCAGTAAATTTTCTATAAGAATATGCTCATTATAAAACGTTTAAGTTTTCTCAGAGCTCGAGAAAGAATTAAATATGCGTTTTGGCAAGTTTTGCCCAGTCTCCCCTATTCCCTCATTTGATCCTTGATCAACTCTTCAAATTTTATGAAATTTTGAAATCTATTAGGGGAAACTTGTGCAGCTTCGTAGGGAAATGATTTCCCAGCTTCAAGACTTTTTACTGAATGCCACACCAGCCGAATCAAAAAAGCCTCTTACTTATTAAGTTCGTACTCCTACGTTACAAAATCCTTGGAATCGTTTAGATTTTCTTCAAGAGGAAAATTAAAATTTATTGATATCTTTTACAAAGCTGCTGCAGCTTCGTACAACATTTGGACACCTAACATTTTCATCGGAAATGCTATACCGGGAACAAAAAATTGTATGTCAGTTTTTAGGTGAAACGTTAATCTACATGCTTTCACCCTTTGTAGAAGGTATCATGTGCTTTTAATCGATAGTATCGATTGTCGATTCTGAAAACTTTAAACGATACCTATTATACAATTTGCAACTAATACAAATATTTATCAACAGTCTCATTTTAGTAAGAATGTCACAATAAATGACCTAACAATGAGTAGAAAGTCCTAATTCACTTAATCTGACAGATAGATTTATCGATACTATCGATTCGATTGTATCGAAAAGTTATCACTACACCCCAATTTTATGCAATTTTTCTAAGAGATGTTTTTGTGGCATTTAAAAACTATTTTTTTCACTGCACTCTGACAGTCAATTAAGTGTGATTCTCTTATAATTACACCTATTGCAATCATTGAATTTTCTTAGATACCTCCTATCTGCCTTACAGAACATGTTTTGAAGATCAATAATTCTGAAAATTACCAATTTGAAATAACACTCAATGGGCACTCAATGGGTCAAGTGGTAGAGCAATCGCTCTATGATGCAAGTGTCCCGGGTTCGAATCCCCTTTAGGTCACCAGGAATTTTTCTGGCGTTAAGGGTGTTCGAATTGCATCCAGTGAGCTTCACTGCACTTGATTCTACGGGCATGAGACTGACAATCCCATCCCTGTATAAGCTCTACACGGGAAGCTTTACACGGGAATGCATACATGTTTCCCTCCCGAAGTATAGTCCAAAGTGTAAATATAGGGTTTTGGAAGGGTCAAACGTGAATAATGGTGCTATTCTAATGAAAAATGAACATGTTTCTTTAACACTTTACTGTTCTGAAGTGATTCTATGTAACCGACTTTTCTTTGTGTTGGTTCCTGTCACGACTGTTTTGGTGGTTTTAGAACACGGCAAAAACTGGGGAAAATAGTCAAGACAAAAACCAATATAAATAAAAGTTGATAATGCAGAAGCACTTGAGAACAGTAAAGTGCTAAAAAAACATTGTATATTTTGACAAAAAAAAAAAACAAACGAGCAGCAAAAAAATCAAAATGGGCAGTATAAAAATTGAAAAATGAGCAGTAAAATATCTAATTATTATACTCAGTAAAAAACATAAATCTTTACAAAAATTGGTCTAATTTATTTAACATTTAAAATTGTTGCAGATAGAATGAAAAGTCCATTATTTTTCCCTTGCCAAAATTTGGACGATAATATCACTGTTTCCAATTTTTTTGTTACTGTTCAATTTTAACTTTCTACTGATCATTTATACAACGCCGTATATTTTCTCTGACAATAGCACGAAAATTCACTCCAAGGCACCCATGCGCTTCATTTTACAAAATAAAAGTTATTGTGTCTTGGTAATAAATCTGCAAAATGGCTGATAGTAACTCCGAGGATAATTGCCTAAATTTAATGTGTCATTATATGGGTTAAGGTGCGAACACATTTTTTGCATAAAGGTAGAATTTCATTGTGAGCCGCTACGAAAGGGGAGACCCTAACGTGTGATCATACATAAAATGATGATGATAAGTGACGATTCATGGTATACGAAAAATGCACGAGGTTTTATTTTTCAAACAGACAATTCATAAATTTGTATACTTTTCACCACCCACTTTTTCCTCGTTTCATGCAAATATACATTTCATTTCCATTTGTAAATGAGTGGTAAAAAGTGAAGTAGAGACAATTTGTGGGTTCAGCACATATGAATTGAGGATGTTATTTGAACAATATTCCTCTGTTTGACTTTTCCAGGAGAGAGTTTTGGTGTTAGAAAGTCACACAGAGTTGAAAAACAGTGAAAATTACACATTTTCTTTCAGTTGTAAAATAAAACAATTCTAACTGTTCTACGGTTCACTAACCATCTGAGGAGAAATAATGATTTGACCTTTTGGAAATTAAATTGAACGAAATGCTTGCATCTGTCCAATAATGTCAATGCTAATATTTTTTCAGTGTTGCTTTATAATTTTTTTTAGTCATTCCTGAAAAGCAATTTTCGTCGCGGTGAATCACAAATGAAATGCTATTTCTGTTTTTTAGGCACCCCAAGTCATTTGCAACCCTTCATAGAGAAGTAATATTTTTGATCCCTGATATTGTATTAAAGATATTAGAGAGAAAAAAAACTTCATATCTTTATTTGTTCATCTGACGTCCAAATCGATGATTGATCGGATCGGAAACTGCATAAATTTCATTTTCGATTCTGAGGGGTTGGCAACGGTTGATTGTGTTTGTCAATTGCAGATTTAACTTTATTAAAAAGAACTTTTAGAGAATTTAGGAGAGATTTTTAAAGAGAAAAACTCCAAAATAAATTAATAAGGGGCTGCCATTCAATTGTTTACGACAAAATTTAATGAATTTAACTGTTTAGAATTATTCTATAAAATAGGATGGGAAAAGAAGTATTATTTTTCAATAGGTTATTCATATACCAAAAATACCTCAACAATTTTACAAAAAATACTTCGCGGAATTCAATTTAAATAAAAATAAATAAATAAAATTAAGTAAAAAATATTAGATAGAAAAGAGTGCTTTTAATATGGTTTACTTTATAGGGTGAAAGGAATACCTACACTGAGAAAAAAAGAGGCTACGATTAACTTTTTTTCGTCATAACTTTAACACTTTTCGGGTGTAAAAATATATCAAGATTTTTTAATGTTAATTTTACACCTTTTGAGGATAAAATCAACATGAAAGAAGGGTAACTTTAACCCAAAATACACCTAAAAAGGGTAATATTTACACCGATTTCGGATCAATAATGCAGGGTAAAATTAACATTTCCGGAATGTTATTTTTACTTTTTCGGATTTCTCTCAGTGTATAGACACTTTGAGAACTCGTGTCAGGACCTATTGACACCCTACTCTATACCATTTGGAATACGAAATTTGAACACTCATCCTTATCAGAAGACGTAGATTAAGGAAAAAACGTTATCCTATTTACATTTTTTTTAGATACTTTAAATAAATTTCAAGATATTGACAAAAGTGTCGAAAGAGGTTCCCTGTCGAAGAGGTGTTCATTCGACCCTATGCCAAATTATTATTTGATTTCAATGTAATTAATATTATTAGAACAATCACTTAATATTGTTTTTTATCGTATTTATTAATCTTTATTTTCTGTCATGTGAATATTTTTAAATAAAATTTTAAATATTCTTATTCATTTACAAATATGACTTATCGGTACTAAAAATTCAATTTTTATATGAAAAATGTTTTATTTATGAATAACAATTTGAAAATTTAAGTAGCATAAATTAAATCTCATGAATTAAAATAATAAAAAAAATTCAAAAATCAATTCTTTTTCCTAAAAAATAAAAAAAAAAATGATGTTGCTGTTGCTGGTAAATCCTTGCTTTTGAAGAAGAAACCCTGGTAAAAAGTTAAAAGTGGTCAGAAAAGAATTAAATTTGATCAGCAAATAATTCAAAATATTCAGTAAAAATTTTCAATTTTGTCACTAAAAAGTGAAATTTTGGTCACTAAAAATTTCGAATTAATCAATAGATACATTCGAGTTAGTCAGTAAAATTGAAAATTAATCAGCAAAAAATTAAAAATGGTTAGTAAAAAGAAAATATGGTCAGTAAAAATTAAAAATGAGCAGTAAAAATATTCGAATTGATCAACAAAAAATTAAATTGAACAGAAAAAATAAAAAAACAGTAAAAAATTTAAAATGAGCAGCAAAAAAAAATAATTGGTCAGCAAAAAATTAAAAATGATTAGTAGAAATATTCGTATTGATCAATGAAAAATTAAAAAGTGGTCATCAAAAAATAAAAAGGAGCAGTAAAAAATAAAAACTGATCAGCAACAAATTGAAAACGAGCAGTAAATATATTCGAAATGATCAGTAAAAATTAAAATTGAGCAGTAAAAAATAAAAATTGGTCGGCAAAAAATTAAAAGTGAGCAGTAAAAAATTAAATGTGATCAGTAAAAAAATAAAAACTGATCAGTAAAAAATAAAAAGTGGTCAGCAAAAATTAAAAATGAGGAGTAGGAAATAAAAACTGATCAGTAAAAATTCAAAATTTGTCAGCTAATTGGTGACGTGACCAATTTTTATTTTTTTTACTGCTGATTTTTAATTTTTACTGATCATTTTTTTCTTTCTCAGTGATCAACACGAATATTCCTACTGCTCATATTAAATTTTTTGCTGACTATTTTTTACTGCTCATTTTTAATTTTTACTGCTTTTTTTGAAATTTTTTACTGATAATTTTTATGTTTTTACTGACCAAATTCAATATATTTACTGCTCATTTTAGGTATGATACCTTCATAATCACACCTATTTAATTTTTTACTGACCACTTCTTATTTTTTACTGACCACTTTTCATTTTTCACTGATCGTCTTTTACTTTTTACTGACCATGTTTTATTGTTTACTGATCACTTTTTACTTTTTACTGATCATCCTTCGTTTTTTCCTGACCACTTTTAATTTTTTACTGATCGCTTTTAATAAAGTATTGATCTTTTTTAATTTTTTACTGCTCTTTTTTTGACTTTTTACTGCCCTTTTTTATTTTTTACTGACCATTTTTTTATTTTTTACTGATCATTTCGAATTTTTTGCTGACCAAATTTGACTTTTTTCTCTTCGTTCATTCAATGCCGTTTAAAAATAATTCATAAACGTTTGCAGAATCGGTGTTACAGAAAAAGTTTTAGCTATATAAAACTGCCCTTATATACCGTCACTAAGGATTAAAAAAAAAATAAATAAATAGGGTAAAGTGGTACAAGTTGGACAGAGCTTTTTTCTTGATAAATTCCGTACCTGATTTTTATTTGTAAAGTTTTAATGCTTTAGTTTTATAATTTGGTTCCTTGTGTTTAAAATGAATTGAGTACTGTATTTATCAAGAAAAAATCCCTGTCGTACCGGCGAATTGTCCAACTCAGGGGAGTGACATTGGCTCTTAAAAATGCGACCAGTTTTAGTGTAAAATTTTTGCTGTTTCAGTACACATTTTACGAGATATCTTCAAAACTACGTAGGTTGCCAATTTGGGATTTTCGGTTGTCTCTTCGTTATTAAATTGGCTTTAATTTTGTATTAGTATTTTTTGGTCCAACTTGTAACACTATGTCCAACTTATATCACTTTACCCTATTGGAAACTTCGAGTTGCCCTTGTCTTAATAACTTTTCGAAAAAGAGAACAAATCCAAAATTTTGGAATATTGCAAAAATATGTGAAAATGAGTCTTAATGGGTTAACACGGTATTTCGGTTTTCAAATAGCAAAGGCATAGCTTAAGTAAGTCTGGAATTTAATAATTACTCTTTCATTTCCCAACTCATAATGTGTGATTCTTTTGGCGAAAAGAAGGGATCAGAGGGAGGTGATTAAATGACAAAAGGGTTGATTGTGCTAAATGTGAGACATAAAAAAATTTAACAACCCCTTCTACTGATCCAAAGATTTCTCCAAAATGAAAATGATGGAAAATTGTGTTGGAAAATAGATTTTGCAGATATTGCGATATGGAATGACAAAAATTGATGACTTTTCATTGATTTCTCGATATGTTCTTTGGGTGTTGATGCAAAAAGGCGGGATTTGGCATGTAGCAATGTGACTTTTGTATCATTTATTAAGTCAAGATCACAAATTATGTTGACAGCATGTCACTAGCAGACCATCAACGGCTTCCAATGTTGAATTTTACCCACATTCATTTGCACACTCGTTGTCTTGGCAAATTGATTAACTTTCGAAGAATTTGTGTCTCTCCCTTGGGTCGTAAATATCGCAATCAACCCCCGAAATTTTCTTGATTTTCTTTTTTTTTCTTTATTTTACAATATGTTCAATATTTTTCTCCATACTCTTTCTTATTCTTTCTTCGTGGGTTGAAGGATTTTAGAGCAAAAAAAATATATCTCCCAATGACATTCGCGAGAGTAAAAATAAATAAAGTGGCACGTCTTATCGTTGATTTTCCTTGGCATTTGCTCTCGCATGGAAAATTCCTAAGAAAAAAAAGTGTCTCCCCCGCAAGGATGAGAAGACATTTAGAATAAATATTGTGTGTTATAAAACCATTCAATGGTATTGAAAATTGTATTAAAAAAAGATCAATTCGTTTCGTGTGCTGCATATTTGTGCTTATCTCCACCGTAACATGTTTTTCCATATTTTTATCCCATTCTACCAATCGATTTTAAAGAAGAAAATTGTGAAATGGTCTGGGGCTTTTGAAGGGGTGTATTCTCTCACCCCTTGTTGATTTTTCATTCACTCATCCCCTAATGTGACACTCTCTCTGAGCCAAAAATCGACAACTCCAAGATGAGCTAAAGAAGATGGTATATTTCTTTCTGGGCCATGGATGAGGACTAGGAAAAAAAAGAAAAGTAGAAAAAAAAACATATAAATGTTCCATTTCACCCTCTTTGACTTCACCAAAAAAAAGGGGGAGGGTGGCTGTTTTTCGGGTGGGAAAAAGAATAAGTGAGAGGCGAGAAAGATGAGAAAAGGCGGAAAAGCTATTGAAAAAAAAAGAACCGCGACAATCCTTTTATTCCTTCCCACAGGACACATAATCTCCGACCTTAAAAAATTTAAGTGCCAATTTAGGTGGTGATCTTACATTGAAATCACATTTATTCTATCACATTTCTTTCTTCAGCAGTACCTCCATCCACTCAAGTGCTAATATTCGAGGGTTTTTTTTGTGTATTTTTGAGGTGTCTTGTGGCTTTGAAAAGGGGTTGAAATGAAAGTATGTTTTCAAGACACATCATAACGTCTTGAGGATTTTTCATGGCGTGGGTTGAAGATGTGCTTTTCATATGAAATCGAATATTTGCAGGATGAGTGGGTGGTGATTGAAAATGTTCATGTGGAACAGACAGGGTGGATTTACCCCTTCTTGCCATGCTGGTACCTCTTAGAATTGAACTGTATCTTTCCTTCTGGTTTTGATGCAATTTTCCATAAGGCCATCGCCGTCTTAACGTTTTTTTGGACCTCCGGGAGAAAATTATAGGACAGACATTTCGTCGGTTTTGCATTATGTACGTAGACTGCTTACATGATAGGAAGATATGAATTTTTTTTTTGATATGAAACAATGTTTAGGCAAGGGCCTCTTGACATTTCATTTTTCCATACGTTTTTGCATAGAGGCACTGAAGACAATTGGCAAGTTTTTTCCTAAAGAGAATTGAGTTATCAGTCTGATATATTTCGAAATCGTGCATTAAAAGCTATCTAAAAATGCATATTTCATAATGTTCGCCGAAATAATACAAGAACTACGAGCAAATTTGTTTAAGTCGCTGTGCAATATCTGCAAAATTTTTACAAGGAAAAGTGAAAAATATCTTCACTTTTTATTAGGCTTGGTGGGCCCTTGGTTTAGGTGAAGTCACTTTGCAATGTCAGCGTACTTAGTTCGAATCTTATTTAGGTTAACAGAAAAACGTGTTAGCCAGGTTGTTCTTTTGACCAATAAACTATATTTTTCATATCCTTCATCATGAAGGCATTAGTATCGCGGTGATGTAGCTGTTCAAAATCCGATATATAGCCCACTTTACATTTCGGCCATCGCCGTCTTAGCGTTACTTTTCAACCCTCAGAGCAAAAGTAAGGAAAATTTCCTCTCAGGTTGTATTCTCAGGTACCCAATGAAGAGTAGCCTTGCAATTATAAAAGATCATTTCTATCATTTCTCGACACTCAAGCAGCAGTGACGAACGGAAATTGTATCTACGGTCAGGCTCCGTATTATAATTAGAATTGTTGTTATCTTAATCTGAAATACCGTGGTATTTCGGCCAAAAGGCACCGATCCGCTAAATCCGAATCCTAAACAATGGTATCCGCCGTTAGAGGAACGTTCTACACGTTAGTCAATAAATAGGGGAGCCTGGGGCAAAAAGTCACAAAACGTATATTTTATTTTTTACAAGCTACTCGAGTGCTTCAAAAATTTCTAATTAGCGCAGTTTTATAGGAAATTTACTGCTCTACAACTTTGTAAAAATAATTTTCCTCTATTTTGTAAGAAAAGACGTTTATCGAACCAATTTCTAAAAGGTAATTTTGTGACTATTCTCAAAAATGCTGGGGCAAATAGTACCAGACATTAGGTATTATCATATTTTGATTCGCTTCATTACGGGCTTCCGTAAATTTGAAAAAAATACCTAGAGGACATTTTCATAGAAATTTTATTAATCTACACCTTTGTAAAACACCGTTTTCACTGCGAGAAAAGTGAGAAAACGAGAAAAGCGCTTTTCAAGATATTTTAGAAAAACTGAAGTCAATGTGGGAAATTCGGTCTTATTTTGTGTTCTTCAATTTGACTTTATTTTGCCAACGTTTCGATCCTGGATGGGATCTTCTTCAGGGCCTATTACATACAAATTCAATGCTTAATTAAATAATATTTTGAACAATTTTTTAAACAATTTCTTTTGGGACTTTAACTCACATCAAAGTGCTTAGGAGAACCACCGTCAGGGAAAACACACAAAAATGCACTACTTCTAAATGACGGTGGTTCTCCTAAGCACTTTGATGTGAGTTAAAGTCCCAAAAGAAATTGTTTAAAAAATTGTTCAAAAAATTATTTAATTAAGCATTGAATTTGTATGTAATAGGCCCTGAAGAAGATCCCATCCAGGATAGAAACGTTGTCAAAATAAAGTCAAATTGAAGAACACAAAATAAGACCGAATTTCCGACATTGACTTCAGCTTGTATACGTATACGGTCGAAATATAGCACTAGATTTTAGAAAAAACAACACACAAAAGACTTCAAATCGTTTGACCAATGCAAACAACAAGCGGCGAGACATGATTTTTGCCGTGAGACATCAGAAATTGCTTCGCTTTTTGTTACTTTTTGCTCTATACCTTTTGTTACTTTTTACCCCAAGTTTCCATTTTTAATAAAAGGATTTCTCGAGAAAAGAACTTTTGCAAAATTCTAAAATAGATATCGGATTCGTATTCAAAGAATTCAAATTATTTAGAAAATATTCACCAGTGCATCAATTTTAGAAAATAAGTTATCTTTTGCAAGAAAAATATTTCAAAAATAGGGCTAAAAATTTCGATATTTTTTTAATTTCTAAATTCCTTTTTCGAATTCTAAGAAACTTATGTCATTGAAGAAGGTCTATGGAAACTATCTACAGAAAAAAATTTGAGCCGCTATCTTTTTTACCTTGGACGATATTGAATCTTGAATTTTTCGATTTGTGACTTTTTGCCCCAGTCTCCACTACGAATTACTGTACACTTAAATTCAGTGCAAGGCTTAGTATATCAGAATTTA
Organism: Phlebotomus papatasi; assembly: GCF_024763615.1. Classification (NCBI taxonomy): domain Eukaryota; kingdom Metazoa; phylum Arthropoda; class Insecta; order Diptera; family Psychodidae; genus Phlebotomus; species Phlebotomus papatasi. Next base: position 82,403,543 of record NC_077224.1, on the reverse strand, counting down.
CTGAATTCAGTAACTTAATATTTATTTACGTCGGGAGTCTAGTATTTCTTGGTTCCAGTAATTTAAAAATTCCAGTTATGAGTGTACTTGAAATGTTATTAGACCCTATTCAGGAAAATAAATTACCGTGGATGACTTTGGCCTTCGTGGGTGACTTTGCACCCCTCCTGTTCGTAAGCTTTTCTTTAATTCTGGCACTGAAGTATGGTCTTGACCGATCCGATCTACTATGTCTGAAACATAAAGACCATTCTTAAACATTGGAATTAAAGAAAAGTTTACGAACAATAGGGGGCAAAATCACCCACGGAGGACAAAGTTACCTGCATCTAGGGTACTATTTACTTATCATTTAAATATTGCAAGGCCTAGTAAAACTAGTTACGCACAGTTTAAACTAGTTACTAAGTAGTAACTGTTCAAATAACCATTCACTGAGTCAGTATTCCAGTAAAACCGATATTCATCAGGTTCAATATTCTATTAAAGACTAGCCCTAGTAGATCGGTATAGTTGCAGAGGCTACTAGTCCAGTAATTACTGAGTCCTGTAATGCATTATTTGTTGGATGCAATTTACTGTATTTATTAACCCAAAAATTTGCTGGACCTAGTCTCTTTTTTGGAATTAATTGGGTAGGGCACGCTACCTTCGGACGACTCAAGCTTCGAGCAACTCGTTTTTCGATATGATTTCAATAAATTTGACCCATTATAATAATTTAATAGCCAGTCCCATTCCTTAAATTTCCCGAAAAGATCCATTGGTCAAATTCCTTAAGGACATAGAAAAAAATTAATTCGTCTGAAGCTTAAGTCATACAGTCCGAAAGGGCTGAAAGTACTGACCTCACCCTATATTTCAGTTTAAAATCTCACTCCAATCTTTTTTATGAGCCAAGGATTTTATTTATTGAATTCACAATATGATATTTCAGTCTTTTGCAGAGTCCAATTCTCATTTCGATTTTCCATCATTTTCCTCTCCCTCAAATTTTCCATGCGGGGCAGATTCAATTGGGAGAAATGGCAAGAATTCCTTCAATGCCATCAAACAATCCCATGTAGGATATTTTGTACCATCTCATTCATCCATTCTCTTGTTTGTAATTTTTTTTTGTCCAAGGGATGGATATTAATAAAATTGCATGGAATTGCAAACATTGTTTCTGGAGTTGCTTATGGAATTTTTCAAATACCGCCATTTTCATTTATTGATGAGCACAAAGATGAACTTGGTTACAAAAAAAGGCACATCCTGGTGGAAATTATGATCGATATATACAAATTTTCCTCAAGCTCATTTCACTTTCCCAGCACGTTCATATTTAAATCCGCGCGCCGCAAGTAACGGTGGAAAATTTTTTTAACAATATTCAAATGAAGGGGGTTGGGATATTTTTTTTCTTCGTAATTTTTCGTATTTCGTTGATGGATTCAGGAATGATTGAGTAATTGAGTTAAAATAATAATCATAATGTGATAGAGCGATGAGAAGATACAAGGCATTTCCTGGGTAAAGCCATATCCCTCTGATTTCCATTGCAAAAGTGCAAGAGAAAAGTCGAAAGGGAGGATGACAGATGTGACAAGTACTTTGCATAAATTTGTGCTTGGTTCTTTTTTTTTATTCCATCGTGCCCCCTTCTTGCCATTATTTTAGTCAGTGGTATCCTTAGAGGAGCAATATGTCATTTGCTGATGATTGCTCTCTGCCCTCGATTTCTCCTGCGTCTTACAATGGGCTCTTACGAAAGAGAGCAGCAGGTTGTGGTTCAGACGAATTGACAAACGACAAGGGAAAATTTAAATAAATTCAACGATGAGAAGGCAAGAACCTTAAGTATCAATTTTTAATGCTCAGCTAAAACGGAAATTCTACTATCGCAGGAATTTTTCCTGGCTGTGTCATGTTGGAGAGGAATCATGATGAAGAATCGTTTTGATGTCACTTTGAACTATCATATCATTTGTCATGCAACTTATTGACACTCTGTGGCAATCGCCGCAAGATCCAAGAGGGATGGAACATTTGCACACGTCCTCACGATGAAGGGTCTTGAAGAATTTGCACATAAGATAGAAGGATATGGGATGGGAAAGGAAATTAGGGGAAGGCGCGCGCTACCTTCGGACGACTCAAGCTTCGGACAACTCATTTTTTTGACTACTTTATTAATACGTCTCGTTAAAACGAGTTGTCCGAAACTAGGGTCGTACGAAGGTAGCGTGCTTTCCTCTACTTCTTTGTAATTCTCCTATTACTTGTGACCACGGCCCAAGTACAATTCTCGATTGCCATGCAATCCATATAGTCAATATCATTATTTCTAACCCCTTATCCCTATCGGGGTCGCGAGCATAGGATATCCAGGTTAACAGTCTACGCCTGCCGATTCTCAGCTATTCAGGAAGACGTTCACGATCAATGCCAAGGTGCTCCAAGGCAAGATCCTGAATTTCATTCGGCTACCTTGTCCTAAGTCTGGCTTGAGGTTGAAACCCTTGCACAACAGCCTGAATAACTTAGGGGATTTTTCTTCTTCATCTACTGGAGTTATCACGAAGTAGCAATTCGCTCGATCTTGACGAGTAATTCCCTTAACCGCCTAAAGATAAATCTCAAGATCATACGTGAGAAAAGGAATGAACACAGTTTTGAAAATAACATCCATATGGGTCCCGATCAAAATCCCCAAAGCCAAAATCCCGAACGCCATAATCCCGAAAACAAAAATCCTGAATGAGTCGGAATCGCAAATAGCCAAAATCTGATCAGTAGTAGAATGTGAAGGAAGAAGCAGGTGAAATCCAAGAGTAAGAGATGTGTGGGATACTCATTTTTCGGAGTTTTCGGGTTTTGGTTGGCTTTTGAAGATTTTGACTCTTCGGGATTTTGACTTTAAGGATCTTGGCGTTCAGGATTTTGGCTTTCGGTATTTTGGCTTTTCCAGATTTTGACTCTTTGGAATTTTGGCTTTTGGGAATTTTAATTGTCGGGATTTTGGGTTAAGGGATTTTGGCTTTTCGAGATTTTGACTTTTAGGGATGTTGGCCCATTCGAAATTTTGGCCAATTCGCAATTTTAGCTTTTCGAGATTTTGGTTTTTCGGAATTTTAGCTCTTGGGAATTTTGGCACAATCGTGATTTTGGCTTTCGGGATTTTGGCGTTCAGGATTTTGGCTTTTCATATTTTGACTCTTCGCAATTTTGGCTTTTCGGAATTTTAGTTTGCGGGATTTTGGTTTTGGGATTTTAGCCAATTTGAGATCTGGTCTTTTTGAGATATTGACTTTTCGGGATTTTGGCCCATTCGAAATTTTGGCCAATTCGTAATTTTAGCTTTTCGAGATTTTGGTTTTTCGGAATTTTAGCTCTTTGGAATTTTGGCTCAATCGGGATTTTGGCGTTCAGGATTTTGGCTTTTCAGATTTTGACTCTTCGGAATTTTGGCTTTTCGGAATTTTGGCTTTTCGGAATTTTGGTTTGCGGGATTTTGGCATTCGGGATTTTGGCCAATTCGGGATCTTGTCTTTTCTAGATATTGACTTTTCGGGATTTTGGACCATTCGAGATTTTGGCCAACTCGGAATTTTAGGTTTTCGAGATTTTGGTTTTTCGGAATATTAGCTCTTGGGAATTTTGGCTCAATCGGGATTTTGGTTTTTGTGATTTTGGCGTTCAGAATTTTGGCTTTTCAGATTCTGACTCTTTGGAGTTTTGGCTTTTCTGACATTTGGTTTGCGGGATTTTTTTCTTTTCGAGATATTGACTTTTCGGAATTTTGGCCAATTCGAAATTTTAGCTTTTCGAGAAATTCGTGTTTCAGGATTTTAGCTCTTCGGAATTTTGGCCCAATCGGGATTTTAGCTTTCGGGGTTTTGGCGGTGGGATTTTGTCCGGCACCGATCCATATAGTCAATAATGAAATATCCAGGGAAGATCCTGGAGATGCTACAACCGTGTGAACCCTTTACCAAACACGTAAATCCTCCTTGTTCATTTCTCTACCATTCCACGTGTCAGACTTCTAACTGTCTCACTTTCTGTGAGACAATTAGACCAGGCAAACCACTTTCTAAGTTTTAAGATTTCTGAATATGAATTTTAGAAGATGTCTTAGGTTTTTTTTTTAAGAATAACATTGGAATTTCTATTTTTAAAGTGTCTTTTATTGCACGAGTTCAAGGCCAGATTAGTAAGGGAAGGTTTTCAGGCTTCGTACACTTCTTATTTTCCCACCATATTTCTTTAATGAATCTAACCTATTTCTTCAGGAAATGAGTGACCTAATTAAAATAACTGTCGTAGATAGGTCAGATTTATCAAAGGAATTTAGGAAAAATATGAAGTGTTCTTCATCTATGTATCTCGCAAAACGTCTCACTCAGTAGAAAGGGCTGTGCATTAGTGAATATGGATATTCCTTAATCCTTTGATTTTTGTAACTGTAAGGGATTAGTCAACTGTACTGTAATACAATTTACTTCTGAGTAGGAGTGACTCAACGTATACCTTGAGATTCTTCTTTTCTCCTTCAAAGGTATGTCTGTAAGAAAGTGTTTTTGGAAAATCTCTTGGGAATGTTCTTCGAGACACTTTCACCCTCATTTGGCCTAATTGTTACCTCTCTCTCACTCATTCTTCGTTAGCCTGACCATTTGGCTTTTCTGCTAATGTGCAAATACGCACTCGGCGCCTGGTCTCCCAATCCACCAGGACCCAGTGCCACCCCCCAGCAGCAGCCAGCCAGAAACAATAGACTGTTGTTGGAGTGCGCTATATTGGGGAGAACAATGTGAGAGAGCGTGGAGCAATATATAGCAGGCACTTAATTGAATGAACGGACAACTAATTAAGTTGTTGTGTGCTTGTTGTTTTTGCCTTCATTTCCCACCACTTTGGATCCTCTCCAGTCTAACCAAAATCCCCCCAGACATTGTCACATTTCCAACCATTTTCCGCATTGCAATATTAACTTCGGCTCCTTGATGAGGTCCTGATGACATTGTTGATCTCCGAGTCTATTTGAATAATTTGAATGTTGGCCCGTTTGTCTACATGGAACTGTCGCAATTTTTAATATCAATTAAATGAAAGACACTGCTGAATGGGTAATTTCACCTTTTGTACTATCTTGCGCATCTTGCTTGTCTAACTCCATTCTCATTTAATTTCCATGTGAATTTCATTAGAAAGAAAAGACAATCCTGAGGGAGGTTTCATCCCCCTCATTCCCATTTAGAGACACAAATCTCAAATTAGATCAATTGGAGTGATAGGAGATTGTGTTTATCTACAAAACAGTGACTAAAGGGAATTCGCGGAATGCTCGTTGATACAAGAGTTCCATTGAAGTTGTTTCTAATTATTTCTGGTTATTAAAATATGATTTTTAGTAAGCCTACCATACTGACTTACCGCAAATCATTGAATGGATAGGCAATTTTGAAAGAGCCTAATTATTACAATTAAAAATTAAAAGGTTACCCAAAGAGCATTTTCTGACCAATTCGAAAATTTAACAAAATATTGTCGAAATACGCTCGACAGACTCAGAGATTTCGATTTAATCGTCGATTTGGCCAGGTTTTGCTTATTGGGTACGGTTATCTAGGAACAGCGGAATAGGACATCTCGTAAAACAGAGGTGTGTGAAAATCGTTGAAACCGAATAATTTATCAAAATAAATTTGTTCAGGCAGCATTTTGACCATAGACGTACATGTTTCATTTGACGTTTATTCGGTTTCAACGGTTCTTGCACGCCTTTGTCGTAAAACAATGTCAAAATCGACCAATTCAGTTTCCAATTGAAATTCAGTTCTTAATGCATTGATGATTAAAACTCATTGAGAATTCCAAGACCTTTTAGGTAATTTAAATTTTTACTACGATAGATTAAAGAGTAATCCCTATTATAGGGTTTAATCGTCAAAATTTGATATTTTTCCTTTTCATTTAAATTATCTAAAAGGCATTGGAATTCTCAATAATTTTCAACAAGAAATTAATCATAATATGAATAAAATGCCCACCTGGTTTACCCCGAAATAAATCTGAAAGTTTTTTTTAGTATTTTATTGTTTCTGAAGTGCTTCTGCATTATCGACTTTTCTTTGAGTTGGTTTCTGTCTCGACTGTTTTCCGCATTGTTCGCCCAATTCACCATGATAATTAACTAAACAGTCATGACAGAAACCAACGCAAAGAGAAGTCGATAATGCAGAAGCAGTTGAGAACCGTAAAGTGCTAAAAAAATCATGTTGATTTTTCATTGGAATAGCCCCATTATTCAAGATATCGTCATCTCAATCACCCATCATCGTTAGATTAAAAATTTTTCAAATGATATAAAATGTTATACCACGCCTCTTAATAAATGAAATTAATTTATAATAAAATTAACACTAAATTAGCTAATTTTAATTTTAAATTATTTTAGTTATAATCAAAACAAATTAAACAATATTATAAATTGTTGATCGAATTCCATAATGTAATTGGGTATAATTTGGAATTCTGGACAAACCAGTTTGGAAGTTCAATTTTTCATAGTATTATGTCAATGATTATGCAATGTTCAGGTAGTAGGAGAATTATTATGATTTTTTTTACAAGTTCTAATAGAGTTATTTGAACTCTAAATTGGTTTAGTTAGAATTTTGCCTTATAGGTCAGTAGGGTAGGGGGAGCTTGGGCAGCTTTGTACGATTTAAGATTTGTTTTACTGAATCACGTATCATGTATGTTAAAATCAATTTTATCAAATCAATCACGAAACTACTCCGGTTTTCTAAGCTTCGTACAACATTTGGCCACCTATGTACGCCATATTTTCTCTGAAAACATTACAATAGATACTACAATTTGAACATCAATGTCAAGATGGAACTTTCATCTACTCAGTTTAACCATTTGTAGGAGATATCATGCGTTTTAAAATGAACTTTATCAAATCAATCGCGAAGCTGCTCGAGTTTGCGTAGCTTCGTACGAAATTTGGCTACCTATGTGCGCCTCATTTTCACCGGAAACATTAACACTGGGCAGAGAAATTTGTTGAACAGATTTTAGATGGAAGGTTCATCTACTTAGTTTAACCATTTTTAGGAGGTATCATGCGTTTCAAAATGAATTTTATCAAATCATAATATGATTTACGGTCAATAAATTGGATAACTGTAGAAATGAACACGGATTTGACCTTTGACTCCTTCTCCTTTATTTTCTCTCTCGGAAACGTCGGTTTTATGAGAAAATAAAGGAGAAGGAGTCAAAGGTCAAATCCGTGTTCATTTTATCAAATCAATCACAAAGCTGCTCCACTTTGTGAAGCTTCGTACGAAATTTGGCTACCTATGTAACCCTCATTTTCACCGGAAACATTATACCAGGTACTAAGATTTGATCGTCAGGGTTTAGATGGGACTTTTATCTATTTGCCTTAATTTTTCTATGAGATATGATGCGTTTAAAAATCAATTTTATCAAATAAAATCAATCACGAAGCCCCTCCAGTTTGTGTAGCCTTGTGTGGAGCTTTGTTAGAAATTTGGCTACCTAGGTGCATCTGATTTTCTCCGGAAACATTACACCTGACAAAGAAATTTGTTTATCAGGTTTTAGAAGGGACTTTCATCGACTTACTTTAACCATTTGTACGAGGTATCATGCGTTTTAAATTAATTTTATTAATTAAATTACGAAACTGTTCCACTTTGCGCAGCTTCGTACGACATTTTGGCTACTTATGTACACCGGACACAGAAATTTTTTTATCAGGTTTTAAAAGGAACTTTCATCTACTTACTTCAACCATTTGTAGGAGGTATCATGCGTTTTGAATTAATTTTATCAAATCAATCACGAAACTGCCCCAGTTTGCGCAGCTTCGTACGAAATTTGACTACCTATGTACACCTCATTTTCACCAGGAATATTATACCAGGTACAAAAATTTGATCGTCAGGGTTTAGGTAGAACTTCCACCTAATTGTTTAACCGTTCATAAGAAGTATCATACGTTTTAAAATCAATTTTATGCTATTTTTCTAAGAGAAGTTTTTCTGACATTTGCAAAATCATTTTTTCTCTGCATTCAACAGTCAATTAGGTATAATTTTGTCATACTCACAGCTATTGTAGTCCTCGGATTTTCTCTATCACCTTCAATGGATCTTTGAGAACATGCTTCGGAAATAACTGATTCTGTGATGTGTTAATGAAAGTGTCGCATACCGGAAATATCGCCAATTTTAGAATTGTATTCTCTGTTAGTGCATTCCTAAATATTGTCATAAATATCTGAGGGAAGATTGTTCAAAAATATCAAGTTATAAGGGGGGTCCACCTAAAATCTGAAGTTGATATCTCAAACCATTTGGCTTCTACGCCTCTGATATCAAGGGATAATATACACTAGTTTCTCATTTGAGTTCGAGCAATAAAATAACCCATTTAATTGTAAGACAGCTGGAATGGGTATCATGTGAATTACCTTATGGCATAAGACAATACCTTCATTTAGTGCTCTGAATGTGTGTAAATCTTTATGATCTTTTGCATATGCAAATTATGTGAAAATAGACTAAAATCTCTGTTGTATTTGGGTGAGAGTATGAGCTCCATTTCAATTCAGCGGCATCATTAGAAAATCCGAAAATAAGGCCGAAAATGGTGTTGGAGGTTTTTGAAAGGCAAATGAATTAAATTAAAGGATTTTCACTGTGTGTGATTCACAATTACACGAAGGGGTAATTCAATTAAATATTGTTGTAGGTGGATGGTGGAGGAAAAGTTTTGCCAAATGAAGATGCCAGAAGAAGGGAGATCTCCTGGGTATAAGGCATCACAAGATTATTTATCCATTTCAAATCCATTAAGCCATCTCCCGCGGATGAAAACATGGGTCTTTTTTTTGGCCTTACCTTTCTCTTGGAAATTACAGTGAGTTTTTTTTTGTTCTTCAACTCAGTGGAAAAGGACAATTAGATTGTTGGAATTAGAATACACAGCTTGAGGGGCAGGCAATGTCTTTTCATCACTCAGGCAAATGGTCTCATTTTAGGACTAAGGGTGCAAGATATGAATGTTAAAAACTGTCTTAATTTTTTTCATTTGCCTTTTTGCCTTCTACAGGGGTCTTCATTAAACATCTTTAATGTGTTTAATTCACCCGCAAAAAGATGGCAAAGACACCCCACTAAATGGGTGGCTCACCCATCCCATCATCGACTTTGGAACCCGTACACCCCGCAAAATGTACTTAGTAATGTGCAAGTTTAATTTTTAATGACTAAATGCTTTTAAGTTTGGTTTAGCTTTTAAAGCTTCAATGGGTACGCGAGGCTCTCGCCCTCTTGTTAACATTATTATTGAATGCGCTAAATGGTTTGGGTTTGAAAAAGATGGAAATAATATATTAAAATGCGATATGGCACCATAGCAAAAGGCACATACAGTATTTTCCTCCGAAAAATCCCTCCCTAACCCCTCGGCCAGTATCAGAAAGTGAGAAATTTCCCGAGGGGTTCTATACCGGGCGCGTAAAAGTTATTTCGATGATGTTTTGGCTCTTCGTGGTGCTTGCAAAAAGCATTTATTGAGAATTATGTGGTGTTTTCCAATGATAAATGCATTTAAAAATTTGCATGAATAAATGGGTTTCTGTTCACGGGCACGTAATAGAGCGTAAATAAGGATAAATTAGTGTTTTGTGTAGAAGGGAGCGCGTGAATGATAGAAAGATTCCCTATGATCTCCTTTGGTGCGTGGGGTGTATGCAAAAAGAATTAATTCTCATCAAAGCGGAATATTATCTGGCGATTTAAGAATAAAATTATTTAGATAGATAGATACATGTATCAGCAATAATCGATACATTATAGTACCTTACTGTTCTCAAATGCTTCTGCATTAGGGGAAAGTGCTCTCCCTTCGAACATTCATGCCTTCGAATAATGTGAATTTCTTTTGTTTTTCGTAAAGGATTTATGCCAAATTATCACGGAATTATAAACAATTGATGATAAGCTAACTAATATTTAATAGAAATGTGTAAGTCTCTTAGGAAAAATAAAAGAAAATTTACATTATTTGAAGGCATGAACGTTCGAAGAGAGAGTACTTTCCCCTATCGCCTTTTATTTGTATTAGTTCTTATCACGACATTTGGATCACCACCAATTAGTCTTGACAAGAACCATTACAGAGAAAAGTCGATTATGTAGAAGCAATTGAGAACAGTAATGTGCTAAAAAAAAAAACAAAGAGGAAATCATTTTTTAGTACATCACTCTCCTCATGTCTACGTAATCGACTTTTCTTTATGTTGGTTAGTGCCATGACTATTTTCCTCATCTTTGTTGTATTCCAAAACCATTCCTACTCATGACGTACAGCAGTCGTGAACTAAAAAAATGTTCAGGAGAAATATTTCTTCTTTTCATAATAGTGCTAGAAAAATAAAAAATGACAATGTTTATCTTAGCACTTTACTTGTTTTCAAGTGCTTCTGCATTATCTGCATTACTTTGTGTCGGTTTCCACCACCAGTCTTGACAGAAAAGTCGATAATGCAGAAGCAGTTGGGAACAGTTGGACATTTTTGATTTGGAGCAGCTTTCAAATTGGATTTTTTATCTTATTTTAAAGTGGAACTGAGTCCTATCATAATGTAATTTAACTACGTAATTGGTTTGTGTAGCTAAATCACATCGTGGTAAGATCCAATTTAAATTAAAAATAGGAAAAGCCAATTTTGAAACTGCCACAATTCAAAGTTGCCCCACTTACAGTTAAACAGTGACGGTTCATCAGTTAAGTTTGGATTATAGCCTGGATTAACTCCTATCCCAAGAAGCAGCAAATGCTAGCCGCAGGGACCCATCAGGCCTAATAAAAAAGTAAAGCTATTTTTCACTTTTCCTTGTAAAAATTTTGCGGATATTGCACCGCGACTTAAACAAATTTGCTCGTAGTTCTTGCATTATTTCGGCGAATATTTTGAAATATGTATTTTTAGATAGTTTTTAATGCATGGGTTCGAAATATATCAGACTCTTAAGTCAATTCTCTTTAGGACAAAACTTGCCAATAGTCTTCAGTGCCTCTATGCAAAAACGTATGGAAAGATGAGATGTCGATAGGCCCCTGGCTAACCGTTACCAATTCAGCTGAATTCGCGCCATTTCCATATATATACTGATCGACTCAGTAAGAATATGCTGAGAATGCTACTTTTTTGAGCTAACTATGCTCGTTGGGATCTTTCACACCTTACGTTTAGGAAGTTCTTATAGAAGGACACTGTGCGTTTGTCAGTTTCATTCATCCGCCATTGATGTACGTGGCATAATCCAGTCCTTAATTCGCGTATACCATACAGATCTTATCGATTAGGCCTAAAATACACCCGAAAGTTGGGTTAGCCTAAAGCTTGAAGCTAAGGTAAAGCCTTAACGCTAAGTCTTCGTTACCATGTGTCAAAGTAGTACCTTTGAATCATTCGTAATGACGTTTGACGTTTTTTCATGGTCAAAGATTAAAACGCTCTAAACAGAGTCTTTTGTAACAGAATGGGGTCATGTTTAAAACCATTGGAAAGGCCTTGGAATTTCTGAAAATCCTGAATATCTTTCATCGGCTATGAACCGGTAATGAAACGATAATTATTTTTTATCCGACGTTACAAAATCCAGTCCTTAATTCAGGTTTACCATTCAGATCTTATCAATAAGGACTAAAATGCAACCTAAACCTGTATTAGCCTAAAGCTTTACCGCTGAGTCCCCGGTACCCTGTGTTGCAAATGCGTGATGACGAAGTACGCTCTAAACAGCGTACTTCGCAACCGAGTGAGGTCATTTTTAAAACCATTGGAAAGGCCTTGAAATTTCTGACAAGCCTAAATAACCTGTAATCGGTTATGAACAGGTTATTATTAATCACGTTCAAGCATAAAATTTACACATGTCTTGCTCAGTAACGGGCTACGTCAATGGAAAGCGGAGTTGCCGACATCAAGTCCCTACTCCGCATGAAACAGGAGAGCAAGGGACAAACACACAGGTGTGGGGTAGTTTGAATTACCCCACAGTTACAAAGAACGTCATATTCCGAGAAGTAACCGGTAATGAACCGATTATGAACCGATGACTGTTTTTCTATCCGAATATCGATTGTATTACTACTAATCCACTATCGCTGTCTTCTGAGTGATTTATGAATCGGTTTTAATGAGTTATGCACCAGTGAACGGTCTATAATGCGAAAGTACTTTTAAGGTAGATAATCCAAGCATTTCGCAAAACATGTGACACTGCCCCTTTGGTCCTGAAGAATTCCTAAAGAATTAATTCTTCGTATTAAGCTTTTTAAAACACAATGAGCTAAAATTTTTCCAAAAACTTCGCCCTTGTTACATTTAGATTTAGATTTCAGTTTATTGAAATGATTGAAGTTACACCATGTGGCTAACTTCGCGTATTAAAACCATGTCAAGATAAAATCGATAAGTTTCGGACAAAGATGGAAAGTCTGGTATCGAAAAACAAATCTGGAGATAATGACTTCTTGAATTCAAGTTAAAATGTTGAGATATTTAAAAAAAAATTAAGTTAAAAAATGCAATTCTGATTCTAAAAAAAATATTTTCACGTTCTTAAATTTTTATTGCAATATTTTTAATTTATTTTATTTTTATAATAACTAATTATGTTTTATTTTGAAAAAAGTTAAAGTAAGATAAATTAGAGCTACGCATTATAACATGGTGTTTATATTATTTCTAATGGTACTGATAATTTGTTGAGTAATATTTACGAGCATTTTTAAACATGAAATTCTGGTTGCAAATCTTTAACCCTTTAAGGACGAATGGGACACCGGTGTCCCAAAAATGAAAACTAATTTTTAGGACTGTTTAGAGGATAAAATGCTTTTCTATAGTTAAAAAAAAAGTTTTTGTTTTTGGGACACCGGTGTCCCACTTATCCTTGAGGGGTTAAAGGTTAATTTCACAATAGGGGGAAGTGGGCACCTTTGAAAGTAGGGCACTTTTGAAATTGGGATTTTTCTCCTATTTTTAAGTGTAACTAAACCATATCATAGTGTTATTCAGCTTCTCAATCTGTTTGTCATAAATCTCAATTTCAAATATACCCCACTTTCAAAGGTGCCCCACTTACCTCTATTGTCTACAATTTTTTTAAGAAACAAGAAATACTTACTCCCTCCGTATCAAAAAAATCTCACTTTTCTAATTACACGTGCAACATTTTTTCTAATAAAAAATTATCTTTTCAGGTTACGAGAAGAGAGAGGTGAGGACAGGGCAGTAGCTCTGGATCAGAAACCACGAGATCTCAGTTCGCAAAATGGTAAGTTTAAATTTAAGTTTGTAAACTTAAAGCCGAATTATTTAATGGTTTTAGCTCTTTTGTCAGGATCATCGAATGGTCACAGTCCTGTGTTGAATTTATCCAAATCCAATATTGATCACAATAGTGCAGATGATCGATCAGATCGTAGTGAGGTTCACTCACCAGTGCCATCAGTTCGGGATGAGGAGGAAAATCTCAGTGAAGAAAATGTATCGGAGATTGATGATCGCGAAGAAAAGGATGAAGGTGAGAGAAAAATTTGAATTCAATGTGAAATCTTTGGGATTCTTTTGACCATAATTCACCCGCGTCCTCTCTTTCTGCATAAAAGAATCGTGATCTAGAAGCATAAAGTCCGAGCATATTCTCGTAGCGGGGAGGCTGATCTGGAACGATCAAATGAAAAGATGCTCGTTCAGCTTTTATTAACAAAATATCTGTTAGTGTATTGCAAAGTGGACGTGGTGTGTTTCTCTCAATTATAAATCAGTTTTCATCTTATTGACAACTTACACAGATTTCACGTGCTTGAATTAATATTAATTAATTTTAACTCTTATTCTCCCTCCTGTATCTTTTTTTTTTTTTTTTGATTTCTTCCACTGAGGATATGTTGAGTGCGGAACATGTTAAGAATGGCTTTTCCTCCAATACCTCTTCGTGTGCTGAAGGCACATTATTAGTGGCGCTCTTTGCCTTGGAGAGTATGGTGTAACCTTTGACAGAAAGTTGCTGAGAGATCAGTAAATCAACTGATGAATATTTTCTCTCTGTTAAGAGAAAATGCTGAAAGATTATTCCATAAACTTCAATCTCTATTATTACTGATCAATTGTCTTTTCATAAACTCCAATTTCTTTCGCAATATATGCAACACTGAATTGTAAAACCTGATGGAATTCCATTTCGATCGTGTGCAGTGTTTGGAGTAAAAGATTACACTGATTTCTTCCATTTTGCATTGTGTTTGACTTTAGATATCTCAGATGCCGAACAAGATCATCCACCTCCACCTCCAACGACATCAATGCCCAATTCAGAATGCCAGCAAGCACTGAATTATTCAACATTGGCTGCCACAGCAGCTGCTGTGGCGGCTACTGGTGGTCCAGGAAATGTTCCTGGGCCAGATCAGAGTTCCTTGTCATCCACTGAAACACTCCTCCGGAATATTCAGAGTCTGCTTAAAGTGGCTGCGGATAATGCTCGTCAGCAGGAACGACAAATTACTTATGAGAAAGGTAAGTTCATTCCTTTTTGTTCTAGGTTTTCGATCTACTTAAAATGTTCCATTTGCAAGAATAATCAAGAGGTCATTCAATTTGGGAAACTAGAGTCAATTTGACTAGGAAACTCATAGGGATACTCATACATTTTTGAAGAAACTCACGAGGAGCCCATTTGGGAACCCATATAATTCTGAAGAAACCTGGGGAACTCATAACGAACCCGAGTAACCCATAAAGTACCTAGGGAACCCATAGGAAACCTGAGGAACCCATAACGGCAGTTTTGAAAATGGTCACAAAATTACCTTTTAGAAAACGGTTCGATAAATGTATTTCCTTACAAAATAGAGAAAAATATCATTCACAAAGTTGTAGAGCGATAAATTTCCTATAAAACTGCGCTAATCAGAAATTTCTGTAGATCATAGGTAGCTTGTAAAAAATAAAATATCAGTTTTATGATTTTTTGCCCCAATCTGCCCTATAATTCTTAGGAAACCGCTGGAGACCTATACATTTTTCAGGAAACCCGGGAAGCCTGTATATCTTTTGAGAAACTCATGAGGAATACATAGAGAATCTGGGGACTAATACGGAACCCGGGGAACCTATTTAGTTTTCGGGCAACCTGAGAAACTCATAATGAATCCGAGAACTTCATAAAAAACTCGGGTAACCCATAAGGTTCCTAGGGAGCCCATAGAAAATCTGGGGAACCCATAAAGTACCTGGGACACCCATACATTTTTGAATAAACTTTCTCCATAATTTTTCAAGGAGCTCGGAAACTAATGCATTTTTTTTAAGTAACTCATGAGGAACCCATAGAGTAACTGGGGACCCATAAGAAACCCGAGGAACCTATATAATTTTATGGAAACCTGGAGAACTCATAACAAACCCGGGAAACTCATAAGGAACCTGGGTAACCCATAAGGTACCTAGGAAACCTGTAGGAAATCAGTGGAACCAATAGAGAATCTAGATCTTCAATCATCACGGAGAACCCATAAGGAACCTGGGGAACCTATACATTTTTAAAAAAAATCACGAGGAAACCGCTGAGGATCCATATTTTTTTCAAGGAACCTGGGGAGCCTGTATATCTTTTAAGAAACTCACAAGGAACCCATTGAGAATCTGGGAATGCTTAGGCAACCCGGGGAACCTATAATTCTTAGGAAACCTGGGGAACTCATAACAAACCCGGGAAACTCATAAGGAACTCGGGTAACCCGTAAGGTATCTAGGGAACCAGTAGTAAACCGGGACTTTAAATGGTTTTTAATTTTTACTGAATCCGGTTTTAACATAAGGCTCGAACCGATAAGGTAAGGGCTTTGCTTATTCGGCTATTAAGGACCCATCGTCGTAAATTTTATTAAAAGTCACGTAATAGATTAAGTGGGACAGTGCTTGTTCTTTAATGCAAGTGTATCAAGTTTGAATCCAAAGAAGACTCAATCTATGTATCTGATGTGTCTGTAACGGCCAATTTTATAGACTAAATATTCTCGAGGATCAACCTGTCTATTTGGGCTTTAAGCTTAAAGTCCAAATCCCGTATCAGACAGTCCTTTTTCCTTTTGAGATAGCCCTTAAGTTAGTTAACTCGACAAGATTCATAATTCCTAAATTATTCAATGCATTAGGTTCAAATTTGAGGTTATGTTAGAAATAATATAACCTGAAGCGTTATTTAGTAACTAATTTAGCTCGTAACTACTACATTTATTATCTAATTTATAAATCATTGCAAATATTGGAATTTTGAAACTTAATTATTTTAATACTAAATTTAACTTTGAAAATATAATAATTTATTAATTTATGAAAATCAGGTTATTGCGTAAAGATAATCTGTAAAAAGCTTCTTACAGCTACATTTTACTTTAAACAAAATTTTATTATTAATTTTTGAATAGAATTTTTTACTCAAAATAAACATTTCTAGGTTATGTCTCTTATTATAACCAAACTGAAAACTTAACCTCAATTTCAAGTAATTTTATTCCCCGTGCATAGACTCTATGTAACATTATCTTGTTGTGAATATGTACAGGTAAAAGCTAAATGGTTCAAAATAGTATTTTATCAATTTGGTGATATACATTTGATTAACCTTACGGGAAAATCACATTCACGTCAACCCCATTCCAATCAAGCACTCTCGAAGCATATCTGAAAATATATATTGTAACATCTCCCATATCCATTTATGATGTTCACAAGTTGAATTTAGTTAAAAGGCAAAAACAGAAAATCTCTTATCATACACACGCAATTGCCGCCGTTTAGCAGCATTCTAGTACATCATACCGAGTGAGTGTAATCAAAGAGAAAGAGTCGAATTGGAGTAGAAAACAAACACTTTGGCTGATAAATAGAAACTAACATATGTTCTTCAATATCATTCACTGATACTTTGCACGAAAGTCAAATAGAAATCCATGTGATGTACTTCTGGGTTTGATAGGGCTTGGAACAGCCCAAAATCCCAAATTGATATCAATAATTGGAACATATGCCACATGAGGTAATAGCTGGCAGGTTAATTATAATTTTTGAGGGAGGGTTAAGCCACATGGAGCTTAGAAATGTTCTGTAAATTGTTGCAAATTGGCTAAGGACTCAGTATTTTATTTTGAAGTAGGTTATTTGAGGTTATGTAAAATTTAACCTAACTTGCGTCCTCAATTCATTGAACAAAAAACTTGTTTGATTTACTTTAATTTAATTTTCAAATTTTCTAATATTTCTGTGCCATTTTTTAAGTGTATTTTTTAATTAGAAATTCGCAAATGTTTAACCTAAAATTATTTTTAGGGTTATGATAGGTTTAACCCGGAGAAATTCATTAAAAAGTACAGGTGGTAAACACGATTTAAATGTATGTTTTAGCAACAAATTCTCTCAATTATTTAAAAAGTTAATTTGCAATTTGAGGTTATACTCAATTAAACCTTAAAAAGAAACTTATCAAAATTATCTTGAGACTAATTCTAATTTCTTTTTAGGACTTAGTTTTATTCCTTAATTTCATTTATAGTTTAAAAAGTTCTAAGGTTTGAATCTAGAAAAAATAACGGATCTAGACAAAAGAAAAAACAATAAAAAATGTAAAATAACCTCAAAATTATTTAAAATTCTTTTATTTTGTATCACATGAAAAGAAAATTTGTTGAAGTAATTGAAGAAATCTAGGATATTTCGAAGTTTATTCCATTCAAGCTTTGAATGGAATTTTGTAGGTTATGTTCGACATAACCTCACTTTTCTAACGTATTAAGTTACTAAGAATTGTAACGACAGGACAGGCTCCTTATTTGGACATTTTATTCCGAAATGCAGCTAAGAATGCCTCCGATTTTATTCATTCTTCTCATAATTGGAAATATCGAAAATTTCTTTGAAGCATAACCTCAAAATTTTTCATATAATGTCCTCTGAAAAAAAATCTAAGGTTAGAATCAAATGCAGTTTGTACACTGAGAGAGAAATCCGAAAAAGTTAAAATAACATTCCGGAAATGTTTATTTTACCCTGAAGTATTGATCCGAAATCGGTGTAAATATTATGCATTTTAGGTGTATTAGGGGTTAAAGTTACCCTTTTTCATGTTAATTTTACCCTTAAAAAGTGTAAAATTAACATTAAAAAATGTTGATATATTTTTACACATAAAAAGTGTTAAAGTTATGAGGAAAAAAAGTTAATCGCACCCCCATTTTTTTCTTAGTGTAGCTTAAAATCAATTTTTAGGTGGGATTTCTTTATATTCACCTCTGTTTTGTATCTAATTTAACAAAATACTGATTAATATTATTTTAAAATTGGTTTTGAAGTTACTTTTAAAATTTTTAATACGTTTATCCCAGTTTTTCGTTTCTGAATTTAGATTGAACAAAATTGAATTTTGTGTGACGCTTAAAAAAAGAAGAAGAGTACGAAAGAGTGAAAGAGACTTATGCAAAAAGATTGAGAGAGAAAGGACGTGATTTCTTAAAATTTTCCAGATCAAAATTGAGTATTGAAGCCAATAGTATCAAATTTTGTCGAAAATTTATAATCAAAATTAGATAAAGATGCATACAAACAAATTGTTTCAAAGTATTCCTTGGTTTTTAGGGTTATCCTCAATATAACCTCAAATTTCAAAATAACCTCTAAGCGTGTTTCACTGAAGCTTATTTTTCCCAGCTGTATCACTTGAAGAGTATTCAAGTGAAGTTAGTAAATCTCAACTGTTTCAATAAATCTTTCACAATATGCCTGGTAAATAAAATGATGTAGCATTAAGGCATCGCTCTATCGTTCTTAATGGCTTTTCTTGACTTTGCTATCAAAGTCTCTTCACCATACGGAACGCCAAAAGAACTCGATGACCACTCAAGAAGGCAGAAAACTGCGCCAGGAATCACAGAAAATCCAATATCGGCAATTGTACTCGTGGCTTCAGTAAAACTTGAGAATGCTCTTTGGTTTTCTGGTTTTTTTTTTAACTTAAACCCCATGCATATAACTTCTTTCCCAATCTTTCAATTGAGTTTCGCTGTTGAACCAAGTGAATATTTCTACTGATTGAAATTGATTATTGGTAGTTTTGCTCATGTGATGTATTTGTTTGATCCTCCCTGCTTATTTATCCATAGCATTTTCCCTTCCATTTCAGTCCATAAGTAATTCAAACCACCAACATCCATTATGTTCGTTATTCCTTTTTTTTGCCTTTTGAATGTTTCGCGCATTTGATAAGACGCTGGGTTATTCTGATGGGAATTCCACAAGTTGTTAGTTTTACGCTATATTCCTTTAAAAAAAAGAAGAGGCATTCGTTTCATCGACTTCTTGAGACAATTCTTGGGATTTATGGGAAGAAAAGAGTCCAAGTTCAATTTTCGCATAGATCACAAGAGGGGATCTTACACAATGTGAGCTGCAAATCGCACCCAGTGATGCAAGAAGAGTCTGGTGAGAGTGGCAGCTTCCACATGGATCGCCTCCGGGGCAGCTGAAGTTTCATCGTCAGCTCAGGAGCGCATATCGCTGAGGGAAGAGAGAATTGAGAATGATGTGGAAGTGAAAATTCAACTCCTCACACCCATGTCGAACCTTGATATGGGCAAGGGGTTGATATCTGGGGAAGTTGAAGGTTCTCTAGGTCCGCGTTGTCGCGAAAGAAAAAGTTTAACTCAGTCTATCACTAGTATAGATCTAAACCTACTGAAACCGATATATCTGATAATATTCAGGAATCAAAGGCCTTTCAAATGAATCTAAACTTGCCTCAATCGACTGAGAACTAATTTCTCTAAACCTTTTTAACGTTTGACCTTGAAAAACCGTTCGAAGGAATGATTGACATCAAGGTTAACAGACCACACGTCCAAATCCTCCACCACTTCAGGAGGCTGCTCGTGGTCAATCCCAAAGCGCTTCTAGGCAAGGTCCTGAATTTGATTCAACCAACTTGTCCTAGGTCTGCCCTGAGGTCGACGCCTTCTCATAATGGCTTTCATAGCTTTCCTGGGGAAGCAAGTTATCACGGAACAAGTTAATCGCGTTTATGGTCAGCTAAAATCTTAACCTATTGAAACCGATTTAACCAGTCCGATATTATTCAGAAATCAGAGACCTTTCAAATAAACCTATAAAGTTGCCTCAATCGTATTATAAATAACCTCCCTAAATCTTTTTAACGTTTAATGGTCAAGAACCGTTCAAAGGAATGATTCACGATCATTCAACCGCTTATACCTATTTGGGAAGATTCCCCAGAAAAGCTTTGCAAGCCATTGTAAGGGGACCTCAACCACGGGGCGAACCAAGAACAAGGTAGCTGAATCAAATTCAGGATCTTGCCTTGGAGCACCTTGCGATCGAACCCGAACATGTTCCTAAAGTAGCGGATAAGCGGTTGAAAATGATAATGGTGATGATCCCTATTGGGGTCGGGGGCTTAAAACACCCAGGTGAGCAGTCCACGCCTGTCGATCCTCCTCCACTTCAGGAACATGCTCGGGTTCGATCTCAAGGCCCTCCAAGGCAAGATCCGGAATTTGTCTCAATCACCTTGTCCTAGGTCTGCCCCTGAATCACTTCTTCTTTACTTTAGGTTATGGTAGACTTGTCAAAACTGATCTCACTTCAGAGCCTCTTTTATAACACCCTCATTTCTCTTCTATTATGCCCTAGTCACACTTACGAGTTAAGCCGAGAGACGACTTTGTGGAAAATGATGGAAATGAAGTTTAATCATTATTTCTCATATAATCACGCTAAGCCGTCTCTCGGCTTATCCTCAGGTCTGTCAAGGGCCTTACCCCGGGATCAAGGGTTGAAGCAACAGCTTATCCAGTGTCAAGCGTAGGTCGTTTCCGCTGAAATACTTTCGTCTTCCGAGGTTCTTTGTTGTTTTTTTGCTAACAAAATGCTGCAAAACAGGGTGCAAGTCTGAGGTCACAGGCCCCCTGGCCCAGAGACGCAGGTTTTAGGATGGTCCGAAGTGTAGTATTCACTAAGAAAAATTCTCGTAGGCGCAAGAGTGCTGATACGTTTCTGTAGATATTTTCAAAAAATTGTAAACGATTTTAAGACTAAGTATTGCCTTTACCTATCCGCTACCTAGGTCACGTCTGATAGGTACCCCAATCGCACGGGACATAAAATCTTAAATTCGTAAATAAAGAAAAGCATTGTGGAGAAGGTATCTCAAATTAATGAAAAACAGTTTTGCAAAAAAGAAAATATTCTGCATTTTCAATAACCGAGACACAAACGTTGTAGGACTATTGAGCCTAGAGGAGTTGGAGGGAGAAAGTCCGTACTGACGAAGACTCTTCTAAGCCAACAGTACCAATCACTGTTCAATTGGAGAGATGTCTCTGAGAGGTGCTATAACGGCTACCTTCAAAGGCATTATATCGCTAGGCTCCACCAATGGATGTAATAGTGAGCACTTGATGAGTTATTCCGAAGCTACAATCGAATCGGATCCTCAGCTAGTATCGGGTACTTCAACCCTGAAGATATGAGGACGCCTGGTTCGCAACTCTTTGGAATGGTGCCATGAGGGCTGCTTTCCCATCGGCTAGCGAGAAAAGGTGTTCCAACATATTCCTGTGTAGGGGTTTGTAGCATCCGTGCTACAAACCATTATAGCAAATTATTACAAGTAGTTCTGTTTATTCTATTGTACTATTAAGTTTGTGTAGAACAAAACAATGCTTTCTGCGTATACAACAAAGCAAATATTATCATATTTGACCTTTGAATAGTACTTTATAGTAAATTGGTTTGTGTCTCAGCTCATCACTTGCTGTTTTTGTTTTCATAGTTAACGCTTTAAGAACGATAGAGTCACCGGTGACCCAAAAATGAAAATTTTCTTACAGCCTTCTAAAGTTGTATTTTCCTCTAAAAAGATAGAAAAAATGATTTTTTTCTTTTTTCTGACCCTAAATTTTTGAGCTTCTCGTCCTTAAAGTGTTAATGGATATTTTCCCAAAAGATTTTTTTTGATTGGAAATGTTATTGAAATATTACCAGTTTCTGTAAAGCCTAAGTGTATCATGAATATTTCGAGTGTTCATGGAAGATCGAAAATCGGTATCTTCACTGAGAAAAAAATGGGGGTGCGATTAACTTTTTTTCCTCATAAATTTAACACTTTTTAGGTGTAAAAATATATCAACATTTTCTAATGTTAATTTTATAGCTTTTTAAGGGTAAAATTAACATGAAAAAGGGTAACTTTAACCCCTAATACACCTAAAAAGTATAATATTTACACCGATTTCGGATCAATACTGCAGGGTAAAATAAACATTTCCGGAATGTTATTTTAACTTTTTCGGATTTCTCTCAGTGTTTAAGCGTTTGATCTCTATCCAAGCAAGATTTTATTCTCACTGAGATATTGACCCCTTCGTCATGGGGTATTGTGATGGTTCTTTTGCGCCTTCATGGAGTCCCTATGTTGTTGCTCTTCTTAAAACAATGAGCACAGTGCGCGATAATAATTGGAATTTCTTATTATAGCATCAATATATTCCCTATAACCCTCTCTTTGATGCCTCCCAGTCAATTTGATGTTGGAATTTTTAATGGCAAATACATCGACTGATGGTCAGTGCCTTAAGGAATGTCCAAATCGACCAGAAAAATGTATAATTGCATTAATTTACCTCATTTTGAACAAGTTGATGAGTTTAGGCTTGCCATATTTTTCTTTCCTGGTAATGCTTCTTCAGGAACATTGTTTTTTGTTCCACAAAATATGGGGTTGATTAATTATCACGTGGGGGATTCTTTATGCCCAGGAAAAATAAGAAATTATTCAGAAATAAAATTTACCTGGAAAGAATATAAATTGATTCTGACATCAGAGATCCTTCAACCCTTTGGCTCATTTATTTTTTTGGCAAGGAATTTGTTGGATTGGGGTTGATGTAAGGAAAGAGTGAATTTATTTCTCTGTCTGTTTATTTTAAACCTATTGTTTTTTCAACGTTGGAAAATCTTACCCTACCAGGATATTTTCCGAAAATGGGGTAATGGCAAATGTTACAAATTTCCACCCTGAAAATTGGTACAAACCCCCCTTGGATTTAAATACAAACACATCGAATATGGAGATTCGCTCTATCTTGATTTACAAGATTAATTTCTTTTCGCTCCAATAATTCAATTAATTCACAAATGCCTTGAGCATTTTGGGATTTGTGCTTCTAACTCTCTCTCCCTGGGACTTTGTTATAAACTTCATCCCTCAAATTTTACCATTCCAACTGTCGATCCGTAACCATCGTCATTGGCAATTTCGAAGAGGTTCGTTTCGGTTGTTGGTTTTCTGTGTAAACAAATCCCCAATCCCAGCTGACCAGTTGTGATCTTTTTGCATTTTATGACTCACGCAAATAATTCTTATTTTAAACAATATAGCTTATTTATTCAATACGCAGATATGTCCGAAATAATATAATTCAATTTATTCTCAATTCAATTTATTTATTAAAGAATGCTTTAGGTTCTTTAATTTTGAAAGTTAAGATTATTTTAGGCCACGCCTACTTCAGGAGTTTAGGTTAATTAAAGTAAAAAATTTTAAACTTTTAGCGCCTAAAGTGCTGTTATGTGTTGTTATGATAATTACATTTTACCAAGCAGTTTTAAGATATTAAACTATCAAACTACTAAGAGTATTTTAGTTCTAGGTGGAGTCTAAATGGATCCTCCCCCCCCCCACCCCAAAACACTAAAAAAAAAAAATAAAAAAAATACCCAAAGAAGAAATATATTTGATTGTAGGAATCATACTTAAAATAAAGACAGTAATTATTGCGATATTCTCAAATCTTATGTGTTTCTGTAGAACTATTACGACACAGAAGATGAAAGCAAAAAAGTTTGATGTAGTCAATGTACCCAAGTGGGCGTGGTTAATTTTTTTTCATACTAAATTCCCATAAGTTATTTCCCCATTTGAAAAGCATTTCTTTTGCATCTTTTTAATACATAAAAGAGATTAATAGATTGGCAATTTGATTGAACATACAATGTTTCTTAAATAGCCCATCATCAGT
The DNA here is from genome assembly GCF_024763615.1 of Phlebotomus papatasi. Lineage (NCBI taxonomy): Eukaryota > Metazoa > Arthropoda > Insecta > Diptera > Psychodidae > Phlebotomus > Phlebotomus papatasi. The sequence continues at coordinate 82,379,345 of NC_077224.1, read as the reverse complement.
GCTGTTTTATCATCAAGATACTAATATCTGACCGAGAGTGTTTGTTTTCTTAAAATATGAATTTAAGAAAAAAATAATATAGGAATTGATACAGACCTATTAAGATAGACCTTACCGACCTAACTATCTTCTTAATATCCTTTAGATTTGGTGGAGTTATTAACATTTCTAAGTAAGCTCCATCCATAAAATAATTTTAAGTCACGCCCACTTCAAAAGTTCTGAGCAAATAAAGTCGAGATTTTTACTCTTTCAATTATTGACAAGGAGGATTTAAAAAGTAGTCCTTAAAAACAAAGTCACACTATCTTTTGAGCTCGTATAAAATAATATCTAAAAAAAATCTTGTCAAATCTTGTAAAATAACTTGATTCATATGGTCAGGTATCAAGTTATTTGGTTACTCCAAAGAGGGTAGATAAGTTTGCCGCTCACGGTTTACTCGAAGTGCCAATCTGTCGAATTATTCCAAAAATGGTGCCGACCTGCCGATTTCGTGTCAATCTGCCTGGTCAAATTGTGCCAATCTGTCGATTTCTTAGCAAAATGTCGATCAGCCGATTTTTAGCTAGGGGAAAGTGCCCATGCTTGATACCATTGTAAGCTTCGTAATGACTAAATTTTCTATGTTTTACAATATAAATGTGACTAATCGCAACGCAATTTTAAAAACTATGTGAAAGTGGCCAGTTTATAAAATATATCGCCGAGTCACGTTTATTGAGAAACGTTGGAAAAATTTAGTCATTACGAAGCTTACAATGGTATCAAGCATGGGCACTTTCCCCTAAAAATCGGTACTATTTTTCCGATCGCCGCTCACGGTTAATTTTGACAGCTACTTATTCACCCCTTGGTTACTCCTGTCACCATAAAGTTTCTTGTAAAATCTTGTTATTTTCTACAAAATATCTTGTTTTAACGAATTCACCAAATGGATTTCACTAGATTCTTTTAAAAATCTGATTTTATTAGAATTACTCAACAGATGACACAGGAGAGTATATAATTTCCTCTTTCATTTTTATCTGGTTTTTCAAAATTTATTAATCAAATTGGTGGAAAAGATGATCAGATCTTTCATTGTGTTTTGTGGGACTTGTGCGCCAGTGTGCTTCTTGCAGAGAATAATCAAACAGAATAATTCCTGACCGAAACGTTTTTAACAATTTTAAGATTTTGACTTTTATAAGATTTTACAGGAATCTCTATAGCGACGGACGTTGCCAAACATTTTGTAACTTTTCTGTCTGCGGCAACTAGAGATGGCAAATTTCATGAAATTTCACGTTTTTCCGCCTAATGTAGATGGCGACTACGGTGAAATTTCATGGCAACAGATTTTACAAGATTTTTATAAGTGCGAGCGATAACTTATCTTGGAGTACTTGAGTCAATCTGGCTAGGGAACTCATACATTTTTTGTCAGGAAACCCGGAGAATCCACAAAATTTTTTGGGACCTTGAGCCAATCTGATTGATTTATGAGTTACACCTCGTATAAGGCAAGTGTACCAAATTCCGGCCAGCTTGCAATTTCGGCCACCTCTTTTATTCCTCAAATTTCCATGAATTTTTAGTTTTAGCATACTCTTTAGAGATTATACAGTGCAAAAAATATCGTTTAGATGAACAAGATGATCTTAAAAAAGCATTGGAACAATTACAGAAGGGCAAGGAACTATGAGAATGAAGATGGCCGAAATAAGCCACCAGATCTATGTCTACATTTTTTTCATTTTAAAATGGCATTGTATAAATGAGCAGTAAAAAGTTAAAATTGAGCAGTAACAAAAAAATTTGAAAGAGTGATATTATCGTCCAAATTTTGGCAAAGGGAAAATAAAGGGCTTTTCATTCTATCTGCAACAATTTTAAATGTTAAATATATAAATTAGACCCATTTTTGTAAAGATTTCAGTTTTTTACTGACCATAATTAGATATTTTACTGCTCATTTTGAATTTTTTACTGCCCATTTTGAATTTTTTACTGCTCGTTTGTTTTTTGCCTTTTAAAATGTATGAAGACGATAAATTGTCTACAAGGTTCCAAGCAACACTCCTTGTAAAAAAGTATCAAAAAAATCAATTTGTATTAAAAAATATTACATTTTAAATTTGAGATATTGGCGCTTGCATGCAACTATGCCGAAATTTGGCTCACTTACCCTAAGTGTTTTTTTTTCCTGAGTAGAATAAGGAATTGTCCACTTTATTAAAGTTTCGAACATAGGGCTGAATGTTTATTTGAAGCTAATTAGTCCTGTATTCACTATATAAAGGGGATACTGGGGCATCACCGATCAAGGAGTGATACTGAACACTGGGATTTTTTTTATTAGACAATAAATTTTAGAGGACGAGACCTGTATGAGTTCACAGGAATGCTTGTCCACTGCAGAAATGATCCTCATGGTCTAAATAAATAGTTGATAAATAAAATTCAGTGCTCAATGCTACCCCAGATTCGATGGTGCCACAGTTTCACCTAATGATACCTAGAAACATAGTCCTTAACCCGTTTGATCCTTAATCCGTAACTTCCATCCAAGTTAAAAAAAATACGAATACCAATTTTCTGAGCAATTTTAGAAATATCTATGGTCAGCCGGGATACGAATTTCTCTCGGAAAGATCGCAAAGGTCCAGGAGAGGAGATGGAGAATGAGACAAGATCTAGAGGAGTTTCTTCTGACGATTCAATTATCGGTGGAATTCCAACATATTCTTTTTTCATTTTAGTTTATGTTTCTTGCACAAGACAATTGTTGTGGTTCTTTTCACCAACTTTTGTCTCCCCTTTACCAACTCAATTATGTCGCACGGTGTGTACGGGATATAAATGTGATGAAAAAGCGCGCGAAAAGTGACTCACGACTTTTCTCCTGTGAATCCCCCAAGATTCCTTCCCGAATGCAATTGGGAAGTTTTAAATCGTGTGTTATGTGTGTTAGAGGCATTCCGTTGGGGTCTCTCTTGTGTCTTGTTAACACACGATTACCATGTAAATTGGCTCTCCACTATCGACCTGATGCAATTAATTAGTGTGGACGTTTTGTTGGATCTTTTTTTTTATTCCTGCTGCATCTCCTGCATTGTTGGGGATATTGTTTTAGCGATTGAATAACTTCAGGGCAGCAGCAAAAAGCGCAACAATATAAATATTTTCTATTTCTTGTATTTCCCCAATTGATGTCTCCGAATCCCAGAGCTAAAGAAACTCCCAATATCTGTCTCCTCACAGTGATTATTTGATATCTTAACTAAGGATAAGTTGTACCCAGGTTGGTACAATCAGCATTGTGGCTGAGGCATAAATAAATTTTAATGATATCTCTCCCCTGCCCTTTTTCTCGACTTTTTTTCTGTCTCACCATAAGAATGGAGTGAGTTTTTTCACCCAGAAGCAAAAGATTGTTAGGAGAATCTTCTGGGTACAATGAAGAAATCCCTATATGATATCGAATTCAGATAAAAGTTTCTCTCCCTCTGGTGAATCTTTCTTTGCCCAGAGATTGTGTTTATGTGGGTTTTTTTTCTCTGCGATAGCCACAAGTCCAGGGCTCCTCAAATGCTCAAGATTTTCTCTATATTGAGATAAAAATCTTCCCTGGACGAAAGATTTAGATAGTTTTTTATATTGTTCTTGTCGCTGAGGCGCAAAAATTCTTCTTGTAGCATTGCAAAGAGGGCTGTTTAAATACATTGTACTGGAATTTCCAGACACTTACTTACGTGAAGTTTGCGAAAAGTAAAAAAAAAACAATATTTAAGTAATTAATTGAAATTTTAATTCTTTCAAAAGTTGAAGACTCTTCTTGACGTTTTCGGTGAACCTTTTTGATCGGTAAAATTTCGTGAAATCAAAATTTGTGTCCCTTTCTTTCTCAAAAGACTTGCATAAGTATATCGTACTCTTTCTGTCTCAAGGTTCGGCAAAACTAAATTGAAGGGTACTTAAGACTAGGGTAGACATATGCAAAACTTGATTGAAAGAAAGGGATCTGTATTCCGATTTCATGAAAGTTTCCGGATCTAAAAAAGGCTTAATAGCACTGATACACCTTCTCAATTAGGTGAAAGTCAATCGATTGAAATTTTACGTCTCACTCTTTCGAACTAAAATCAAATATAACTGTATCTTTCTGTCAAATGGAAATTGAAATGTCAATTATATTTTTAATTTGAATTTTAATTTTTATTTGACAGAATGAGACAATTATATCTGATTTTGATTTTAGTTTGAAAGAGAAAGAGGTAGAATTTCAGTTAATGGAATTTCATCAAATTGACAAAATGTGCCAGTGCTATAAGGCATAAAGCTCTAAATTAAGTACTGATTAAATTTGATTTTTTTTCTGAGCAAATTTGATTTTTCTGTTTATTTATACAATGCCTAAAAATATTTTTAAAGAGGTATGTCACTAATTAATAAATAAATGTTCTAAATTTTACTTATTTTGAATATTTAAATAGGGATTTTAGATAGAAAGGGAGGTACATCGTCACGAGGATATTAAAAAAAAGAAGTATTTGTAAATGTAAAATTAAAATTTCTTAAAATTTCATGACATAATTAAAAAAAATATGAAATATTTTTGAATTATGCCTTTTAATTTGAGAATCAGACCAGTAAAATGTGAGATATTTTTCATTAAAGAAAACTTTGCGAAAAGGGCTCATGACTTTCAACTTGACTTAACAATAACAATAAAGATTAACTATACACCTTCTAGCTGAGGCGTTATAAAATGTTTAATTATTACAATTGCCTCTAATTTTTATACATTTGTTATTTTATTTTCAATACTTTTTAATACAGTAGTGATATGATTATGGGGGTAGGGTGAAATCTTCCAACCTTTCGGGATCATCCTCAATTGACTCACGATTGATAAGATGGAGAGGTGAGCTCCTAGGTTAAGGAAAAATATCGTAATGAGAAAATAACGGGGGTGCGATTAACTTTGTTTCCTCATAACTTTAACACTTTTTAGATGTAAAAATATATCAAAATTTTTTAATGTTAATTTTACACCTTTTTAAGGGTAAAATTAACATGAAAAAGGGTAACTTTAACCCCTATTACACTTAAAGAGCATAATATTTACACCGATTTCGGATCAATACTGCAGTGTAATATAAACATTTCCGAAATGTTATTTTAACTTTTCGGATTTCTCTCAGTGCAGATATCTTCTTGTAGACTTCACTATTGCATTTTACATATTTATGCGAGGGCCAGATGGGCCACTGCATTAACAAGATTTTAATTCCCAGAGATTTCTCAGAGATTTTCCCAGAGAGAACTTTAAAGGAATGGATCTTTTTGAGATCGCGGTTTGAGGCTGATCTACGGAGCTTCTCAAAACTTTTGCCATTGCATTGGTTCCTTTTGCTTTCTAATATAGTTCCAATTGTATCGGGTTGTAATATTATTATGTCCCAGGCTTTGTACGATCCCAAGCTTCGTAATGATTTTTTTTCTATATTTCTCATTAAATGTGACACATTGCATGCATATTTTAAAAACTACGACGGACCCTATCTGTTTTGATTATTGAAATATCAATATCAATAAATATCAATTTATTCAGAAATGTAGGAAAAATTTAGTCATTATCAAGCTTGGGATCGTACGAAATATGGGCACTTTCCCCTACGACGTAATAGCGGCTTTAGACTGGTGGTTTAGCCTAGTTCTCAAAGGTGTCAAAAATCTAAATAAAAAAACAATATTGTTGATTTTTCAAAAGCTTATGAATTATTTGTCCTTAATATCCAATCGTAAGCAATAATTTCCTCAAATATCTTTCCGGATAGAGAATTAGAGGTATTAAGCCATATGGCTAAGCCTCAGGTCTGAAGCCCGTATCAGCGTCTTTGGTTCGAATCCCCTTTAGGTCACCAGGGATTTTTCTGGCGTTAAAGGTATTCGGATTGCATTCAGTGAGCTTCACTTCACTTGATTCCACGGGCGTGGGACTGACAACCTCATCCCTGTTTAAAAAAAAAACTAATAAAAAATGTTCCGAACTCCCCTTACGGAAAGGTCTAAGCTCCTCTATGGATCGTTGTGCCACCATATTTATACTTGTCTATACTTATGGCCTTGTCGGAATTTTTGTCACAGAATGATGTCAAAGTATTACAAAATCGTGATGAATTATCATAATACATCAAATATTTTTAATTTAAAAAAAAAGTTAAGTTTTGTGCGAAGGAGCTTTGAGCATAGGCAAGCCATAATTAATATCGCAATCCTAAACGGTACTCGCATTTAATTTTAGCTAAAAGCGAAAAATTACATTCTTTGCAGAAAATCGTTTATAAGATCGCAACAATGCTATTGACAAGATGAATAGTAGAATATTTATCTGAGAATACCCATAAGAAATCCGGAAACTTAATGAGAAAATAGTGAAAAGAACTTCAACGGTGACAGTGCGGATTTAACGGTCCATATGATTCTACCTTAAATAAAATAAGGCAAAAATATTTATGGTCAGAAAAATTATTACATATTGGTTAACTGAAAATGTAAAATTTATAAGCAATGACTTCTATCTAATTAAGTCGTTAGGTCTTAATTGAGGAAAAACAGTAGGGGAGACTGGGGCAAAAAGTAAGAAATCGAAAATTTTAAAATTCAATATCTTCCAAGATAAATAAGATAGCGGCCTAATTTTTATTCCATAGATAGCTTCCATAGGTCTTCTTCAATGTCGTAAGTTTCTTAGAATTCGAACAAGGAATTTAGAAAATAAAAATATCGAAATTTTTAGCCCTATTTTTGAAATATTTCCCTTGCAGAAGATAACAATTTTATCTACTTATTTTCCAAAATTGATGCACTGGTGAATATTTTCTAAGTAATTTGGATTTTTTGAATACGAATCCGCTATCTATTTTAGAATTTCACAAAAGTTCTTTTCTCCAGAAATCCTTTTATTAAAAATTGCCACTTGGGGTAAAAAGTAACAAAAAAGCGAAGCAATTTCTGATGTTTCATGGCGAAAAGAAACGTCATTATCATGTCTCGCCGCTTGTTGTTTGCATTGGTCAAACGATTTGCGCATTTTTATCAATCTACTGACCAATCTGATGCAGCCAAACAACAAATTCACTTAATAATAATAAAACCGAAATTAGAAAATGAAAGTTATTTACGTGATTACGTAATAAATAAAACATCGCGTAATTTATGATCAATCGATTGCGAAAGAGATCCCTTCAAGCATCATCTCAGCGCAAAAATATCCCCTATGCCCATTTTTGTCCAATTCCTCCAACACCCATAAGGCGACTTTTGGTTTTTAGAGAATGCTGGGGATCTCTGAGGAGACTCTGTGGTGCTGTACCAGACAAATTCAGTTGCTTATAGGCAGCCTGCAGGAGTGTGCGAGGAAGTGCTTGGATGAGAAACACGCATTTTAAATGGATAACTGGTCAAACACATGCCTCTTTGTCTTATCTTGTGCTTGTTATCGAGGCGTTTAGTGATAAATACCATTCGCAGTTTATACTGTGTTTTATGCTATTTAATTTATTATTGCATTTAAAGAGCATAATGCTGTTGTTTTAGCTTTTGGATGGGAGTATGGATACATATAGGCCTGGTTGATGCTTGAAAATTGCCAGAAAGACTGAAGAGAGATTTCGCGAATCGCGGTTTTGGGGAAGGCGAGGGAGGTATGCCCACGACAATGAGAAAAGGCAGCCCAACATAATAATCTAATCTCGTGGCCGCGTGGACGAGAGAATATCGTTAAGAGGTGACTCCATTGGATGTTAAATCTCTGTTCAGATGAAATCTCGCGCGTCGTGCATGGATTTTAACCTAAATGCACCTCTATGGACAAAAAACGAGTCAATTAATTGAGAAATTCAATTGGACTTTTTTTTTACCTACCCAAAGATCATGCTCCTGATCACTTCTCGCACTTTTTATTTTGTATGGATGATGAGAATTAAAATTATAATTTCTCTGACAATTTTAACTCTTCTGAGTAAGTGCGATGGGTGGAAATGTTACAATATAAAGATATTTATTAGAATTTCTATCCCCTAGAGCCTATTATTGCTTGTATTACTCATTCCCTTCTACAAATAATATCGCTCCACGTGAATTACCATATATTTTAACGGTTGAAAATATTTACAAAGATAGTAACAATGGAATAGAAAAATCATGTTTTGTTGCATAAAATAAATATTGTCGAGAGAATTATTATTATTATTGAAATTATTTCCTATAGCAAATAAAATACAATTCCAACTGGTGAGGGATTTGTTTAGAAATTATTAAGCACACGCTCCTGTATTTTGTGATAATCAGCCTAAGGCAAGACTTATGAAATATTCTGTTGCCTCCTTTCAGTGCGATTGATCAGGCTGGGATGGTAATGTTTTTCAGTGTTGTCTTGGCAAAATGGTAAACACTGTAACCTATCCATTGAAAAAATACTGCAATGAAAATATTTTTTCAATATTCGTTATCATACGAAACGGTTTAAATCGAATTTAAATAATGCAACAATAATTTCAAAATCGATATGCTATTATCAAATATTAGGGGTAGGGGAGGAGTTGTTCCATACAGCAATTTAAACTCCGATTTTATACTACTGATTAAAAGTTTAACTAGGGGGAGGTGGAGCTGCTTCGAGCAGTGGGGCTAGATTGTTATACGACTTTTTCGTCTACTTCTAAATAATGGCCTCTACACACTACAGAAATTTGTGTCCATATTGAAGAAAATTCCGTACGCTTGTGTAAGAAAAACTATTCAATATGGACATAAATTTCTCTAGTGTGTAGAGGCCATAAGGCTGGTTCTTACAATTATTTTATTTAGATCCACAATTATTTTGTCTATTCAAATTACATCACGTTAAAACCCAGTTTCCGTTAGAAATATGCGAAAAAATTTTATAACAATGTAGCCCCACAGCTCAAAGTAGCCCCAACTTCCCCTAGAGGTTTAAAATGTTTTTCTCTGGAATCAGGATAAATCTGATTTTTCACTGAGTTCATTTGGTAAAATTTCTGTAGGAAATTTACTAAAATTTTATTATAAGCGGTATCTAGGGTAAGTGTGCCAAATTTCGGCATAGTTGCATGCAATCGCCAAAGTCTCAAGTTTGAAATGTAATATTTTTAATATAAATTTAAAATTTTATTCTTAAAGGAATGTTGCTTGGCACCTTGTAGACAGTTTATCGCTTTCATTTTCTCTAAAATCATTCTTAATACATTTTAAAATGAATAAAAATGTAGATATAACTTTGATGGGCTATTTCGGCCACCTTCATTCTCATAGTTCCTTGCCCTTCGAGAATTCTTCCAATGCCTTTTTCACGTCATCTCGTTTCTCGAAGCTATAGTTTTTGTTATTCTTTTTCATTGTATAATCTCTAGAGTATGCAAAAACTAAAAAGTCATGGAAATTCGAGGAATAAAAACGGTGGACGGAATTGCAAGGTTGCCGGAATATGGTACACTTACCCTATACATATTCTGCTTATTAAAAAAAAATCGACGAACGAAATATAGTGGTGAAAAATAAATAGAGGGATTGGGATACCTTTGAATTCCGATTAGGATACCTTTAGAATGGGACTTTTTGTGAAACTTAATTAAATCATTGTAATGTCCAGTTCTATTTAAAAATGGTAGAAAATCATGTGCCCGAATTTATAGGTACTTCACTTCCTGATAAGCAATAAAAACGCCAAAAATCATAATTAGAAAATGAAGAACAATTAGTAAAATATCAAATTTTGATCAGTAGAAAAGCAAAATCTTTACAAATATAATTTAAAATTATTTTAATTAATTTTCTATCATTAATAGAATTAAAATATTATGTTTTGTAGTCTTCTTAACCCACGTAACCCTTTTAAATATTTTCCAAAAACATTTATTGTAATAATAAGTTATTATCTCACAGATTAACAGACGGACAAATAATTTTTCAAATAAAAAATTAAATAAATCAACCATTTTATATGACTTATTTTTTAAACGATTTAGTCAAATTTGGTTATTTTAGAAGGTCTTGAAATTTTCAACTCGGCTGCATTGACCCCAATTTATATAATTGAATTGTTTTATTTGAATTGTTTTATTTATTCATGCCCATATACACAAGGTACATCGTAGGACTATACATAATGATTCGGTATATTTTTTTTTGGTCTAGAAACTAAACGGTAAGAGATATAAACTTCCGGATATCGGTGGCCCCTATATAATTTTATATCGTCTAAAGGCGTTTTTTCTCTTTCTGTGGAGCTCTTACATCTTTTCACGAAATATTTTTGTTATTCATTCATTTAGAAAACGGTTTCGGCAATTTTTTTATGTTCGAACATGATTCAAATATTGTCTAAGTGAAGATTTTGTCCAAGGTTGGTATATAATAAAAATCGAAAACTATGGTAAAAAGTTAATTTACATTAGAGCCCTATTTCGTGAGTTCGAATATATCACAAAAGCAAAAAAGGTTTGCCTTAGTTTTTTCTTTAACCGAATAATATTGGTAAGGCCTTATACGGGTTTCGGACCTAAGGCTTAGGCAAATGGCTTAACTGCTCTAATTTCTTATCAATAACGCTTTTTTGGAAAAAAATAACTTAGGTTTGGATTATTAAAGATAAATGACCTATTAGACTCTCAAAATGCAATGAAATTGCTCGTAATTTAGGATTTTGAGATCTTCGGGAACTGTGCTAAATTCCTAGTTGGACGTAGAGACTATAATAACGGAAATAAAAATAAGAATATTATTTTAAGTGGATTAGTCATAAACGATCCGGATATCAAAGCGCCCGGATTAGCACACTTGATTATATTATGATAATTTTTTTATAATACTTAATACAAAAATTAGTATTTTGGTAAAGTTAATAAGGTAAAATCAAATTTAACAAGTGAATCATTGAAAAGAGAACAGCAAATTTATTATTAATTATTTTTGATTACTAATTATTGTTTTTCGAAAAAAATAGCATTAGTCCAGTGCTTGTTTTCAAATTAATTTATAATATTCAAATTACGATCAACGATCAGTTAAATGATAATAAATAATTTTAATAGATGAGTCTAAGGAAATCCAATAACTCAGTCACCTTTAATTGTAAAGAATAGAAGCATGATACATGAAATAGCCCCACCCTCCCACAACTCCAAAAGATAAGGAAAATCTAAGGGAATATGATTCCAAAAAATTACAAAGGATACCGTCTAATAGCCTTAGAGGTTTAAAGAGCACCAAAATAAGCTCTTAATGTACCTTTGCAATAAAAATTTAAATGAGGCAAAATTGCATGAAACACGGTATGAACATTACTTTCCATTTTTTCAATTAAAACCGAGACAATATAATTTCGGTTTCGTTGTTGGTTCTCTCGTGAAGTTGGGCGAATTGTGTTGACGATGGGGTGTGGGTTCTCTTCAACAAAGGTGTTCCTTTTTCCTATGGGGATGGAATTATCGTCTAAGACGAAGTGGGTGTAGTGGGTGATTTGGTGAGTCGCAGCTGCTTTAATGTGATTTTTAAATTACCCTTAGTCATTACTTTTTGGTTTTTTTTCTCTCTTACCATCCTCACCCTCAAAATTGATTCAAAAACGTAAACTTCCACCCAAGATTTTTTTCTTCCTTGTGTTTTTTTCCTACCACGAAAGTTTTTTCCACGGCAGGAGACGCAGCAATATGGAATATTATACGATTATGAATCTTATCCGCATTTCTTTTGTGCTAAGTGAAATTAATAGCCCTCAGATATCATATGGCGAGAGATGGTGAAGTTTTTTTTTTGGGTTTGATACTTAAACTTGGGGGGATGAAGTGTTTAGGGGGAGGAGGAAAAAGTCCCATCTCATTCACTGTTGTCATCATTTCGAACTTAAGGGTCTCTTCTCGCTGGTGAATTAGTTAAAACAGGAAGATGCCAATGTAATTGTATCTATCCTTGGGCCTTCTCTCAATCCACCCCCGAATTTTATAAATCATATTCTCATTGGGGTTGGATTCTGTTTAAGGTTCAGTAGCAAGATATGAGGTGGGCAATAAAATAATAATAACAGGAGAGACATTCACCATTTCATACAATTAGATATTCTCCTTCAATGAGGGATAAATTGCTTATAACTGTAGGGTTCTCCAGCTAATTGTTAAATTTTCCCTCAAGAAGTAATTTCTGCGACATTTCTTAGGATTCTGAACATTCCTGCAAAGTTCACAATGGGCACACATTAAAATATTATGATATTACAATTTACAGATATATTACGATTTAGAGGTTTTATTTGATTAAAGAACATTCCCAAGCCTTTGATTTTGTCTCGTTAAATTATGCGTTATAGGGGAAGGCTTTCAAGCTTCGCACACTCTGACTTCGAACACTCCATATTTTTTTTCCTATATTAATGAATCTGAGCTATTGGCAATATTATATTTCAATAGCTTGTCTTAAGTCACACATTTCCTAAAATAAATAGGTAAAATTCATAGGAATATGGGAAAAATATGAAGTGTTCTAACCCAGATTGCAAAAAAATATTAAAACTATTTAAAATAAATAAATAATTAGAATTACAAAATTTACTTTAAGAACTTTAGAGACACTTAATATAGGTATTTATTTATTGTTCTTGTAAAAGCAAGAATGTTATTAAAATTTTAAATTATAAAAAAATAGGAAAATGAAGTATAAAGTACGATGTAAAATAGGATTTAGTGCTCTGATTACATAAAGAAATCTATATTTTAAAATGAAAGAAAGAAAATAAATTCAAATAATGTTCTTCGGAAAAATCTTCTCTTGATTTCTAAAAATAGCTAGATTTTTTAAATGAAAATTAGAAGTTGATTTTATAAAAATAATAAAAAATCTCAATCAAAGATTAAGGCTTTGTTTTTAATTTTAAGCTATTTTTTTCTATTATAAATATTAAAACCGACTTTAAACTCTTTCCGGACCGCAGCATATGCTGCAAGCCCATTTCACAATTTTTTAATCAAAAATATCTAAGCTCAGGTATTAGTTGAGGTCCTACAAAAAATATCTCACATTTGGACATCCTTATAGTTTGTAATTATCCAAAAGAATCGGATTTTTATCAGTTCTGAATAATTAAAAAATATTGTTTTTCAGAGAATATTCATATGCTTCTTTGGGTACTAGAGTCCCAAAAGAGACGAAAGAGTTAATACCTAATTAAAATTTTCTGGTTATTTTTTTTAATTCTTTGGGCTCAAATTTATTACGATTTTAAAGTTATTTCAGTGAATTTTAAAATATAATTAAGATAAATAGCAATTGATATTCCTTTGAATTGTCATTATAATGGTTGCAGATTGAGATTTTTTTTAATCATTTAATATGAAAAATTTTAGGTTCTGATTATATTCTTGGAAGTTTAATAGCAATATTTATAACTCGGAGAAATTGTTCTTTAATTTTTACACTAATTTCTTTTTGCTTCCTTGTCTTAGAACGTAGAGATCATCAGAAAAATTGCAAATTCATTTTTAAAAAAATCAAGAAGTACAGATTAAAATACCTTAATTATTCTTTTTTTTAAATAATGTTTCCCAACTGAATGCGAGCACTTTTTTCTTCCTGAAAATTTGATAATTAATTTTATAATATAGTTTTTTAAACCTTTTTCTTAATCTGTACAAAAGTCATCGGGACAAGAATAATTCTGTACTAATTGTTATAATCTTTTTAATGTTTGTTATTCGTTAAACTTTTTTTATTATTTTAAATTGGTAAAAAAATTATTAGAGAATTTTGAGATTGAATATTCTTAAGGAAACTGTTTAATAGAATCCCTTATCAAAATTTCAAAAACCTCTAATATCCCAAATTCTGAAAAGCCAAAATACTAAAAAGACAACATCACGAATGGGTCAAGACCCTGAATAATCAAAATCCCGAAAGTCAAAATATTGAATGGCTCGAAATCACGAATGGCCAACACTTCAAAGACCCAAAATCTTGATTGGGCCAAAATACAAAAAGCCAAAATTCCGTAAAGCAAAAAACCCGAATAGCCTAAAATCCTGAATGATCCAAAATACTGTAAAACAATAATCCCGGAAACAAAAATCCTGAATGGGTCGAAATTACGAATGGGCCAAACCCCGAAAAGCCAAACTGAAAACACGAAAATTGAAATCTCAAATAGACAAAATCCCGAAAAAGCAGAGTTCCGGAAGAAAAAATCCCGAATTGGCCAAAACTTTAAATTTCCAAAATCCCGAAAAGTCAACATAACCGAAGATCTAAAATTCGGAATAGCCTAAAATCCTGAATGAACCAAATTCCCGAAAAATAAAAATCCCAGAAACTGAAATCCCGAATGGGTCGAAATCTTGAATGCCGGAATCACGAATGGAACAAAATCCAGAAAAGCCAAACTTCAAAAAACTGAAATCATGAAAACCGAAATTTGAAATAGACAAAATCCCGGAAGAAAAAATATCGAATAGGCCAAATCTTTAATGTTCAAAAATCCCGAATAGTCTAAAATCCTGCATGAATCAAAATTCCTGAAGCTAAAATTCCGAAAGCAAAATTCCAAATGGATTGAAATCCTGAACGCCAAAAACCCGAAAAGCCAAAATTCCGAAAATTTTAAATGAACCAAAATCCTAAATGGGTCGAAATTCCGTACGCCGACGGGCCAAACGGACCCTGTAAAGCTAAAAGCTCGAATATCCAAAATCCCGAAAAATCCTAATTCCGGGAGGAAAAGTCCTAAATGGATGTAGGTAAATCCCAAATGGGTCGAAATCACGAATGGGCCAAAACTCCGAAAAGCCAAAATCCCGAAGTCGAAGTGCTGAACGCCAAAATCTGCAAAATCTTGAATACCGAAATCGTGAAAGGGTCAAAATCCTTAGGTATCAGGGATCGGGTCCTGGTCAAGTTCATAAATTTGACCGTGAAATTCATTGTTACATTATGATAAGGGTGAGTCCCATTTGAAAATAGGTCCCCGATTTTAAAGGTGCTCCACATTCCCTTAATAGTTTATTGTAAATTTTTGGCAAGGACTAAATATGTAATAATTAGTAATTTTAAAAGTAAGATAGAATATGTAATTCATGTACGATTTGAAACTTACACAGAAATTTGTCCTTTAGCCTAATTTTGAAAATATTAGCTCTGGGTCGAATAAATCCTTAAATTTGTCAAGATTTCTTAGAGACTTTACTCTCTGTTTTTACATTCTGAATATTAAAACCTCTGCAAATATCCTAATTTTATCTAAGTAGGGTAAAGTGGGGTATCTTTGAAGTGGGACAGATTGACAATTGGTCTTTTTTCATTAAGTTTTAGAGATAAATTGTAACATGGTATGGTCCAGTTCCATTTAAAAATAGGAGAAAAAACTATTTCAAAAGTACCCCACTTCAAAGGTGCCCCACTTCTCCCTATTTTTCGCACCGTACATGATACACCTTTCGTCTGGGAGAGAAACTCCAATGTAGAAGCGTTATATGATTTTAATTAAATACACCATTTGAGTCATCTGGCTTTTGGGTGTCTTGTAGTGCATTTTGATAGTGGGAATTCGAATTAGTCTCATCTCTATTCGAATCACACTCTCTTGTGACCAATATTGCTTATGTTAGACACTGGAATGCATGCGAAGAAGTAGAAAAGCCAACGAGATATCCCTCCATGGAAACATGTGGTGCCCATTTATTCGATAGGAAAACTATTAGACACCATGGATGGTATTAGTTCCAACTAACCCCTTAATTGCCCCCCTAAAAATATGAATATGCATTTTGCCTGGTGTCTCAGGAGGTGGAGAGAGAGAAAATACCAATATAGACAAAATATAATCTAAACTAGCCTTAAACTGGGCCTGGATTACAAGGGGCGATATAAAATTGAGAAAACCCAAAAACTATTTGGGAATTGGGATTTTTGGCTGAGGAGATTACAGTCATTAAGTGATTTTGTGGTCGCACTATGAAATTGAAGGAATCGCCTTCTTGAGAACATTTAGTTTGTTTTTGTTCTTTTTAAAACTCAATCTCTATTAAATTGATTCATTCCACAACTCTTTTAATCTCAATTAATTCCTCACTTTCTTGTGCTTCTCTTTTCCAGCCGAACTGAAGATGGACGTTCTGCGGGAGCGTGAGGTGAAGGATTCTCTGGAACGACAACTCAGCGATGAGCAGAAACTGAGGGGTGAGTGTTCTTAGCAAAAATATCTCCCCAAGAGATTAGGTATCTTCTTCTGCATATTTAAGTCCAAACAATGCGTGAAAGTGTGCCTCATTGCCTTCCCAAATAACTCACTCAGGAGGATACTTAATGAACTTGCAGAATTGGGATGGATTTTACAATATTATTTTGAAGCCTCATTTGTCATCATTGTATGTCCTTTTCGTGTGAATCTTCTGGACAACATGAAAGGGTGAGATACTAAAAGAGGATATTTAATTCCATTGATCTTCCCGTACGTCTTCATCCAATTCATTAGAGATTTGTTCAGCAAATTCGTCCTTTGTCTTCTGGGTAAGGATGGGGGGCAGGGTTGAAATGGCTCTGTGAATAATTTCTCCATTTGGGAATTTTAAATTGTACACTGAACCCTTAAGAAAACACATAATACTGAGAATATTAATGGCATAAGTAATACGATCTGGGTCATTTTTCAGGTTGATTTATTCAGTTGCCACCATATAATTTCTACATGTTCTTAATTACACGTTGTCACTTTAATGGTTAAACTGTCTCTTAAGTCCCAAGTTCAATGGCGCGACACGATTTTCACAAATGCAAAATAATTCACAAATTTTAAATGTGTTATATCTTCTCATAGTTTAGGAAAATGACGCGATTTTCAAATAGATTTTAGATTATCAGCAAGAAGAACAGTCAGTGAGAGATATATTGACTTGTGGTTTTCTGGCAAAAGGCTCTCATTAATAACAAAACAAGCACAACAAATTTATGACCGAAATATTTCTTGGGTAACCTCGAAAACGTTCAAAACATGTCCGTAAATAAAGAAAATCGTAAAAGCTGTTTTCAAACTAAACAAAAAGGACATGGTTTTCATGGGGTAACTGGGGAGGGAAGAATTGGGTTGAAGAGTGAAAAGGTATTAAATATTTTTTATTAAGTGCCACTTAAGGCCGGAAATCGATATCTCTTATCATTTAAAATATAGCTCGGTAACAAACTTTTGGCCGACTAAAAATAAAATATAGAAGTAACATAAACCAATTACGAGTTCTTTATCGATTCATTTCCGATTTGGACCGATGCATCGGGATTTGAAATTTAAATATCTTTCCAAAAAAAATGAAATTTAAGGAAATCTGTTAAGAAAAAGGTCACCGAAGACCGGAAGTTGACAGTTGATTTTTGAGTTCGAGTAGTATCTAACAAAGAATCTTTCAAAATCGGATAAAAATCGAGACGATCAGAGAAAAAGCGGTGTTTCATATATTAATTCCCCATTAAAATAGCCAATTGTGGTAAAATACCATAACTTTTCGGAGAACTGTGCCAAATTTCGGACGGCTTGCAATTTCGACCACTTCTTTTGTTCCTCTAATTTCCATGAATTTTTAATTTTTTCATAATGAAATGATGTAAAAATTATTTTGGAAAAATTCCGAATGTAAGAATCAAGGTGGCCGAAATATTACGCAAAGCTATGTTTATACTTTTAGTTTTTTTTAACGAAATTTACGCATTAAAATATATTTTTTGAATAGCTAGTCCAAAGTGCTTTAAATGTTTTGGAGGGAGCCATGGATTAAGTCCATTAATACATAGAAAAAAAAGAGTTGTCCGAAGCTTCAGTCCTCGATAGGTAGCGCGCTTTCCCCTATATGGGCTTCAGAACTGGGGTGGAATGATAACTTTTTGATACTATAAACATTATTGGACCATTAATTGTACCATTCTTAAAAGAATGTGACTGATAATAAATATGGGTCCCGGTCAAAATGCCGAAAGCCAGAATCCCGAAAGCCAAAATGTCGAAAGCCAAAATTCCGAATTCTTAAAAGTGTCATAGCTACTCCCACGATTGCACCCGTGCTTTCTGGAGGCAAAGGGAAATCTTCTGTGTCTTTTTGGAAATTATTCTACACATTATCCTCCATATAATTTCATCTCTTTCAGGTTTTGAATATTCTGGATTTTAGCTTTCGGGATTTTGGCCTTTTCGGGATTTTGGTGCACGGGATTTTGGCCGCCTCCAAATAAATATTTGTATTACCTATAAAAGGAGCAGCTATCATTTCAATTTCTCAGAATTGACAGTCGTTACTATCGAAAAGAAGGGATCATGTTACTCCTGGTTTATATGGCTTCAGACCATATTTATTATCAGGCAAGATTTTTGGGAAAATTTCGGTTCAGGATTGAATATGAAGGCCAGTCATTTAGCCTTCATTTCGGATTTCGATACCTTCTTGAAGATCAGGGATGGAATGATAACTTTTCGACACTATCGAATTGATAGTATCGATAAATCCATATCTGTTGGATTAAGTGAATGTCGAATTTTTATGAATTGTTGGGCTATTCATTACGAGATTCTTAAAAGAATGAGACTGTTGATAAACATTTATATTAGTTTCAGATAGTGCAGCTATCGTTTAAATTTTTCAAAATCGACAGTAGATACTATCGAAAAGAAGTTATCATGTCACCCCAGTGCTACACCTTCTGTGTGAAATATGTGTTACATTCCGGAAGACGAAAATCCCACAAAGCGATACTAAATTAAATTTTACGTTAGCTTTTAGAAATCAAATTTATTCTACAGATTTGTGACAGGTTATGACATACTTCAGGGGTGAACAAAAATCGTTTGAAACCGATTAAATGTCAAAATAAGTTTGACCAGGTAGCTGTGTGACCATTGACGCAAAATTATCATTTGACGTTTGTTCGGTTTCAAACTGTTCTTGCTCACCTCTGACCTACTTCAAGACCTTTCACTAATGCCTTAGAATATTAAATTCCCTTAAGCAGAACCAGAACTATGACTACTTCAGTAGTAAAAAGTGAAAAATTGGTTTTGCCTAGATTGCAGGCGTTAAAGCAAATTTTTGACAACATAAATATTTATAAGAACTTCCGCTCAGAAAAATAAAAAGCTCACAAGAATTAAAATGTGACTGATTTTTTCCACAATTTCTGATAGTTTTCCTTTTGCTTGACGCAATTACAAATCCATTAGACCCATAAATCGCAAACTAAACATTCGTGACTTCTGTGCTATTATTGTTACAGTATAAAGCAAAATTGAGCGACGCCTCAAATATTGTTTAACTTGGTGTTTTTCTTCTTGAAATCAATTTATTAAATAACACCCTGAGAAGTCGAGGTTTAGTAGGGGCTCTGGGGCGGGAAAGAAGTATCAGAGAAAGGCTTGTGCATTTGAATTGGATGATTTGTGCTATTAAATTGACATTATTTATCCCTTTTTTTGGGGGCAAAAACTTTGTCATTTCGTCGTTCTGTGGCTTTCAATTTTGTGGAAAGGCTTTATATTGCATTTTGGTGTGAGGAATTGAAAATGGATATTTTGGCGTGTTTGGAAAAGTTGTCTGCGGTGAAGAAAATTATTCCAAAAGAAAATGAATAGAAAATTCTCGCAATATTAGGGTAAGATGGGGTAATTTGGAATCATGCCTTTGGAGCTTTGAGTTTTCCTAACAGGTTTAGATGGCAAAAGGAAAAAACAACGAAGAAGTACTCTCGAAGGTACACTGAGTGAGAGAAATCCGAAAAAGTTAAAATAACATTCCGGAAATGTTAATTTTACCCTGCAGTATTGATCCGAAATCGGTGTAAATATTATGTTTTTCAGGTGTATTAGGGGTTAAAGTTACCCTTTTCCATGTTGATTTTTCCCTCAAAAAGGTGTAAAATTAACATTAAAAAATTTTGATGTATTTTTACACCTAAAAAGTGTTAAAGTTTTGAGGAAAAAAGTTAATCGCACCCTCTTTTTTTTCTCAGTGTAATGTCTTGTAGCTCTTCATGGTTTTCTTTTTCTCTCTGTCTATCTGAAATAGTGGGAAAATCTTAAAATTCCAAAATAGACTATGATTCCAACTTACCCTATCTTACCCTATGAAGATATGTGATGGAAATCATTGGAATTTTCTTTTAATATTGTAACATCAAGGGGAAAGGGGTGGATAATTTAATTTCCCGACATTTTTTGGGGGTTTTGCGATATGCCAAAAAGGTGCAGACACACCCATTTCCTCTTTCTCACTTAACATTTACTTGTAACAACGATATAATACAGCATCTATGGAGTCATTTCATTGTTCATTTTCATCCTTGTCTATAATCGAGAATGGGTGTTGAGAGATTGTGTTCTGAGGGAGCTTTACTGGGGAGATTCCTTCAAAACATATATAGCCAACATATATGGTCCCCATTGGTGCGAATTTTATCCCCATCCCAGTGGGAGCGAGAGGAAAGATATGAAAAGAGCACATATTTATGCTGGGGGAAGCTCTTGTAGTAAAGGTGTGCTTTTGTTGTTTTAATTAACGCTGGAACCTGGAGCTTTTGTCTTGTGGTTGTCGCACTTGCATTGGCACGTTCCTATTCTCACATAACCCCAGGAATAACATCCTGATGTGGCTCTTTTACTTCCCAATCTCAATGCCATTCACAAGACATATCCCATTATTCCAGCATAACCCGGGTTATATCGATAAACGTTAAAATTCACCACAAAACTTCAATGAAATTCCGTGTGAAGAATCGTTTATATTTTTTCAATGAGGTATTTTTATTTAAAGAAAACCCAAAAAAGGAAAGGAAATTGCTTGGAAAATTGGTGAATAACAAGTGAGATGAAGTTATATTCATGAACAGGGGCTCCGTGAGTCATTTGGCACAAAAAGAGGGCCTACAAAGTGTGTGGAGATGCTGAAAAGAGAGTCACCAGGAGGAAGAAATGTGGTTTTCTGAAAACTTCAATATGTTTTGAGCATAACAATGAGGGTTAAAAGGGTTTTGTGTTTGGGAAGTTTATATATTGTTGTATTGACGGGCAAAAGGTAACCCATTTAGCGGTCATTTGAAGAAACAAAGGATTTAAATGCCTCAATGGTGGTTTCATTCATTTCTCCCAAGACTCCAATTCCACAACGATTTAACACCTTTGTTCCGGGGGGATGTTTACTCTATAATTTACCGATTTAACTGCTTTTCCATTGAGAAATCTCAATACAATGGGCACAAAATGCTACCAGCAGCATACAAGAAGTACTCCAACGTAGACATTGTAACTTATTAATCACTTTAGCACATTGTTACGACTGCACGAAAAAGAGATTTTCAAAAGATGAATACAAAAAAAAATAAAGAATAAAAGTGGCACAGACACAGCAAATAAAGAGATTTTGCAGACAGTGATGTTAAATAATCATTTCAATTACATTTAAATGAATAATTATTTAATTATATATAATTTGTGGAAAATAACTAAATTTTCAATTACACTTTTTGTGTCTCGTTGAACCTGCCTTTAAAATCCGAATACAGTTGAGCAGTAAAAACTTTTAATTTTGGGATGTCAAATATATCGGTCAATTGAAATTACAGGTGGACAACACGAGCCATAAGTTTAATTGGAATACCACTAATTTTAGTTTCCTTTTTGTACTCTTATACTTTTTACAGAAATTTTTATTCTTTCTAAAGTAAAAAAGCAAAAAGTCGGAAGTGAAAAAATATAATAATGATAAAAAACATTTTTTTTAATTCATTTTATTTAAAACTAAACTCAAACCAAGTTTCGGGTTTAATCAGTTGTGAGTATACAGGGTAGCAAATAGGCAATGCTGATGGGGATCTTACCATCTTTTCAGCTCCCATTTTTTTAGCTCATAACAGAATTAATTTTATCCATTTGGTCCTCTTTAAGATTAGGGTATGATAATTTTTTCTTCTTCTTCTAAGGAGTGACAAAGCGTTTCAGGGTTTGCGAAGTGCTCGAACTCGAGACT
This sequence comes from Phlebotomus papatasi, assembly GCF_024763615.1. NCBI lineage: Eukaryota > Metazoa > Arthropoda > Insecta > Diptera > Psychodidae > Phlebotomus > Phlebotomus papatasi. The sequence continues at coordinate 82,357,302 of NC_077224.1, read as the reverse complement.
TAGATGCTATATCTCAAAATGTAAAATCAAACATAAATTCGTCAATGAGTTTCAAACTAAAAGTTGCAAGAAAATCTACTCACCTGAGGAATTTGATGATCATAATTGTAATACTTAGAATTAAAAAAGCACAGAAAGGTAGATAGAAAATAAAAAGAAAATACTTTAAATAATTGATTGAAGATAAATAACTCTACTGCACAAATAAAATTTATATTAATTTCTAAGTATGAAAAAAAAGATTAAACATTTTTATTTCAGTTAGAAATATTTTTAATCTAGTAGGGGAAGGTACCCTCCCTTCGAACGTTCATGCCTTCGAATAATATGAATTTACTTTTAGTTTTCCTAAGAGACTTACACATTTTTATTAAATATTGGTTAGTTTATCATCAATTATTGATAATTATGTGATAATGATGTGTAAATCTCTTAAGAAAAGTAGAAGAAATTCACATTACTCGAAGGCATGAACGTTCGAAGGGAGAGCATTTTCCCTTACTTAAAATTAATTAACGTGCACCAATAATGCAAATTATGCGAGAAAAAACGCGTCCCAAACATCCCCTTTTGCGTCTCATGCTGCCCCACATCGGGAAGGTTTGGGACCAAGCGTTAAATTAAATGTTTTATCTTCTCCAAGAAAACTCAGTTGTATTCCGAGTTCTATCGAGTACTTTTTATAAAGTCAATACCCATAAGTATCCTATAGACCACATGAAATTGTAATACACTATCCTGATTTTTTGAAATACTGTCTCAAAGTCAAAACACTGAAAAAGTGTCCCAACCTCCCCGGTCTCCCCTACCTGCAATATTTTCTCCACTTTTCCTTGACAAAGATTGTTCACTGATGCCTTTTTGGAGGTTTTGCAATAAAGTTCTTATTCTTTTCGTACAAAATTAATTAACAAATCGAGTTTTTCTGAATTCCACAGCACCATCGTTCACTATTGTTTACCTTTAACGCGATTGTCAAAGATGGCAAATGCAAATTAAGCGCACGGGGTGCCACATGCGATGCGAATCTGCAGGTTTTAGTGAAATTGAACGATTGAAATTTATGTATCTAATTTCTTACAACAAATTAAATTTCGATTTTCGTGTAAAAGAGTGAAAGGGACAGATAATCCTAACCGGCTTATGTAGGTGAGATTCTTAACGTGAGCTAACTCGGAGTGCATGCAAATTCGATTTAGAGCTGAAATTGTGAGTCGCCATTCAGTTATCTTGAATCAAATTCGTGAAATTATACAAATTTTGTATTTAAACCAAAATATCAAGGATTTGGATGAACTGGCACAGAAGTGATATATGGGTGAAATGTCGACCAGAATGTTCTCTATAATTTTGCCGTAGAACTTAAACTCATCGATTACTCAGAAGCCAAGATAAGCGAGGTTTTTTGTTTCTGAACTGGTTTTTTCGACCAGAGCGCCCCAAATGTTCATTTGTTGAACTTCAACTATATCAAAGAATTGTTGTCTTTTGTGGGACTTTCCATTTAAAACCATATTTTAAGTGTCTTTGTGGAGTGGAGGCAGTCAAATTGGCATCTGAGTGATTTCAAAGCGTTATTATGGGAAAAATCAATTTTTTCACACTTAAACGGAAAAATCGGAGTGATAGCGTAGTCTGAGCGGAAAATGATGTATGGACGAAATGTAGCGACAAATGTCCTCTACAATTACGTCGAAGTAATCATCAAAATCGGTTCAGCGACAGTCGAGATAATTGAGGTTATGTGATATTGAAATTGGTTTTTCGACTGTGGCGCCCCTGGTGTTGGTCCCACGAAGTTCAAATATTCTAGAAAGTTGTAGCATTTGATGAGATCTTTCGTTTAAGCCCTCACTCATCAAAATCGGTCACATAGAACCGGAGATATGATTTTTTGAATTTCGTGAACTTTCACCCCTCATATCTCCGGTTCTATTGAAACCACAGCGCACATACGCACCATTTTGGAAACGTCCTAGACTGGACTACAACATACTAAAATTTCATTAACTTGCACAATGCCGTTTTTGAGAAAAGTGACTTTGAATTTCGATGAATTTTGACGACATCACAGCGCCACCTGTGGTGACTTTTTGAACTTCCGTCTGAAAGTGCTCATTGAGACGAAACCAAAAAGGTAAAACTTAGGTCGCTATGTTAATTAGAACCGGAGATAGAGGCCGGTCAATGTTCGAACTTTGACCCCTTATAGCTCGGGTCAGGGGTTTTAGATCGACTTAAGGTTTTTTTTGTTTGATAGGTATAATCAACGGCTACAACATACTAAAATTTCAGCCCGATGCACAATGGAATTTTTGAGTTATTTAACTTATAAGATTTAAAAAATTTCTTTTTAATAATAGCGCCCCTAGCGGTGGTTTTATGAACTTGCGATGTTAGAAGGGGAAGTGGCATTTCACGAGAGCTTTCCAAAAAGCCCTCACTTTTTAAATTCTGACGATTAGAACCGGAGTTATGGCCATTTTAAGAAATTTTTTTTGGACCCTTATAGCTCGGGTCAGGGGAGTCGGGGGACCTTAAGTTTGGTACTGATGGAAAGCTCTAAGGCCCAGCTATAACATACTAAAATTTGAGTCCTCTGAATGCCATAGGGACGGAGCTATTGAGAAAACAAAAAAAGGGGGGTCTTCAAAATGGCGGAAGGAGGGGTGGGGGGTGGGGGGTCTATGCACCAAGTTGCAATTTTCACCCGATATATAACCTTTGCCGAAAACCGCAAGTCGATATCTTTTTTAGTTTAGGAGCTATTAAGCTCCAAAGAGCGGCCGGCCGGCCGGCCGGCCGGGAACGTAACTTAGCCACATATATATTCGGAATCAGGAAGTGGCGAAACACATTTTGGCCAAATTTGAGGTCGATCGGACGACATGAAATTTTGTTAGGATTATAGTAGGTGAGATTGTTAAGAATCTCACCTAATAGAAATATGCAAGACGTTTCAGAGAGACAGGGATGGAAATTTGGATCGCATGAAATTTTACCAATCTAAAAGGTGTGCTAGAGCCGCCGGAGCCATTACTACTCAATTTTTACTTTTTACTGCTCATTTCTACAATACCAAAAATTTTAAGTAGGGTAGAGTCAGTACTTTTTCGCCAGTAAGCACTTTTTAGCCACCTACAAATAAAATCACTTTTTCAGGGAATTATGAGCTCATGAAACTACGAAATGACTATTACTTCGTAACCTCTAGTCCAACGGATCAGAAAACCATTAACTGGTGCTCCACCGACTAGATTATTTGCAAGTTAATTGAAGAAATTGTCGACAAGGTGAACAGTCACCAAAAAAATATGGAGTTCTTAATAAACTTGTCAACGCTCAGACAAATTGTCTTGCAATATTTTATGTTTTTGCAGTACAGTATTTGATATTTTTTCACTGAAAGTCACTTTGTTATTAACTAAGCTTCGCTCTAATATAATTATTTAATAATGTTTTCCAAAAAAATAAAGAAATACGGATGTGGTGAAATAGGGCTTACTTTTTTCGGTTGTGTAAGTACTTTTCGCCACTCATTTTTCCAAGCATTTTACAAGTGGCGCACCTCGCGGAATTCAGTTGAAACAGACGTAATTGTCAATTGATTTTTGTCGCAAACAAAAAATGTACAAAAAATCATTCGAAATACTCTAATAATTGTCTAATATAGGTGTTAAATAAGAAAAGTACTATGCAATGTACTTTTGCGGGTTTTCGAAAGGTGCTGTTTCTTAAAAATCGATTGAAAACAAGTGGCGAAAAAGTGCTTACACAGTGGCGAAAAAGTGTTTACAAAGTGGCGAAAAGTACTGAAACATGTATTGTTGCAGGAAATGTATTTTTTCAACTAGATGCCCAAAAATTCCCGGAAAGTCTCCTGGTTCATTAGAGAGACAATGCTTCAAAGCACTTGTACAGAAAATTTCTTTTTATTTCGACAAAAATTGTAAGAATTACAAGAGTACAAAACCTTAAGGTGGCGAAAAGGGCTTACTCTACCCTAAAACGAACTCCAAAAAGACCATTTAAAGCGGTGGCAGTCAAAATCCCTAAAGCCAAAATGGGATTTTGATCAATTCAGGACTTTAAACCCCGGTAGCCCATTTAAATATGTTTAATTTAAAAAACCCATATATTTACCCTATGCAAAATTTTTGGAAAATTGTAAGTTACGACAATTGCATCTTCAGGAACGCCTGATTAACCCATTCAGTCAATGTACCAGAAATACTTCAGATAGCATGTTCATATTTTGGGATTAGTTTCCTACAGATTAGTAGATGATTTTTTTTAAAAGAAAAAAAATTTATCTCCTATGGGGGCGCGGGGAGCCTCTGTCAAACACACGTCTTAACGGTCACTGAATTTAAATTCTGTGCATTAATTCATTAAAAACTCTATTGCTTTAGATAGAGTAACTATACAAGAACACCAATTGGGCACTAGAATTCAAATCAGGAAGGAGGAAAATGGCCAATTTTAACAAATTCGACGGGATGTCGTATTTTCCGTCCCCCATTTTGAGCAAAAATTATGCATGACCTTCCGCAAAGCAAGAAAATAATAACAAAATGTATTTTCATCTCTGTCGGACTATTTTTCTCAAGTAATTGAATAACTAACGTTACTATAAATCCATTCCCGACAGCAATTCGGATAAAAATTGCCCAGAAATAAATCATCAAAAATCACTCAATTTGCGTATGATGTATAATACAATGGTAAGGAATGGGTTAAGTTAACAATGGCTAGTTTTACACATGCAATCTTGAAATACACTTCTAGGCTTCGCTTAGACTTTAGCTTTGAACACTTAATTTTTTATCAATTGTTTTTAGTTTTCTAAGCCATACATTACCAAAAAAATTAGGTCACACTCATTAAAGGACTACGGAAAAGAAATATTAAGTGTTCGAAGCTAGAATATGTGCGAAGCCTGAAAGAATTCTTCTAGACTATTTGTTTCCTAAACTTTTAGAATGCATTGCTTGACTTTTATTATTCGAAATTTTCAATAACTAATCCATTAATTTAGGGTAAAGTTATAAAAGTTCGACATAGTGTTACAAGTTGGACAACTCGCCGGTACAAGTTGGACAGGGATTTTTTCTTGATAAATACAGTACTAAATTTATCAAGAAGAAAAGTCCTGTCCAACTTGTACCACTTTACCCTATATTGTATTAAAATATCGTGTATTTGCCATTCTTGGATGTCGTCAATAAAAAGAATAAGGCCAAATGCTGTGATGATTCAAAACTGTGACCACCTGTGGTAATTGAATTTTGTCCATTCTTTGAGTGTAAATTAAAGCTAACAATGCGATCAATGGACTAAAAAAAAGGGCACGAAAGTTGGGGTTAAAGAATGGAAAGAGTTGGTGGCTCATGTGAAGCGTGTGGGTGTCATGTTTCTTTGGCCAATACCATCAGCTGGGATGCAACTAAGCGCCACAAAAAGCAATCCCGGCCAGCAAAAAGGGGGAGCCGGAGGAGGAAATGAACAAGAGATCGAGATGTCACGCTAATCGGATTCGACGTTCCACTAAACTGCAGTTTTTAAAAGGGGTCCATCGAGGAAAAGAGGCCTCGGGGTTACAAAAAAAAAGTAAACTCTTGGTACACTGATTTCTCATCCTCTTATTCATCCCTTTCCACCATCTCACCCAAAAGTCCAAAAAGCAAAATTCACTGAGACAGAAAATTCCAATCGAATTGGAATATAAATTTATTTATTTCTGGGATTTAATCGATTGTAGGTCGTTTTTTTATCGGGGTTTAGTTGGTTTTTTTTTTCGTGTGACCACTCATGGGGGGATAACTTAAGAAGATAGAATTAAAATGAAATCATTTGTGTGTCATTTAAAAAAGAAGATTTTTATTGAGGATTCTCACACACGTTGTTCGGTGAGAAATCTCCTTCAATCAACACGCTAATCACATCAAAGTAGAATTAAATGAGAGGAATTTCATGTTATTCTGGTGAAATCTCAACATTTTCTGTGACATTTGATATCATTTTTGTATTTTAGACACAATGCTTAAATTGGTCAAAATTATCCAGCTCATCGTGTTACTCCTCGTAAATGAAATACGAATGCTAGCAATTATATAAAGTGACTCTTCAGGAAAATGTTTTCAAAATGCCGGGAAAAAGGAGCTATTCAACCCTTTTTTATCTTACCAGTGAATTTTTGTATTTAAAATAAAACCTGGGTTTTTGAAATTGAAGAAGGGTGGAGAACAAAATGAGTAAATAAGAGATGTCTATAGAAGAAATTATTGGTGTTGTGGACAAGAAGTTTCTGACTTTGATGCTCTTTGAGTGGGTGACAGGACGAGCTACGCCCTTTCTTTTGAAAATAATACAACTCTCTCTCTTTGGGTCCTATTTTGCATTTTAAACCTTCCTCCTGTCCACCATTCTTCACTTCAGTATTTAACTTTGGTCATTCGGAGGGAGGAAAAATCATTAGGAAGTCCTTGCAGGTCATACCAGGGAAATTGCTGTTAGAGGAGATGAGGTTATGTGTGTTAACAAAATACGCAGAGTATATGGGACGACAATCGCCAGAGATTTAATTAAAATCACTTCAATACGCAAAAGAGATGACCATTAATATGAAGAAGGGGAGGGTGTTATATTGGGGAATTTGCTCAGGGAGTGCTTCTACCAGACAAATTTTATTTAGTTGAAAATTGGTAACAAAATCCACAGTGTTGAATTTCTGTATCGATTTCCAACGAGAGGGACACCCAAGTAGCAAAAGTGGCATTTGCTATAATTGGGATACGACTCTGAATTTTAGCATAACACCCATCATATTTTTTTGAGTCCCTTTTACCACTAATCCATCACAGAATGTGGCAATTAATATTCAAGTTTGAGAGAAAATACCATTATTTTTAATATGGCCGATCTATTATATTTACTATTGGCTTATTATTTAATAGGAGGCGTAGCCTATTCTTTAAGAATCAAGGCCATCTATGCTAACCACAAAATTACATATGTGGCAACGGATTTTCGTCCAAAATATCGTGGTATCCTATATTACTAAAATTTGGAAATTGAAAAATGCCAACTTTAATTCTAAAAGGGGAGTGGCCTAATTTTTTCCAAGTGAACCTTGCTTAGGAATTTAAATACTATTTTCAAATCGAAAATTATTTCTCAAAACAGTCCAGAGTCTAGGATATTAATTAAATTAATACATAAAAAAATATTTTTGAAAAAAGCCCTGAAGGGATCGGCACTGAAAGTTAAAACATCATACTCAATTTACATTTTTTTTTAATTTTAGTAAATTTCTTGAATTGTATAATTTGCAAAAAATGAAAAAGAATTGGAAGGTCCTTTAATTCGAAATCGAACTTGTTAATGAAACTTCGTATAGTTTCTAATGCTGGCCCAAATAATTTACTAATTATAATACCAAAATTCGAAAAGATCTTGTTAGCCCTCTACGACAAGGTCAAAGAGGTCAAGAATTGCATTTTTTGGGCGAAGACGTAAAGGTATCCCGATGTTAAAATGTTTTGGCACTTGTCCGGGTGGACATTCCATTCATGCAAACCAATGACCTTGAAAGTTTACTTAATGTCTTTTCAAGGTCAAGTATCCTTTAACCCCTTAAGGATAGGACCCCCGTAGCCCAAAAATCAAAACAACATTTTCGGACTATTTAGAGAACAAAACAACTTGCTATATTTAAAAAAAATTGTCAGAAAAGAAGGCAAGAAAGAGTCCATATAATCCGGTTGTTTTTCATTTTGTTACTTTGGTGACCCAATAATAAAAATTATATTCAGACATTTTTATTTCTTTTTCGCTTCAGCCCCCTCAACCTCCTAAAACCATTTTTTTTTGGTTTACGAAAACGAGATTAAAAATCTCTTTTATTTTTGGAGAGGTTTTAGAGGTAATCTAGGCGAACATTTCATCCAAACATGCCTGTATGACCGAAAAATCACCATTTTGAATTATTAAAGGTTAAAGGCCAATCACTTTAAAGGTATTGAAATTCCGAACCCGGCTGCATCGGTCTTCAATTGGTTGAATACCTTGACCTTAAGTTTGTTCCCGAGCTATTCTTATAATAGATTTTATTAGTATCAGATATCCTAAAAAATAAAGAAGGAATGGAAAAAGAGTGATGGAGGAAGTATTGATATCATACCTTAGGTCCGTGGATCGACTTATAGAGAGATACGAAAACATCTCAGTTCTCTATTCCCTGCTATTTTGTGTTTACACCTAAAATTGCAGTGTTTGACCTTTTTCGACCTTGCTATAGAAGGCGGACAATGGTTTTTCAAGTTAATAAATAAATAAAATAATTCAAGTTCTTAAGCACAAAAAAGACACAAGGTTTTAATTATATTTTCTGAAATTTTTATTTCAAAATTTTAAAAATTCATCCGTTGTAACCTGACTTTTAGAGACAATTTTTGAAAAAAACGCATATTTTCCGTGAGCAAGATTTTCCAGAATCAAAAAACTAATTTAGTTTAATTTTTTTTTGAATTCTGATGAATAAACTCTGGGAAATCTTGTCTACGGAAAAACATGTTTTTTTTTTTAAAAAAAGGTCTCCGATAATCAGGCTCGAAAGGCTAAATTTTAAATATTCTTAAATAAAATTTTTAGAAAATATAGTTTAAATGTTGTACTTTTATATGCTTAATAACTTTAATTAAAATTTATTATTAAATTAGAAAAAAGGGTGTTTATCAGTCTTTTTGGCCCACGTAATCTCTTAAAGTGGTCTTCAAAAATGTTGATCCGTCTTATTCGATTAAAATTTTTAATTTCAAATTGTCAGATTTCTTTAAAGTTTCACACTGAAATGTAACAAAGTGCACAACAGCGAAGCTTAAATGGAAATTTTCTAATTAAAGCTAATTAGAAGGACCTTTCAAAAACTCTTAAATACAGGGGCTTTTGGGCTGTCTTTATTGTAGAAATGAGAAAAATTATTTCTAAATTTTGTAATATTTCAACAGTTGATCAATGTTTTATCTTGTTTTAATTTTAAGGGATATTAGTTTATATTTTTTTTGAAATTCTCAATATTTTTGTGAATTTTTGAGTCATAAAATGCTTACACAATTTGTATGATCAGTTAATTTTTATTGTCCGGCTTCATGTTTTCTTTAGGTATTGATAGCTTTATTTAAATTTTTGTTTTATTTATTTTAAGACCTCTACACATTTCGAGCTGTCGTCAAAAAATTCGTTTTTGAAAGAAATTGCATGCATTGCTCTAAAGGCCTCTACACATTGGGAGCAATTTTCGTCAAAAATTGCATTATTGACAGAATTGTGACGTTTCTGCCTACAGCACTGTAGCCAATTTCCTTCAAAAAGCAATTTTTGACGAAAATTGTTCTCAATGTGTAGACACCTTAAGTGAAAACGTCAAAATTCCGCCAGAAATTGATTTTTTTTGAAAAATTTTGACATTTTTACACCTACAGCACTGTAGACAATTTCCTTAAAAGACAGGAATTTTTGACAAAAGTTGTTCCAAATGTGTACAGAAGTCTTTAAACTCTTTTCTTCATATTTCAAAGATTCTTTAAACGAATTATCTGAAAATTTTTTTTTTAAAATCTATTTTTAATCTGAAATAACTTGGAAAATAATGTTTCTTTTGCCTTTTATATAGGATAATTAAGTCACGGTTAGAGTTTGCAGAATAAGATCAAAGAATTTAGAAAAACTGATTATAGAAATGATCTAGTGTCTTAAATATAATTTTGGTTCCTTTATTAAATTTTACAAAATAAAATAGGTAATTTAAATTTTTGAATTTTTCTTCCTGGACATCAGTCTTAGAAGATTTATCAGAAAACAAAAAAAAATCAAAAGTAAATTCCGCAAAGATTTGCAGAGTTTTTTTTGAGTACTTGAACCACTCGCAAAAACAATTTTGTTTTTGGTTGCATTACGTGTGGGACAGTCTGTATATTTTCCTATCCCTCATTCTGCACATCGAAAATGTTGTTTGTATATTTTATTTTCGGATGATTGATCGCACAAATAAATTTATTTGATTGTCACACTCTCCATAATTCTCCCTTGGGGTTGTCACTGCAAATTATTAAAATTTCATTTCTCTAAATTATTTTTCCTCACACCTCTCTCTTTTCTGGGTTATTGTTTGCTCCAACCGAAGGGAGAATTATTAGAAAATTCCCCCAATCCCATTTACATCATCTTTTCCTTCTTGTGAGATAAATAAATACTTTTTAAGTTACCCCCGGAGAGCTCGAGGTGTTTTGAAGATGCCGAGAAGGGTTGATGTCCCCAAAGCCATTTGAGAGAAAAACATACATGAGTGAATGATTCTCAGGGAAATGATCAAAATAGAAATAAACAGGGTGGAAAATAATCAGTTGTCTTAATCTTAATGGCGCATCTCTTGCTAAGGGTTGCTTTCTCTCTTGGTTTTTGGGCCATCAGAGAAGAATAGAATTACAGACCAGGGAAATCCTAGAGAAGAAAATTAATTATCACCATTTACAGTCTCAACATTTAATGGTTCTCTATTGATTCTTTAATGCTCACAATCGACACAAAATCAAATATCTTCCATCCAAATGGTGTTGGAGATCAACATAACAAAATGTCATAAACACATGAAAATCCTCACATAAAAAAACATCAAATGAAGCCAAAGTAAGTTTATTATTTCGAATGGTCAAGAGAGAATGTCGAATTTAATTAAATCGTTGGCGTCGCAATAAAAAGCGTTAATGCCTTTGAAATTATTATTTCTGCTCGTGCTAAGAAATTAATTATCATCCCTCAAAAGACACATTTCTGCAAATTAATTAATTTATGGAGAAGGAGATGCTTTAAATTGTTGAGTAATTCTTAAAAAAAGTAGAAATGAATCCTGCAAAGTGACTTGATTCAAATGATGTAACCTCCTTTTCTATTTAAACCACAAGGAAGAGATTTTCTTTTTGGCAGGCTTCAAAAGACCCTCAATTTCAGCCAATCGATATTGTATAAATTTTAATAGTTTCCCATACACCATCCCGAAAAAAAATGTTTATCTCATTTAATAGCTTTCATATTGCACAAGAAAAAATATTTCTAAGCATGTTTTTTTCGTATTCCGTGGGACTTCTTTTCAGTGTTAATGGTTTTGGTGGAAAATGAAAAGCATAAGAATGAAGTAAAACAGACGTTTTTGTTTGAATTACATACAAAACAGAGAAGAAAAAGCGCGTAGAAAATCAATGGTGAAGTTCAATCAGTTTATGAAAAGAGAGATTCTAAATCAGGGAGAACAAGGTGAACCTAGAATCAATCTGATCTGCGAACTAGGGAAATTGAGAATCTTTGAGTTCAGTAATAACCTTCCTGACTTAAAAGCTTTATCAGACTGAGATTTATACTGTACCAATCAAAAGATATACAGTAGACTCTCTCTCAATCGGGCATATGGGGCAAAATGTCATTTAAATTGGAATGGAACTATAGCGAATTTGAACAAATTTGCTTTAAAATCAAACGTCAAAATTGTCAACAAAGTTTTGCACCCGATTGAAAAAGAGCCGATTGAGCGAGAGTCTACTGTATAAGAGAAAACTTTCTTAAAAACTCGTTAGAAGTTCGAACATTTAAACTGACTTGTGGCACGACCCATCCAGCGAGCACCAAAAGCTAATTAATTTCAATTCAGCTGAAAACATAGGTATGTACTTTCAGCTGAACTAACCTTAAAATGAAATTCGCGAGGCAGTGACATTTCCATACTTATTTGGTTATCACTTTTTGTTCGAGAACTGCTGACCGCTCAGCATACTTTTGATGATCGACTTAGCAAAAGTATGAAATGAAATGCTGAAAATGCTTCCTTTCCGGCCGTGCTCGCTGAGTAAATTTGAAAACCCGTAACATGAAACTGACTTTTCCAAACATAAAACTGTCAAAGACCGTTTTTTAAGAGTGGCGCCATCTTTAAATAACTGTTTAGTATGACCCGATGCGATTAATTATTATCGTGAAATATAGCTCACTAAAAACATCTTACAAAAAATAAAATACCGAAAATGTTTGTCGAGCCAGTGAGTGATGAGGCAGTGTTATTTCCACATAATGGTTAGCATTTTTTGTTCTAGAACTGCTGACCGATTAGCATATTTTTGCTGAGCGACTCAGTAAAAATATGCTGAAAACGCTGCTTTTTTCAGCTCGATGAGTTCTCATCTGGATACTCAGCGAGAACAATCAACTGGTGGCATTTTTAACATATTTTTGCCGAGTCGATCAGCTGACCGGTCAGCAGTTCTCGAACAAAAAATACTAACCAAATATATGGAAATGGCACTGCTTTGCGAGTGTCGTTTTAAGTTTAGCAGAATTCATCTGAAAATATATTTCTTTTTAGCTGAATTGATGTATAGGTCAACATTTGGAACTCACGGGATAAAGTGAATAAGTTCATAAAAAGGACTTTTACTTTAATAAAATTGTTATTCGTACGTTCTGCTATTCTAAAATTCCAAAAGGGTGTTTTGGAATTTAACAAACATTTTTGTTTGGAATTTAACAACACAATAACACTTGTAAATATGTGAGATACACTTAGGAATTCAACGAAACTATGGAACGGCTCTTAAGCGGTACTCTTAAGCGGTACTCTTAAGCGGTCTTCAGACTACAGGTTTAGCCTAGTTCCCGAAGGTGCCCAAAATCCTATATAGCGAGCAATTTTATTGCTTTTTGAAAGCCTATTTGAAATCCAGTTCTAAGTTAAATCTTTCCAAAAAATCGTGATTGTTAAGGAATTAAAGCAGTTAAGCAATATGGCTAAGTCTTAGGTCTGAAGCCCGTATTAGGAAGCTACGGAGAATTCTTCGGTAAGGCTTAGATATTGTAGAAGCCTAGGAGAATGTTTTGGAATCCAAGGGATTCCGGAAATTCTAGAACAATCCAGAACGATCACAATTCTTTAACTAAGGGGAACTCACAAAGAAAACATAAATCTTGAAGAACGCGTGGAAACGCATAAAAAAACTTCGAAACCCGAAGTGGTTTTACGCGGGATCGGAGAATCTAAGGGGAACGTTACAAAATACAAGGGAATATGCACAGAATGTTGGGAACCCTGTTTTTTCTGATAAACCTAAACTCCGAATGTCCTTGTTTACATTTAAATCTGAGTTACTCTTTGTTCGAAAATCTAGAATAAGGGTTGAAGTTTAGATACTTAGTTTTTTCGAATACAGTGGACCGAGGATCCAAAACTTAAAGCAATTTCTTCACTGTCGAAAGTCGTTTTGTCCTTTAGAAAATCGAAGGAAACTTATTTTTGGAGACCCTGGTAATTCACTGATCCTTAAAGAGTTAGGCTATTAAGGAACGATAAGAGAACTGTGACTAATTAATGCTGCAATTTTCAAACTTTAACTTCATTGAACAGAAAATTCAATTTAAGAGATACTATCTGTTATTTTCATAATTGTTTTTGATAATAAAGTATTTAGTTTTCATTAGAGTTTTCAGTTATTAGGCAGTTAGAGACTACTTGATATTAGAAATAAGGAAGTAAGTTCTCCGTATCGTAAATTAAAAGGAATCGTTCTGAAAAGGGTAATACCCATTTGAAAACTTTTATTTTTTAAATAAATTAAGTAAAAACTCAAAAAAGACCTACAAACTATTACTGAAAAATCCTTTTATTTTTTGACTATAATAAGACGAAACTCTTCAGGTTACGTTTTACGAAAATTTCTTATTTTGGATCTTGTGTCCTTAATCTTTAGTGTTTCCAAATTTTAAATATTTTTGAAAATTTTAATGTCATTACAAATCTCTAAATTGTTTTCTTTTTGTTGAAAATAAATTTAGGACAAGATATTATACGTCTTAATTCTTGTGAACCTTATCCCCACATAATACCGGTTATAGGTTTTACGTTTAATGACGTTTAACGTAACGATTATAATTTATAATGCAACGGATGGACAAGGATAACCAATTTTGAAAATTTCACAATTTTATTTTCGATTTTCCAGAACGGGTCATTAGGAAATAATGTTATTAATGTACTTATGTTATTAATCCTCGGATAATCCTTTAATCTAAGATAAAATCTTAAGAGTTGCAAATTTTATGAACTTCTACCTTTTGATACTGTTTTATTCTTTAAAACGTGTCTTTAACCATTCAAGGACAAGTGGGACACGGATGTCCCAAAATCGAAAACAATTTGCTAGGCTAAAGAATGTTGTTTTGTCCTCTACATACTCCGAAAAATAAGCTTTTTTTTGGGACACCGGTGTCCCATTCGTCCTTAACAGGTTAATCCGTATCTTACCGTTCTCTCTTTAGAATCGGTTATACGATAGACGAACGGACAGGTAGGCAATTACAAATTTTTAGTTGTAGGTGTTTTGCATTACAAGTGAGCCTAATTTATGCTCTTCAATCACTCCAAAGTCTCTCTCATGATTTCCATTTTTCACGATGGTTACAATACGTGTGATCCCAAAAAACTTACCTAATATGAGAATCTCATTTAAAGCTTGAACTGATGAGTTGAGTGGAAGGAAAAATTAAAATTCACAGAATTTTATAGTCAAATGACCTGATAATTTATCGTCAGAGCAGAGAAATAATATTGTAAACACTGCTTATATGGGAATAATTTAGTTGAATATTGAAAATTTAATAACAAACAATGAGGGCAAATTTGCCAGAAATCCCGTCATCGAGCATGAAATTGATTCCATTCCACCGGATGGTGCAAAAAAAAATAAGAGAACCCTGAGTTTCTGAATAAAGAAGCAAAAATTCTTCATTTGATATCGAAATACGAATGAATTTAATATTTTTCAAGATGGTAATTTGAGATGATGTGTTGAGACAAAGGGATTGTGTCTGCATCTAATTGATGACATTGCCAATGTTTCATGTCTTTTTTTTCACCATGGACCACGGTTTAGTCAACCGGCAGCTTCTTGCTGAAAGATGTGGATGGGAGCTTCAATGCCCAACCATGTGAGCTTCCCTCCTGAGCATTGCGGGTGGTTTGTGCATCACGTGAATTGGCCACCAACTCTTTTTTGTCTCCCTCTGCATGCTCGTGCTTACCATTTTTAGCCCAGCAATTGTGGACCACATGGAGACGATTCCCCTTTCCCTCCAAGTCTCAGAATACCCCTGCGGGCCCGTATCTTGCAAAATGTTGGTAGCTCAAGGGTGATTGAATATTGTCATTTGATCCATTGAATCTTTCCAATTTTTTTCCTGTCCATCTCTTTATGCTCCACATAATCGTATTATGCAGATTTTATTTGCTTGACTGTCTTCTGCATCCCTTTTAGGGAGAGATTCTTACAGCGCACCTATTGTACTACCCACCAGAAAAAAAACACAAGTTTTAGGATAAAACTGGGAAGAGAAGAGGAGCGAAAACTAGGTTACAAGTTACAAATTAAATATATTTTTCCTAAATTAGTCGAATTTCGAGAATTTCTTATTATTCGAAATCGAAATTTCGGAACGCCAAATTTCAAAATTTTAGGAAACCTATCCGGTTATACGGTACTTCAATAAGTTTTCGATGTGTTAAGGGATTATTTTGTCTATCGTAAGCCTAAGAGTGTTTTCAAAGTTAAACAGATTTTTTAAATATATATTTTTTTTAAGATTTTGTGTGAATATTCAAAGCAAAATGAATATTTAGAAGGCATACACTATTTATTAAATATTCGAAGATAATTCTATAATTTTAATGAATTTCAATGTCCGATATTTCTCTCAAAGTGGACGATATTTGAGTCGTCAAAAATATAATATCGAAACCACTCCTGAGAAAATCGAATCATTTATTCGGACTTACCCCACTTGCCTGTATACTGTCCAGGTACGAAAAGAATTTGTTTTAATAAAAATCATAATTCTGTTTATAATTCAACGATTTCGTTCCCCAAGAACCAATTTTTTCATAATATAGCCTCCTCATGGAATTCCCTAAGTAAGGCATTATAGAACCAAAAATCTTTTTATTTGCTTATAACGCTCTTGGTTCCATCACTGAGATTACTATAAGTAAAGTGGCGCACTTTTAAGAATCGTTAGAGCTCTTATAGGAATTTGAACAGAAAATTCTCACTTTAAGTGCACTAAAATACTTGTCCGATACTTGGTTCAATAAGGCAGCTATTTTGCTTCTTGGGTCATCCTGATGAACACAAATTAAAAGTCTCGGTAGTACCTACAACTCTTTACGACCTAGAACATTTTGAAAAAATACCGTCGAGAAACTATGCCAGTCCATTTGGTATTATTTGATATTCACCATAAGCATCAAAACAGTAAGGCTAACTCTTTAATTTTGAGTACTTATTAAGTACTTAATAAGATCTTAGCTCAGTGATTAAGTTTTAAGGAATTATAGAGCAATCCTTCACTTTAAAAAAAATGTACGTTAATAAGAAAAAGGCATGGATTCTCAGCGATAAACGGAAATAAACTGGCATTACTCAACCTTAATACTAAGGACTTAATTAAGGACTTTCGACTAAGCAGACTTAAGCACTTACCCTAAGGAGCCATTTTTTTGTCGCATTTTCACAGAATTTTGACGTCTTTACCTACAGCAGTGCAGACGATTTCCTTCAAAAAACCATTTTTTGACGAAAATGGCCCCTAACGTGTGGAACCCTTTATGCCTATAAAAAATTCTTTTAATTCCGTATTTTTTTTAAATTTTATTTTATTGCTGCTCGAACTCAAAGAGTCAGCAGTTATATAATTGACTTTTTTCAACTTGTGACACGATTAGAGACCTAACAGTAAGAGATATCGACTTCAGGTCTTCGACGACCCCCCCCCCATAAGTCAAAATTATCTAGAATAGTCTTTTTATTCTCCCCACCCCATTCTTTCCCAGCGAAACTATTTTTTCGTTTTATTTCGAAAACGGCTCCTACGATTTCTTTCATTTTCGGATATATATTAGAGGTTATCAAGGCGAATATTTCGTCCTTAAACACCTATGTTCGAAACCATTTCGATATTGAATTTGCGAAAGTTTAATCACTTGAAAAGGCATATTTTTCAACCAATTTGGTTAAATTTGAATGCTTTTGAAACATCTTGAAATTTCCAATCAGATTGCGTTGTACTTAATCGGTTCTGAATCGGTATAGTACCCATAAATGATTTACCTATCTCGGATTTACTTTTCTATTTGTTCCATAGCTTCTTACTTATGCTAAAATATTCTAAAACCTTAAGCAATTTCTTATTTTGTAATAGTTTTTTTTTTAATTTAGGGGAGACCGGGGTAGAATTTCCACCAAATGAAATTTTTGATTGCGTATAATTTGTACAAAAAATGTATGTATAATACTGACAAATATTTCAATGAATAGTAAGGGAAGTATATAAATATTTAGAATAAAGAGTGCTTTCCTCAATATTCGATTCGAAGGCAAACTTTAAGATACCACTATCTAATACTATACGTATCTAATTCTACTCCGGTCTCGCCTCTAAATCAATTTAATTGGTAGTAAAGCGGTATGTACCGCATAGTAGAGCATGTAAAGTAACATGAAAAGTAGCATTTAAAAAGGTAATACAAGGATAGTTTTTTTTTCATTTTATTTGAGGTTAAGTTTTCGTGGTACGTCAAATTGATTCTTTTTCCATCAAGTGGTTAACATGCCTCTGCGTGTCACTATATTCCCTTAATATATGCCTTTTTTAAGGACTTTCTAAGTGCTTATTTAAGGACTTATTTTAGGAACTTGGCCGAATCATGCTAGTGGCATCTTACTTTGGCTTACCCGGTAAATTTCTTTAAATACTAATTTATCCAGAAATTTCTTTATTTCTAATTGTCCGTTTATCATAATTTCGCGTTCAAATGAAAGGTTTTGTAACCGATTAAAATTGATGGAAACGTTGAAAATTTGTAAAACGAGATTTAGTGGCGATGACGCTAGTCAATTTTACCTATCAGAAGTTAGGACAAGTCCAGTAGGGGAGACCAGGGCATATTAGCCAGCAAATGAAATTTTTCATTGCGTATAATTTGTAAGAAAGAAATTTGTAACAGGCTGATAAATATTTCAATGAATAGGAAGGGAGCTGTTTTCTTCAATATTCCTTCTGACATTCCACTGCCTAATACCATGCGTGGCTAATTCTGCCCCGGTCTCCCCTAGGGGAATTCTCTAGCGCTATGACAATGTCATATGACAAATTTTCGTGGTAAATTCGAGAGCATTACAACATAAGCCCGGTGAACATCGAATTGCCATTGTCAGGAGCGCCATGACTCAAAATCATTTTAAATTTGTCATATGACATTGTCATACTGTTACAAAATGCCCCTACAGGACACCTGTTCGAAGGCGAAGAGTCTCTGACGAGCTTCAATCTCCTCCGTGAAAGAGCATTCTATAAGGACTAATAAGCAAAAACCGCATTACAATTTTCCTAAAAATTTATTCCATTTGATATTCAAGAAATCTTCAGTCCTGTTGAGACAATCCCAAATAAATGATCCACCCACGTTCTTGGAGGAATGGCAAATGAATGTCTCAGTTTTCACAGCGACCAGACAGAGGAGATTTACATGGAATTTTCATATTATTTCACGTAAATCTTCTGTGAAATTTTCTTTAGAGTTTTCACTGTCTCTCCTTAGACTTTTTCACGGACGGATATTGGGGGATGATTTCCACAGGGAATGGGCAAAATTGGGTGATTGGTGTGCTTTCAGACAAAGTATAGCAACATTTGAAATATATTATTAAGAAAACTTAGACGTGGAATCAGCATAAATTTTCCAATTATTGCACATATTCAAAATTTACTCATTTTCTCGACGGGGTTGGGGGTATTCAGGGGTTGGAAAATTTGTGGATGGGAGAAAGTACGAAACAAGGAATATGAACTTGGAGCTCATTCTTCCCAAAAGACTAAAACCAGGGCGAGTGTTGAAGAGGAGTTCAAGCCATTTTGGCAATTTTCTGCATCCATAGCCAGTGAGATGTTTCTGGTGGAGTTGTATTATGTGAAAAGGGGGGTTATTTCACAAATTGAAACGTTGAATTTGCTTCAGGTTTCCCATATTAATACATTTGTGGGTGTGGGCACCAGAGATACCACCATGGAGGATACAACGATCTTGTATAAGTTCAATTTTGCCTCAACCATGAAGATGCCATATTACTCCATCATTGTACATTTGAAGAGAGATGGGGGTCAAGAAAATTATAAGCAGATAGAGAGAACTTCTTGGCATTGTTCACCCTCCGATGTCTGTGAAATTTCTCAACTTTAATTTTCCATCCTTCTCATGGTAAAATAGCATTTATTGTTCAATATTCGCCCAATCTTCCAAGAAAGACTCAATAATCCTCTCTCCTGTTACCCAAACTCCTGGGCTCAGTTGAAAAACGTGTACATATACAATGTATGTACATTTGTGTGGCTTACAAGAACCTTTCCTGGGGATGGTTGAAGATATGTGGAAAATCATGCAGATGGAAATATGAGGATTTTTAGCATATAAGAAATTTGAAGCAAATACAACTTGGTGTTTGATTAATTTTCAAGTTGGAAATTTAATCAAGAACCAAACTTCTCACGTTTGTTTATATTTCTTCGTCAAAGCCATTGTAGGGATGGAAAACTTAGGGGAGAGGTAGGAGACTTCTTACAGATTGTTCTTTAAGAGTCACACTATGGAAATTTTTATAAAAGAAGAGGTGGCAAAGCGTCCCATACTTTGCAAAACACTCGAACTCGTGACTTCGATGCTACATCTCAAAAGTACTGTGAGAATTTTTACGAACTTTAGTTCAATGTTAATTGTATTTATGTACAAAGAAATCGTTAATCAGAGCAAATGACACTCAAATCATCCAGTTTTTTCTCAGTGGAGATAGGAAAAATTCCTGCCTCCACCCACGCTCTACCGAGTGCTCTACCTAGTTAACGAAAGGTCTCCAGTTCGATTCTGGGTGGAGGCAGGAATTTTTCCTATCTCCACTGAGAAAAAACTGGATGATTTGAGTGTCGTTTGCTCTGTGATGCAATTCTGACGCCGTCACATTGCTATCCCGCCAAAATTTTCCCGATTTTGCGAAATAGAAATATACATCATACACAGAGTCTTCACTCTGTATGAGTGGACACGGATAAAGAGTGTGGCGCTCTCAGCGGGATGGCATGTGTAGTAGTGCACAAAAAGCGGAATAATTGCTGTTATTTTGAATATCCCGCGAATTTTATCTCGCGAGCTCCTGGAGGTCGCGAGTTGGAAAAATAAATACATTTTAGGTGAAAATTTCGCGGTTTAGTGAACAAAAAATATTTGTTAAAATTGTTTCTATTTAATTTATACTATGATTTATAATTATAAATAACAATGTCCACGATGAAAAATTGAAATGATTATCGATGAACACTTTGGGGTTTCTTGGTGCCTTCTAAACATATCTCACGAAGGTACTCATTTGTGTAATATGGTTATATGATTCGGACGTCAAAATTCTAAGATATTTTAATGTGAAAATTCTCAAGAAATGTGTAGAATTATTTTTATTAAGTTCATGTTATCTCAATAATGGTACTTAATAGGATGTTGGTGTACAGAAACGGTTCGTGGAAGACAATTCAAAGAAGACTGCCCTAGAACCAACCACTTTCTTATATTTTAATTTTTAATTTCTTATATTTATGGGACACTTGTGTTCAAAAACCATTTCGATATCGAATTTTCAAATATGAATGTTTATAACCACTTTGGATGACCTATTTTCAATCGATTTGCTTAAATTAGGATTTTTTTCGCGTATATTACTTTTTAATTTGATGCTTATTACTCATGCTAAGATATTTTAAAACCTACTTTCTTAAGCAGTGTCTTATTTTTGAATGGTTTATTTCTTAATTTATCAATTAATTTAATCGGTAGTAATGCGGTATATGTACCCAAAAAGCATGCGAGAAGATGATACACTGATAGCTCTTTTCCGTGAGTTCGAGCACTCCGCAAAGCCGGGACGATTTGCCATCTCTTTTTCTATAATTTTCTTCATTTTCCTCATAAATACCTGAATACCATTCGAATCCACGAAAAGGATTGCGCAGGACTACTTATTTTCTTTACGAAAAAAGAGCTAAGTCACTGAAGATCATAAATACTAAAAAGTTAAGGTGTTCAAAGAAATTCTAATAAAATAATTTAGGAATATATAACACGGTGATGATATCTGTACAATCTTCTCTTTTATTCTCTCATACAACCTGCATCATTTCTTATATAAGACAGTACAAAGGTCATCACTGTGAATATATTTTTACATCCATTTCCTTAACCGAAAACGCGCTTCAAATAATTTAAGGTCATATTCATATTTTAAGACGTTTTTTTTGTTCATATTTTACCATATTGTTAACAGTGTCCTTCTCGATCCTATAATATTCAGTGATCCTAGCTTTTTCTTCAAGAAAATATTCACGTGAAGGACACACGTTGTCCCATACAGCTTTATTCGTAAATTTGAAATATATTCAAGGATTTATAAGGAAAATCGAGGAAAACACAGGAAAATTAAGTGATAAGGAAATTGTTTGTTCTAGGGAATTTTTCCTTGAATTCACCTTTGCAAATCATTCCTAGATTCTGGACACCAATGACCTGCAATGAATAGTTATTGATATAATAATATGAGTTTAAACAAACAAGTCAATTCATTTCTTGAGAATTTTCACCTGAACATATCTCAGAAATTTAAAGTGGTACTCCTCCATAAATGTCTTTGAAGAATATATGTTCATGAAACACCAAAAGGACCACAGAAGTAATCATCTACTTCCGTCTCACGAGAAAGGATTTAATTTTATTGCATTGTGTTTTAGAAAAAAAAACACTTTAGGTATTACAGTAATAACGAGATTGTTAAATAAACACCCAAGGCATTAATAAATTCATATGGAAAAATCATTTAAAAAAAATATTTTGTTGCCTTGGACCAAACTTGTAACAAAGAAATTAAAATTTGAGTGATTTGATAAAATTGTGTATCTAACGGAAATGATTTTGAAAATATCCCGCAATTAAAGAGTGAATGAGAGAGTGCGAGCGAGAGCAATGGCATGATTGAGAAATGACAGTCTCATTGAACAAGCGTTGAATTTCACGGATTTTTCTCTAGTTTTTCGCGAATTTAATGTTTTAGTAAATCAAATTACAATAATTTTCATCTCATAAAGGGTGTTTCTGTGTTTAAATGTGAATAATTTGCTCAAAAGTGCACAAAATATGAGCTGAAGCGGCTTCACACACACAACCACCATTCCGAAAAATCTGGATAAATTTCGTGACGGACATCGGAATTGGGGGTCTGATTGGCGATTTTTCTCAAAATTACTTTCTGATTAAAGATCGCCCAAAGTATCGGAAGAGTAATAGAATTTGTTTTTCGGGCAAAAATTACTTATCAGTTATGAAACCGATTGGAAGCAGTTCAGGCGTCCCAAAAATTCCAAGACCTTTCCAACGAGCCCAAAAACGATACAATTGGATTGAGAAACACGCTTTCTACAGCCTTCTAAACATTTGCTCTTGAAAAAAATCCGTTATTCGGAATATAAATTTAAAAGGAAATTTAACAGAATATTCATATGAGGAGGAAAAATTTAAGGATTTTTAGGTCAAGAAAAATTATACGAAATCCGATTAAGTTATTTTATTTCATTATTTATTTATTTTTTAATTTTTTAAGTACAGGTCTTAATGGGTCTTAAGACCTGAGAGTCCAAATAGAAAATAGACCAAGGAAGATTCTTGACAATATTTAACCTGTTAAAATAGGCAGTAGGGTAACGTGTGATATTTCGGGACACTTTTAGCACTTTGCAATTTCAAACAGCCTATAATGACTTCTCAAATTATTTTTTTCTTTGTTGATAAAGGGGCCTCTCGACATTTCATTTTTTCATACATTTTTGCATAGACGCACTGAAGAGTATTGGCAAGTTTTTTCCTAAAGAGAATTGACTTATCAGTCTGATATATTTCGAAATTGTACATTACAAGCTATCTAAAAATACATATTTCATTATGCTCGCCGAAATAATACAAAAATTACGAGCAAATTTGTTTAAGTCGCGGTGCAATATCTGCAAAATTTTTACAAGGAAAACTGAAAAATAGCTTCACTTTTTATTAGGCTTGATGTGCCCCTGGTTGATACAAATATTTATGTCCCTTATTCTATCCAGAATAAAATTCTTACCGAAAAATGTTGAAAAATGCATTAATTTTTATTCAAAATAGCAAAAAATATAAAGAAGTAAGAATGGTGTATTTCGGGACAACTGAGTATTTCGGGACAGACAAAAGTCGCTATTATGAAAATAAATTTCACTGAGCCTGACTATTTACCTTTAAGTAGAAGGTCTAAACTTCACTCTTTCATAAAAAATTTGTTTAAATTGCACTTATAAAGTGGCTTAAATCAAAAAAACTCAACACTGTTTGTGTTGACACTCACAATTCACGTGTATTTCACGATTTAAATTAAATAAAATTTCAGAAGTTTTATGTTTATCTGATACGTAAAGAGCTTAAAATTTCATATAGAACTTAAAAAATAATAAGAAAACAAATATTTGTAGGATTTTTGATGTGTCCAGAAATACCCATATTATGTCCCGAAAAGCCCCTTGTCCAGAAATACCACACGTTACCCTACAGGTAAAGGAAATTTATGCAATGGGCCTCTAATTGATAATCCTAAGCCCTCAGTGTAGGACAATGTGGGATGAATCTTTATTGCTAAATTCTATTGGACAAATATTCACGAGGATCAATCTGGATCTATGTGAGCCATAAGGCTGTAGTAATGACAGAAACTAGAAAAATCGAGGACCACAAGAATATGGAAAATCTAGATCAAAACATATTCTTAATTTAAAAATTCATAATTCATGAATAGAGAATTAAACTCAAGATTAAGAATAATACTTTTGAATTCTAGAAAAAGTCTTGAATGAATATCCTAATTCTGTATTCCAGAATACAGAATTTGATTACGATATCAGAATTTCTTATTCCACTGTCTGCTGAATTTTAAAATATTTTTTAGTTTCAAGTTTTTTATGAATGATTCTGGAATTCTTTGCACTGGGAATTCATTATTCCTAACTCAGAATATTGTTTTATCTCAGATGTTTTGTTTCTGGATTTAGAATTTTAAACTTGACACTGTCTCTTCCTATAAGAATATTCTCTCATTCTTTTCGCAGAATATTAATTTATTTGTTCCCGAGTTTAGCTTATTATTCTGAATTCAAGAACTGATTCCGAATTCTGCTTCAGAACTTAGAATTTCTTTCAATTCTTAAGTGCAAAAACGGAATTTTTGAGATAGAAGAATATTCTAAGATAGGAGTTAGAGAATATTTTTAAAAACGAAAACACTCTTAAAGTTTAAAATTCAAAATTCAGGAACAGAACTTTTGAGATAGAACAATATTCTGTTGTTGGAATAAGAGAATATTACTAAGAATTAATGAAAGGACTTTAAATTCCTGTGAGATAAAAGAATATCCTAGGGTATCAATAGGGCATTAATTGTTTACAAGAATTCTAAGATCATTCTACATTTATTAGAAAAACAAAATTCAGCAGAATAAATGATAAAAAAATTAATCACAGTCAAATTCAGTATTCAAGAATACATTTTAAAGAATCAAGAAATCTTTTGGGATTACCATAAATTTTGCTGTCTTGGACCAATATTCGATTCTTGAACTATTCCGGATACTGGACATTTCATCTTCAAATACCTAACCTGAAATTCTTCATAAAAAAGACATTTTCTACAAATCTCCGTGTGATTTTTTAAAAATATCAACCCTTCGAATTTGTAGAAATTAAATGTCCAGATATCGATAAGCCTTCGATAGACTGTGGTGAGGTATTGAGAGATTTTTCCGCAAGCTGAAGGGCGAGGAGAAATCGAGGGGGTGGCTTTTCACACTGCGAACAAATGGATGAGACATTGATTGTGTCATCACGTGACTTGACTCCAATATTGAATTCCCTCCCTCGAAAGTAATATAATAAAAAAAGGGGAAAAGTCGTGTTTTCCATCATCGTTTATAGTGAAAAGTTTATCGTGTAAGGCATTGGCAAATATACATCAAAAAAAAAAATGTTTGGTGAAATGTTGGGGGTGGATTGAAGAAAATCGTGGAAAAAGAATAAAATAGAAAAGACAGAAAAAAATGGAAGAAATGTGAGTGTAATGTTTTGACATTTTTACTGATGATCATTTAGGAGATGTTACCATGGAGGGTGACAACATCAATTTGATTAATGATACATTTGGTTTATTTCAACATCATCCAAATATGGTGCATTTTCCACACAATTTTTCCAACTCTCGCACTTCACCCAGAGTCTTTTCGCTCTCTTTCTCTGGCTTTTCCAACGTTTCTTCGTCAATTGGAAATGGAGTTGAAAGCATTTTGACGATAAATCATTTAACGTGGCTTTTTTTTCTCATCTTTTTGCGAGATTTTTCCAGGAGAAAGCATTTTTACTCTTTCAACCAATTCATTGAACACAGTTTTGAATCCTGCATGAAATTGTTTGCTCTTCCTAATTGCTTTTCCCTTCAAGTCTCATTCATTTCCCCACATTCAATGGACTTTTTTCCTGGCTATCATTTTTCGGTATTGGGGAAAAATCTCCATAAATTCCTGGATATGATGGGGGGAAAAGTGGAGAAAAGATTGCATGAGTTTTCCCATCCATCGTCCAGAGTTCAGACACAATAGAAATCTTCATTTAAATTTGAATTAAGCACTTCTGATAACGAAGGCGGACGTTTTGAGTGATGATCCCTATAGGACTCTTCTAATGAAAATCCTGTGGAATTCCTGAGGACAATTAAATGTATTCCACGGATTTTTCCCATAGCCTTTTTACAAAAGATTTTTTTAAAATCATCATTACATGAAGAATAATTCGACAAAACTGCTATTACTTTCGATAATAAGGAATTCTAAAATCTAATTCTCTTACGGTGAATTTCCATGGAAAATCCTACAGAACTCCATAGACATATCCACTTATTTCATAGGAAATTGTTCAATATTTTCGTAGATGGATTTAAGAGATTATCATAAAAGTTTAAATACCGTTTTTTAAGGAAATTTTCATATTTTTACTTGTATACTTACTTACTTCAATAGGTAACTGTAACAACCCTTTAAGGCACCGGGCCTCTCGTATTAACCTCTTCCAGTTCTGACAACTCTCCATCAGCCCATTCCAGAAACGTAGTATAGGTCGCTGTCGTAAAGTCCGTCCTATCTAAAGCTCTTTGCGAGTTTTCGTAACAATCTTGCTTTTACCGGGAAGGGTTCTTAGCCTCTCGCCCAACCCTCTCTACAGAAGTAAACGGTTAAAAGACCAGATCCCTTGTTCTTTAGCCTCAGGCTCACGACTTCCCAAGAGGAAGAGGCTATGTGTCGTACAAAAGGTATTTTTTCGATAGTGTTTTTTGTAATATGCACAGCAGTTAAAAATTACATTGAACCTTATCATAATATAATGTAGTAAATCTTCTGGTTGATTCGGCGAAAGAAGATTAAAGCAAACCAGTCTTGAGTTTAAAATGTCATGAATTTAACTAGAAAATGACGTATAATTTATATACTTTTGACGTTTTGTTGACAAGTGACAGTTATTCAAATGCTTAGCTGTCCGTTATTCAACTGATTGGACAGAAAACGACAGATAAAAAGCCATGCGAGAAGGGGGCTTTTTTGACTTTCGTGTATTTGACAGCTGTCACCCGAACATCGGAAAGCTCTATATATGCGCCGAAAGCCGAGCTTTTTAAGTCGAGAAGTAGTCTTTATGAGTTTTTTTGGTAGTTATTTGGGAAATTCCATGGAGATTTCCAAGGAGCTTCTAACAAATTCTAAGGGAAAGTTTGACAGATATGCTACTGGAAACTTCTCTGGAGACTCCCAGGGTGGCATAGGAAATTTCCTCACTGATGAAATTTCAAGGAAGCTATTGTTATAGGGGTTAGACGAATGTTTTGTTCGATTTTGAGGTTATAGCCCTCCATAACCTCAAAATAGCTCCTACACATGATCAATTGGCGATAGCAGACCTGAGGATAATGCAAATGAATTCCAGCAATGTTTTTCTCAATGAACCATTTTCAACCACCCCAAAACCGAAAAGGTGGAGGGAAAACTCGAACCATTTGCGGTGAAAGAGTCCGCCAGATAATTAATATTGACTTGAGAGATAAACTGGCCAGAATGAATGGGGCGCTTTATCATCCATCTCCTCTCGTCGCGTTTGGGAAACCATCGAGTTTCTTTCCCATTCAATGGATGAGATTTTTTTCCCTTCATCAGTATTAACTCATATACAAATGGCTATTTTCTTCCCTTCTTTTTTTTTCCTGGACGTATTTTGCGCGCTTCTGACGTGCGGTGGCAGTACAAGAAGTGGATGGAGAGTCTTCTTCTGCCATGGGATATTGAAGCTATAGATATTTTTTTTACTTACTTTTTTTTACTGCCTTTTATACCATGGGCGCGAGCTTCGAAGTTTATTAATTATGAAAAGTTGATTTTTGCGTCATTTTCTCTTCTTCCATTGATTGTGGCTGCTGAAATAAAATCTCCAGCGGCCATTCAATCTCCTTCCTCTCTGCAATGATGGATTTTCAATTTTTATTTCCTTTTAATTTTCTCCTTGGCTATTATACTCCTATGGTGTCCTCCCTGGTGGGATGCTTCAAATTACTATACAACAGTGTCTCCTTTCAGGATCTCTGTAGATTAAAAAGAAAGAAACACATTGAGGGATTTTTCCTTGGGCAATGAATAATACCTGTGCACAGGTTCTTTGAATGAAAACTTGGAAAACTTTATGCAAACAAATACAGGAGAGCGGGGATAGTTGACTCATGGTGATATCTTGCAAGAATTTCTATTCAACACAAGGCATTTAAAAACCGAATAGAGAATAAAGAAGGAATATTAGAAATATTTAAGGAATAACACAAATACTCGGAAAATATCACGAATATTACAAAACTTTAAAGAATATTTAATGAATATTGCGAATATTTGCCAAAATCCGGACAGAAGTAATTCCAAATTCTGAACATAATAGCAAGAGAAATATCCTAAAAATAAGTAAAATTCCACTCATAGTTCACTGTGGCTGTCAATCAACCGATCATGAAGACTGATCGGCGCCGATCTGCAATTCACGGTTCAGTCGACGACCTTTTTGCTGACCCCTTCGTAAAGTAAAAAATAGAACATTCATTCGATTTTTCGGGAATTTCTGGGATGATTTCTAGCCAATCTGTTAAGAAAAATTTTATGAACTCGAAATTTTATCAGACAGAGAACAAGCTAAATTTTATTAGGGTGTATTTTTGACTGTTAATATTTTTAAATGCCATGTATTAGGTGAGATTCTTAAAAATTTCACATATTTAATAATAGAATTTTCAATATCTAAGGCTATAGGTCAAAATAGACCTTTCAGCCTAAGACTGCATTAACGGGAAGAGCAAGAAAACTCTGGAATCATATTAAAAAGAGACCTAAATAAAAAAAATATTCCTAATTTACAAATAAGGAAAAAAAATATTCTTGATTTACAAATTGAGGATTTCTTAATAAAGAATAGGGTATAGAAATACTCTTAAAACTCTTGAGAAGGTCCGGGTTTAATCCTATTATTCTGTATTCCTAAATACAGAATTTCAAAATTCTTAATTTCCGTATTCAATGAAATTCTAATATTCCTGAACACAATATTCAGGAATATTACATTGTGATACCTGAATTTATTTTCTTCCTTAATACTGATAAATTAAAAAAATATATATCTTCTTAAGTATTTTTATTATGGTCTCAATTTTTTTAACTCTTGAAATTCTTATTACTATTACTAAGATCTTAATTTATCTAGGAAATTCTGCTCTCTAAATCAAAATTTTGAAGTTAATAAATGTTCTAGTGTCTGATTATAACCCCTTATTCCTATTCCAGAATTTTCTTTAGTATCAGAAATTCTTATTCCGAATTTCGAATTTAAAACTTGACAATGTTTTCCGTTATGAGAATTACATTTTGCCTCAGAAATTCTGTTCTTAAATCTAGAATCTTAAACTTGATATCTACAGAAAGTAAGGGCCTTGACAGACTTTAGGATTATCCGACAGATGGCTTAGAGTAATTATATTCGAAATAATGGTTAAATCATATTTCTATCATTTTCCAATAAGCCGTCTCTCTGTTTAAGTCCCAAATGTGTCAAAGATCTGACATTGTGAAGCTTAAAATTCTAATTTCGAATTCAGAACTTCTGAGACAGTGGAATATTCCAAGAATAGGAAAAAGAATGTCAACAGAAAAAAATTATGAAATCCAATTTCACATCGCTTTCTTTCTCAAACATCTTGCCTATGCAATGTTAATCGCTTTTGTATTAAATTAAGTCTAAATTATTGTGATGATCAAAGGGCAAAAGAGTGACATAGACATACACAAAATGTTTCAGAAAAAAGAGATATTAATTTAGATTCTATTAAAGTTTCTTGATATAAACAAAGTTAACTGGTTTCTGTATTTCTTGAAAAACCCGTTGAATTATTTCTAATAACGGTTTTTCAAGGTCAAAGGTTTAATAGGTTCTAGAGAGCGTATTTCTCAACCGAAGGGGCCATGTTTCGGCTCGTTGGAAAGGTCTTGGAATTTCTGACAAGCCTGAACCGATTCAAATTGGTTATGAACGGGTAATGAACCTGTTCATATCCCATAAATATTTTTTTTATCAGAAAATCAATTGTATTAATCCTAAGCTACTTTGCGCGATCTTTTGAGTAATTTAGGAAACTGTTGATTTCGGTCCTAAATTTGTAAACGGCATCTACAGTGCCTCTCAAAAATTTAATGACATCCATTTTTTCATGATTTTACACCAAATTTAAATTAATAACCTTTAAAACAAATACAAATTACAACTAGCGATATCTGAAAATAAAATATCTAATTTAGTTTTACCTTTTTTTGACAGTTGGTAGCACTGTAGCCAATATCGTCAAAAACAGATACTAACATTCAATTAAGTATTTTGTTTATACTTATATTTGCTTATATTTGTTTACATATATTTGCTTGTTTTTATATAAAAAATAATAAAAGCAGTTATTATAGGGCAAAGAATAGTGAAATAAGAAACTTGAACACTTTGTTTAAAATTCCATGGAATACTAATGCAAAATGGGTATAAAACGGTGTCAGTTACCTACAAAACGCAGTATCATCGTTTATTTGCACAAAGTATATGAATCCATCAGAAATATTGCAAAAAAATCAAAAGTTTCCAAACGCGCTGTTGAGAGCGCCATCAAGATTTTCAAGAAAACTGATGGTTTCAGCAACCGAAAACGCTTCGATCGGCCCCGAATGATCACGACACGCGAGGATAAGATGATTTCTATACGTACAATATGAATACGACGACTTACAATCCTGAACTTGTTTCAAATTGAGAGTAAAACTTCATACAATGTTCGAACTTATTAAAAAGGCTCATAAGGGTGCAACAGTCGCATATTTTGAAATCAAGTTCAACGTCTTTTACAATTTTCTGTGACATAAATAAGCATATGGATACAATGTATTTTAACATCTCTGACCACATCCTTCTGGGCAAATCTCTCAAGCAGATTTTCCATTCCACAGGGAACCTCGAGGGTGATTTTTGCCAAATAGATTTTCACCCTTTGCTCTATAAAGTTCAGGTCCATTGGATATCGGATGAAAAAATATTATTTATACAAGACTTTCAGTGTCATTTTTTTACAACTCACCCCCCGTTTGGGAAGTCAGTGCTTTTGGTGGTTTTTTTTCCACCCTCTGGTATTATATATTGCCACAATATTTGTATAGATTTTTGTGCATTTATGTAAATGGCTATCGAGCTCAAAATCGAATTTGCTTTCAGAAAGCTTTTTCCTGTTGTTCTTCCCATCCTTCGGGGATTGCTTTTATTATTTTTTGCTTCCTTGTTGGGGCGGTTTGTTTAGAAAATTGCAGTAAGAGTGAGAAAAGAAAAATTATGAGCAACACTGTCTTGGAAATATTTGTTCAGGGAAATAAAGTCAAGGGTGGTATTGTTATTTCTGTAAGGGAGGGCTTTTAGGCTTCGCACATGCTATGGCTTCGAACATTTGATATTTTTTGTCAGTTGCCTATTTCCTGAAAAGAATTGAGTCAGATTCATTAAAGGAATGTGGGGAAAATATGAAGTGTTCGAAGTTAGAGTATGTGCGAAGCTTGAAACCCTTCCCCTACATAAAAAATGTTCTAAGAAATAGATAAATTGCAATTATTGGTTTCTTTTCGCCAAAATGTTGGCAAAGTTGGCGGTTTTTGTGATAAATTGAAGATTGAAGGAAAATCCGGAATTTATGGGGTCATGTTATCGAATTGCCATATATCATTTTCTCCAATATTTTCTCATGCAATTAACAGAGGGAACTGTGTGTGGTCAAATAATGAAATTACTTGTGTTAATTCAACCTCGACACGCAATTTCTGTCGATATCTTGTCGCTCTGTTCTCCTTCAGCTCAAATGATGTTTCACTTGTCTTATGATATTCTTTTTATTACTTCTATAAATGAGTTCCGAATTATCTCACACCATTCCTGGGGGCGGTGTGGGCATGGGATGAATAGCCTGGATGTTGGGCTACTTCTGGCCCTGGATGTAGTGATTTCCAACTTTATTGCGAACAAGTGCGTACGATTGAGGGTGGCAGAAGAAGGCAATTTACCGAGGAAATGACCACATTGCCTTTTGGTCTATCATCGCCACTGCCTCTGATACCCAGGCTATCCCTACTAAGACACAATCTCAATCGAGGGGTTTCATTTTCCCACCAAAACACCAACCCTCAATATCAAAGTTGAGACACAGAGAGCAAAAGCAAGAGCGGAAAACTCTCAAGGAAAACACCATCCAAACTAACACCATTTTTCCAAAAAAAAACCCATCCTCAGCCCTACCAATTCCTTCGTGTCGTATTATGTGAGTGTAATAAAATAAATATAATAGCCATAAATATATATTGGGAGAGATTTTCCTATCTGTTACTTTTCGCGCAATAAAACTTTATTCGTTTGAAGATGAAGAAGTGACGGTAGGTGGATTTAGGGAAAAAGATTTTTCCCAATATTGGGGTTGGGAGAGCCAAAAAAAAATTCTCCTCACAGCATAAGCACTGCATGAGTGGAAAGAAAAACATTAAATTATGATTACAGGGGTTAGGGGGGTGGCACAGAGAAAATCAACATTTGCACTCTAGGTCATTCTCCTCAAATGGCATTTTTCCGCTTGATGAAAATTTCCTGGGCTGTTGGATGTTTTCAGATAAAAACTTCCGGAAAGTTTCCGAAGGGCTGGGTATGGTAGAGGTTAGGACTATTAATAAGAATTTTATTTCTTTGATTTGATAAATCTATCTAGAAAAAAGTCTTAACAACCCCTTCTTTAGGAGTATTCTCGACAGATGTTAAGACCTGTCATTCGTCGTATGGTATCGTTTTAATGCGTAGTAACCTAACTGTATGACAGGTCAGACCCTGTTACCTGATACTCACTACGGCATCGTACTCAATCGTACTGCATTGTATCGTATCATACAATAACGGTTTTCACTCATCCATTTATCATTTTCTTATTACAATCAGGGTCACCGGTTTAAAGCATCCAGGAACTCATAACCTTGTCATAAGTAAGGGAAAGTACTCTCCCTCCGAACGTTCATACCTTCGAATAATGTGAATTTTTTTTAATTTTCCTTAAGAGAATTACACATTTCTATTAAATACTACAATGAGAGAAATCCAAAAAAGTTAAAATAACATTCCGGAAATGTTTATTTTACCCTGCAGTATTGATCCGAAATCGGTGTAAATATTACACTTTTTAGATATATTAAGGGTTAAAGGTACCCTTTTTCATGTTAATTTTACCCTTAAAAAGATATCAAATTGACATTAAAAATGTGGATATATTTTTACACCTAAAAAGTGTTAAAGTTCTGAGGAAAAAATGTTAATCGCACCCTCTTTTTTTCTCAGTGCATAACCTTATCAAAAGTAGGGAAAAGTACTCTCCCTCCGAACGTTCATACCTTCGAATAATGTGAATTTTCTTTAATTTTCCTTAAGAGAATTACACATTTCTATTAAATACTGCACTCAGAGAAATCCGAAAAAGTTAAAATAACATTCTGGAAATGTTAATTTTACCCTGCAGTATTGATCCGAAATCGGTGTAAATATTATGCTTTTTAGGTATATTAGGGGTTAAAATTACCCTTTTTCATATTAATTTTACCCTTAAAAAGATGTAAAATTAACATTAAAATTTTTTATATATATTTTTACACCTAAAAAGTGTTAAAGTTATAGGGAAAAAATTTTAATTGCATCCCCGCTTTCCTTTCAGTGTAGTACCTCATCATGAATTATTGATAACTACGTGATAATTATGTGTAAATCTCTTAGTTAAAATAAAATAAATTAACATTATTCGAAGGCATGAACGTTCGAAGGGGGAGTACTTTCGCCTATGTCCTCAGATCGAATTCCATCCACAATGGCATGTAGGAGAAGGCTCTCAGGCTTCGCACATACTCTGGCAGGAAAAATATCCAATGTTCGAAGCCACAGTGTATGCGAAACTGAAAGCTTTCCCCTACAGCCTTTCTGGGAAATCTCTTAATTAAACCATTGGAATTGTGACCTCTGCACTGAGAACCAGCTCATCTGCCCTTAGCTCTTCATGAAGAGCTACGTTCTTCACTCGATCTTTACGAGTGAATCCCTTAACAACCCAAAGATAAAGGAGAGACTGGGGCAGTATTAAACATGGGGTAGCACGAAACACTGATATTTTATGCCTGCATTACTCGGACTTATATCGTCCATTTCTTCAGTTGACAAGGAGCCCTATAGTATCAGTGAATTGATATTGGTTTCGTCCAGTGAAGTCTTACAGGTAATTTAAAAAAAAAATACAATGTTTAAAACTACCCCGTGTTTACTGCTACCCAAGTGTCCCCATACTTCAAAGTTGTACTTTGGATTTTCCTCTTTCTTGGGCCGAAGTAGGCGCTATGTGGCTATCTATTATTTTGTGACTTCATATTGTCGTATCGCGTCGCATCGTATCGTATGACTTTATTGTGCGTCGCGGCGGTTGGTCATAAATAGACAAAATCTACAAAAGGATCGGTATTTCATGAATTCTTCTGCATCCTCGGAGCTGTTTGATATTTAAATTTGAAATATGTTTTACAGTAAGGATAACTTAGTTATTAACGAGAAGTGTCAGTCATTTTGTTAAGTCCTATCCTCTCTGTCTTTGGCGTAGGCCTGCCTTAGTGTAGCTAAAATCATTCTCGCTGTATATTGCATTTTTAATGACACTATTTTTTATATTAGGTGTATTTAAGGTAAATTATCTAATCTTTATTTAAGCTGTCAGTTGCCGTATCGTGTCGCATCGTATTGCATCGCACCGCAATGTGTCGCATCGTATCGCACCGCAATGTGTCGCATCGCATCGCTTTAGTGTAATTGATCGCATAGTGTCATTGAAAAATCACATACGATTACTAAGATGATTCTGTTTATAAAATATCACTATTAGATTACTTATTAAAGAAGCCATCACATTGATTTGGAACTGTCAGTTGTCGTATCGTATCGTATCTTACAACTTCACTGTAGCCTTTTCTTATTAGGTTTTCTCTGAAGCTATTTTGTATCCAGACTTACTGTTCTAAGTGCATTTAACGTGAAAAATATCTATTTTTAATTAGAACTGTCAGTTGTCGTATCGTGTCGCATCGTGTCGCATCGTATTGTCTCGCATCGTATCGCTTTAATGTAATTGATCGTATATTTTCATTGAAGAGTCACAATATGATTATTAAGATGCTTCTGTTTATCTATTTGATTACTTATTAAAGAAGCTAGCATATTGATTTGGACCTGTCAGTTATCGTATCGCACTGTATCGTACAGCTTCAGTGTGGATTTTTCTTATTAAGCTTTTAACTGGATCAATTTTGTAGATAGACTTACTGTTTTTATGTAAAACTGTCACTTCTCGTATCGTGTCGTATTGCATTGTATCGCATCGTACCGGTTTAATGTTACATATTGATCGAACATAAGGGCTCTGAATAGTCCCAATTTTATTTTTAAAATTATTCAGTTTTTAAAATATCTCTATTAGATCACTTATTGAGGAAGCTACCACATTGGCTTAAAACTGTCAGTTGTCGTATCATATCGTATCGTATCGTACAGCTGCAGTGTAGCCTTTTCTTATAAGGCGTTTTACGAAATCCGTTTTCATTTGACTTACTGTTCTTAGTTCTAGGTGTATTTAACTGTTACTGTTACTTTTCGTATTGTGTCGTATCGTATCGCTTTAATGAAAATTTCCTTTCAAATTGATTCTATTTCAATTTCTCTTACGTTTGTAGACTGTCTTACTTAATTGTATTTCTATGAAAAGTAATCACCTCTGATTTCAACTGTCAGTTGTCGTGTCGTATCGCATCGTATCGCTTTTATGTAACTGTGTCTTAAGTCGATCAAATAGATTGAGGGGTCAATACCTGAAGGTGATTTCATGGAATCTTCTTTCAATGCTGTCTTCTAAAATATTGATATCAAACCTGTCGTGTTGTTGTGACATATTGCTGTAGTGAATGGAGCATGAAAATGCCGATGGGGGTGACATTTTGACTGAATGATTTTTCTTCGTCTCTTTATGGTGCCGGGGTGTACCCAAAGATGAAATGTAGGTACAGCATAAAAATGGCAATAGAACGAAATAATAATAAAAATAAAAATATGCTCATGGGTGAAAGTGAGAGGGCGAGAAAAAAAGTCGATTGATAAAAAGCCTTACATAAATAAAATTGATGTTCGGTAGGTGAGTTGGTTTTTTTTCTGCTTTTTTCCGTTGCTGGAAAATTTCCCACATCTCTCGCCTGTCCTCGCCAATTCCCTGGGATTTGGAATCATCATAAATACAATTGAGGATCTCTTTTTTTTTGTCCTCCTGGCAGACAACCCTCCCGGTATCGGAAAGTGCTTTCGATTTGTGTGGCAAACGTCGGGGTGACACTGAGATAACATAAACATTCAATCATGCATCATCATCGATATCGCACGGAGAGTTATGAAGGATATAGAACTTGCTTTTCCTTGTCATAAAGTCTCGGGATTTAGGGGGAATGGGGGATGAATATAGAGAGGGGTGGTATGGGAAGGATGACAAACGCGAGAAAGGTGATACTTTTGCCAACTAGGCAAAACTTCATGCTCAAGCAGATTTTCGCGCTCTATCAATTCTAAGGGTAAAATTTTGCCACCCCAAAAACTCACCCCTAAATCTAATCAAATAAAATGGTACAATGGTTCTGTATTTTTCACAAATTTATTGCTTATTGACTCAAAAATTCTGTGTCACCCTCGCGCTTTTCGCGGCATTTCCTCATGCTCTTCTTGCTGCTGCTATGCACTCTGACACTGGGATGATGCAAGGAGCAAGGGAGAGGTCATGAGTCGATATATATTGTGGTTGGGATTATTCAATATTTTCCCTCCAAGAGTGTTAAGTGAGGTGGAACAAGTTATTGATGAAAAGAGATGATTTCTGCGCTATTGCCGCGACTTAATGTGCCCATGTTACTGGCGTGAAACATATTTTTGATGCAGATTTTTTTTGCTGTTTTTCTTCAACAGAATTTTCCCCTCCGGAGATTGATCTCTTATGCTTATAAAATTATGGAGGGTTTTTGTTTTTCTCTGCTTTAGTTTTTTTCGGGGAAGACTGCGACATGCCAGAAGAATTCTGTGCAATCTTTGCATTTTTCAACACTGTTAAGAAAAATTTGCTATATGCAGATTTTTTACCATTTTATTGTTCGAATTAAAACAAGAGCAGGGTGAAAGGAATGTCTATTGACACTTTAAGAACTCGTGTCAGCACCTATTGACACCCTGCTCTGTACCATTTGGGATATGAAATTTAAACATCACTGTTTATAGTAAAAGGTATATTACAGAAAAACGTTATATCACTTATATTTTACTAGATACATTAAATAATTTTAAACATTTTGACAAAAGTGTCAATAGGGGTTCCCTGTCGAACAGACGTTCCTTCGACCCTATCTTATAGGGGAAAGTGGGGCTTCTTTGAATGTGAGGCAGCTGTCAAATTGGGATTTTTCATCTGTTTTTAAATTAAAGTGAGCCTTATTGTGATATAATTTTGCTGCACAAACAGATTGAGAATCTAAATTACATTATGATATGGCTCAGTTCCACTGAGCCTACTTCGATTTTGCTATAGGGGAAGTGGGGCTACTTTGAGCTGTGGAGCCACAAACGCGCTTTAACGTAATAAAATTTAATATTCTAGCCTCAAAGCTCAAAGTAGCCCCATCTCTTCTTCTTATCACCTTTTTTTAACGATAATAATGATTATTTACCCAAAAAACTTACTAAAAAATCCAAAATATAGGCTATCCCAAATTTTCTGAATTTTTAATGCTTGAGTGTCTATAGCTTCGATTCTAATAAAGGGAATTTATTCATCTTAAAGGGTAAATGCACTGAGAGAAATCCGAAAAATTTAAAATAACATTCTGGAAATGTTAATTTTACCCTGCAGTATTGATCCGAAATCGGTGTAAATATTATGCTTTTGAGGTGTATTAGGGGTTAAAGGTACCCTTTTTCATGTTCATTTTACACTTAAAAAAGTGTAAAATTATTATTAAAAAATTTTGATATATTTTTACACCTAAAAAGTGTTAAAATTACGAGGAAAAAAAGTTAATCGCACCCCCTTTTTTTTCAGTGTGAAAGGTCTTGGAAAGGCTTGTAACTGCCTGTAACTCTCTACAACAAACCAGGATGAAAATCCAATAGGGTAGTGTAGTACATTTCGAACAGGATTTTAGCATTTTCAACTTTTAAAAACATTGTTGACTGAAAATTGAAATTAATATTTATATTATTTATATTATCCAGAATAACATTCCTACCAAAAAAATCATCTTTTTTACATAAGATGGCAAAAAATATGAAGAAGTAAAGTAGTACCATTTTTTCTAAAGGTTTTTGTTTAACTAATCAAAAGTTAATAAATATTGGTTTTGAATTACCTGTTTGGAATTAATCTGTGTTCAGTAAATGCTCCTATGTTACTTCCCGAATCATTTACAATGATCCGTTTTCCTGGTATCACTTAATTATTCACAAGATGATAAACTAGTCCTCCTTTTACACAATTTTTAAAAGCAAATAATAACTAAATTCAAAAGATAATTATGGATTTTTAAACTTTTAACTCCAAATGAATTTTGCTCGAGGTCTTGACAATGAATGACTGATAGTGACTTGACAATCTCTTTTGTACTCAAAAAATATTGTTCTAAAAAATTACTTCGGAGGATTTCCGCCAGAGCGCATGGTGTTCTTCACCAAATATGTTACTGACCAAATTGATATTTGTATCAAACTTCAAATTGATTTACGATGGTTTCAAAATGATTTATAGTTTTTCAAGTTCAAAGGTTAAAAAGGTTCTAGAGAGTGCATTTATCAACCGAATACTATCATATTTGGGTTTATTGGAAAGGTCTTGGAATTCTTAACAATTTTGAACTGGTTCCAATCGGTTGTGAAGTGGTAATGACTTGATTCAAAACCGATTTCATCAGAAAATCAATTGTATTAGGCCTAAGTATTTTGGGCGATCAATGCGTTTAACAATAACTTTTAAAGTGAAAACTGAGAAAAAAGCTTGTATTAGTATCTACCAGAAAAAATAATTTGTGAATTTCTACTGGGGACTTACGAAATGCTAGTATATCGTATAACCCACAAAAAGTACGTAAAAGTTTGGACATTTTCACAAATTAGTTTGAATTCTTCGAAAATCTACAAAATTTTCTGCATATGCATTACCAATTATGCCATTTAGCAAAGACACTTTTGAAGAACCAAGCTCCGGTTGTGACCGTAGCCATTCCAGGCGCAAGGCTATCTTTCAAAAGATTCACAAATTCGTAAAGTTACTTCAACCTTTGAGGATTTTATTCTTTTTAATATTTTTTTTAAATAAGAAAGTAGCAAAATGCTAAAGCTGTCCAGAAAAATTGAGATCTAAACGAGTTACATCCAAAACATTTTGTCAAAAGGATATTGCTTACCAATTTGAAAATTTTTTCTCACATTTGTTATAGTAAAACATCCTTTTGACGAACTTTTGACAAAACCCAGTTTGTCGCCAATTTGACAAAACTTTTCCATATTTTGTATGGAAGAACATCCTTTTGACAAACTTTTCTTGCTTTTCTGACAATTCTTTTTCACTGTACTTTTACAAACATACATAGTATGTTTACGAATATTTACAAACAAAGTGATCACATTACAAACAATGTTTGTGAAAAATACTAACTTTTAGGAACATTTTCATCGGTTATACGATTTACTAACATTTCATTAGTTACTCTGAAAAAATGTCTTGTCAAATTAACAAGAGAAGTTCGTCAAAAGTATCTATGTTCTTTTATGCAGAATATGGAAAAGCTTCCTCAAATCTGCGATCAACTGGATCTTGTCCAAAGTTTGTCAAAATTATGTTTTTCATTAAACTAAAAAGAATTTTTGCCAAATTCGTAAACAACATCTTTTTGACAAAATTTGAACAAAATCCATTTGTCCATTTAACAAGATATTTTTTTCAGAGTTGCAATAAAAATTCACAAACATTTACCCACAATTTTGTAATTTTTTTTCTATGTAAATTTTAAAGTTGTAAAGTTAGAGGTTTATAATTATTCACTTTTAATTAGGAGCAATATATTTTATTCAAATTGAATAGATCAGGAGAAAAAGTACTATCTACGGACGACTCAAGCTTCGCACAACTCAATTTTCTTTTTCTATGGAAGAAGTAGAGCACCTTTGATGTGGAGAAATTTTAAAATTTAACTTTTTTCTCCTATTTTTAAATGGAACTTGACCTTATATTAAGATAAGCCTAAATTCATTTTAAAAATAGGAAAAAAGTCCATTTTCAAAGGTTTCCCATTTCAAAGATGCCCCACTTTCCCCTATGATTTTAATGGAAATTTGAGGCATTCGACTAGCTATTAGAATACAATATTTCAATGGGTCAAGCTGATTGAAAACATTGGAAAAAAATTAGTTGTCCAAAGCTTGAGTCATCCGAAGGTAGCATACCTTCTTCTACTCCAACACTGACTGAGAGAAATCCGAAAGAGTTAAAATAATATTCCGGAAATGTTTATTTTACCCTGCAGTATTGATCCGAAATCGGTGTAAATATTATGCTTTTTAGGTGTATTAGGGGTTAAAGTTACCCTTTTTCATGTTATTTTTACCCTTAAAAAGGTGTAAAATTAACATTAAAAAATGTTGATATATTTTTACACCCAAAAAGTGTTAAAGTTATGAAGAAAAAAATTAATCGCACCCCCTTTGTTCTCAGTGAAGACTTAGAGTTTAATAAATAAATTTTACATTTTTGCGTTTTGAGTAAATGGTACGACTTATCAAAATTATTTACAGTGTATATTTGGAAAAAAAATTGCTCAACGATACGATGTTTATATTTGTTGTGCCTCATGCATTCTGTGTCCATCGTCTGGGGAAGGTTCTTTTAATTAGTGCAAAATACTGCGATTCAATTGGTTCATTTTGCCGAGGTCTAGAGACTATTTAGCATATATTGAGAGACTGGGCAATGTGCTCGAGGGTTTTCTCATTGGACTCCCATCCAATAACTTTATGTATAGTTGGAATATTTTGGTGTATAAAGTCTTTGGAATATGCAGTAGAGCGAAGGAAAGAGTACAAGAGAGATGCTGAAAGACTCACCATTTTCTACAACAAATCGCACGTATATATATATTTGAAGTAAGAGAGTACCAAGAGACTTGGTGAAACTCTTTTCAGTATTGCAATTCAGTGTTGTGAGGTGTATATTTTACATTTTCTACCACTCTATTGGAGTAAGAGAAGTTGGTAGCTTTTCCTTTTGGAGTTGCTCACACTTAAATACTTCTCCTATGGGTTTTCTGGGTACATTATGTAAATAAATTCTATGTACGATTCCCATACAAAATACACAGTAAGAAAAGTGGTGGAGATTATATGGGGCTCCACCTCTTGAGTTTTGTCTCAATCGTTTTCTCTATTATATACAAAAGTTTTTGGGGGGATCTTAATATTGCGATTGCGCGAAACATTTTGCCTTCTGTATATGTGCTTTTTGTTGGACTCCCTCCGAAAAAGCTCTCTCTTGTGCACTTCCCCGTTGCAGCTGCCACCCAATTTTCCCAATGTTATGTCTCTCTCACACTTGAACCATCTTTTCCGGCAACAAGAAACAACACCAATGTACAATTCAACATCCCAGACATTGGGCTTTTGCAATGAAGAAGCACCATTTCGAAGATTTTTATAATTCTCCATCCCATACCTTTTTTTTAATTTTATTTTCTTCGAATATGGAAGACAATTGCAAAAGAAATCTGACGATAAATGGGCAAAGTATGTGATGAAAAATCAATCATTTTGGGAGGGAAAAGCAATGCCCAGGAATGGCAGAAGATGATGGAAGAGTGAGAGATTCATCAAATCGCGGCCATTCAATGCATAAAAGAAGTTTAACGTAAGAAAATATCGATTCATACATATTGCAAAAATATGCAACCGTAACATATCATTATTTATTATTATGGCCTCTTATTTCTTTTCTCTCTTTTAATACCTTTTTTGGGGCCGTGTGTGTTGACTATGAGGCAGACATTAAAGACATTTTACATATTGGGCGCGATTGTGGACTTGAAGAGAGATATAAAAGCATCAGGAAAAATTGTGCATCATACAATAAACGGTGAGAGATTCATCCCCGAATAATATCATGTTGATGGGTTTGGAGATGAAGAAAAGGAATCAACCAAATTTCGCGACGAGTGTATCAATCGGTTATTCTTGGAACCTCCTCAATATCTTCATAATTTTTTGGGGGTATGGGCATCGATTGGGTTCTCATGAAAATGATCCATACGAAAATCAAAAAATTGCATTAAAAGATGAAAGAAGAAAAATGGGGAGGGTTTTACTTTGGAACTGGGTAATCTTCGGTTCAGGCATCAATCAGAACTTTTGTCTCACAGTATTCATCATCAAGCTTTTGCCATATTTCAGATACACACGTATTCGAAAATTGCAAATGAAAGCCTAACAGCACGTGGATTTCAATTTTGTAAATGCAATAACAAAACTTAAATTAAAAACTAATTTAAAATAATGAGAAAAATTATACATCTCAAATATGATGTTGTTTAAAATAAAATTAAAAAAAGAGCAGTTAGAAACCTATAGGGGGTTGGGGCTACTTTGAGCTGTTGGGCTACATTTGAAATACGATTTTTTTCGCATATTCCCAAAGGAAATTGGGTTTTAACATGATGTAATTTGGATAGACAAAATAATTGTCGATTCAAACAAAGAAGGAGTAGAACCTTGGAGTTTGACAATTCAAGTTTTTAATTATGAAACTTTTTTTCTAGAAGGCATATCATTGGATTTGCTCCTTTCGTGTCATTTTTTAAATCTTTGTAAGACAAATCGGTTGTTTATTGTATTATTAATACAGATTGCAATAAATAAGTGCGTCAAAAAAAACAGATTTAAAT
Source organism: Phlebotomus papatasi (assembly GCF_024763615.1). Taxonomy (NCBI): domain Eukaryota; kingdom Metazoa; phylum Arthropoda; class Insecta; order Diptera; family Psychodidae; genus Phlebotomus; species Phlebotomus papatasi. The sequence continues at coordinate 82,314,405 of NC_077224.1, read as the reverse complement.
AAAATCATTTAGAAATAGGCGATAAAGTCATATAACAATCTAGCCCTACAGCTCAATGTGGCCCCACCTCTCCCTATCTTTGTAAAAAATCATCTAATTTATCTTAATTATTTTCCTTTTGCTAAAATTTGCACGAAAATTTAACACCCTTTAAAATCTTAAATTTATTGATTAAATTTAATTTATTTTGCTAATTCGATTATTTTTTTAATTCTCATCTGTTTAGTTCAAAAAAAAATCATAAAGGAATTATTACTTCTTTTGAGGGAGGGTTGCTTGGAACCTTGTAGACACACAGTAAAAATTTTTTGGCTGCTTTACCATGATTTTCATTGTAAATTTTACATTAAAGATGTAATTGTGTGCACTAATACACATTTGTGTAATTTGTACACATTTTGCCTGAAAACTGTGTAATTTGTACACCTTTTATTTGAAAACTGTGTAATTTTACACGAAATATGTAAGAAAATATACAAAATTGTGTAATCATTCCCAGTTGATTACACAGTTTACAATACATAAAATTTAAATTACACATTTTCTGATTACACGTTTTGTTGAAATACATAATTTGTGTAACTTTACAAGAATAATCGTAGTAAAATGCAAACCAACGATTATCCTTGTAATTTTTTTTTACTATGCAGTTCATTGTCTTTATTTACCCTAAAATCGTTTTTATTACATTTTAAAATGAATTAAAATGTCCACATAGCTTTGATAGCTTATTTCGGCCAGCTTCATTCTCATAGATCCTTGCCCTTCTGGAATTCTTCCAAAGTCTTTTTCACATCAGCTTGTTCGGTGAAACGACGTTTCTTGTTATATTTTTGGATTGTATAATCTAGAGAGTATGCAAACACTAAAAAATCATGGAGACTTGATAAACAAAAAATGTGGTCGGAATTGCAAGCTGGGTGGATTTTTTTACACTTACCGTAAATCTTTACAAAAATTGATCAAATTTTAAATTTTAAATTAATATTAAAATTGATTCATTGCTGATCTAATTTAATTTCTTTAATGCTCACCAGTGGACTAACGAAAAAATCATAATAAAAGTTAAATTTTGTTATTTTTTTTAATAAAAATGTTCTTCAAGAAAAGACACGTAACTATTTTTGAATTTAAAGCCAAATTTAAAAACTTCGATAAAAGACCTATTGGCACTTCAAGAACTTATGTCTTGACTTAAATTTGAACATTAACGTCATATTATTCACATTTTATTTGTTAAAACAATTAAATTTCAATATTTTGACGAGATTTCCAATTGATGTTCCCTGTTGAATAGGTGTGCATTCGACTCTAAGATATTCTTTTTCATTACGGTTTTTTTGTAGAATAAATAAGAAGTTTGTTTAAGATATTTAAATCTTATTTATTTATTATAAAAATTAATTGAACTTAAATACATTTCATTTAACTGTGTCCCATTTCCCATTAACTTCACTACCTATCTCTCGAGGAAAATGCAACAAAAGTTTATTCCTTTACCGTGTAAACTATTTAAAATTTATAATAAATTCAGTACAATGCAAATAATTAATATAATATTATCTAAGGTCATGTAGTTATAGGTCATGTAGTTATAGATCATGTAGTTTTACTACCTTCCCCTCCCCTAAGCAACCTTTGTCAAAAGTTAGTTACAATAAATCTATCTGTCTACTCTGAAAAAAGAAATGTTTGTCAAAAGGAGACAACGTCATACACAGAAAAAAAATATTTCGTAAAATTGTTCGTAAATGTTTGTGACTTTCTATTGGGGACTTATGAAATCCTCGGTATCGTATAACCCACAAACAAATTCGTAAAAATTTGTATTTTTTTTCACAAATCAAAAAATGATGACTTGACGAGTATATTTGTACTTTTCCAAACATTTGTTCGTAAATGTTCTTAGAGGCACAAAAAATGTTCATAAAATTTTGTCATTTTGTCATCACAAAATTTTACGAACATTTATTTGTCTGTTTATGAACATTTATGAACAAATATTTGCAAAAATACGACAAATGTTCGTCAAGTGATCATGTTACATGTAATGTTTGTGAAAGAAGTACAAACTTTTACGAACTTCTTTTGTGGCTGGTACGATTTACGAGCATTTTGTAAGTCCCCAATGGGAATTCACAAACATTTACGAACAATTTTACAAAAAGTTTTTTTTCTGTGCATAGAAAATTACAAAAGTTTTGTAAAATAGAGCTCTACTAGATGTCTTAGCAAATGGAGATATATATTAACAAACAAGTTTGCTGTTTCCAACATTTATAAACCCTTGACAAAAAGGTTTCGAAAGCTTAGTCAAAGGATTGATAATACCTTAATGAACCTAATCTTATCATTCTTTTGTTAAAAAAAATTGTCATTCTTTTATAGAATGTTTCCAAATTAAGAAAAAAACCTCCATTCGACAAGATTTTTTTTGGTGTTTCGGATTTTTTATCTAGAATTGAGCTTCCTTTACCAACCCTCTGCAAATTTTTACGAACTTTTTTTTCAGAGTACTTGCAAGAATTACTTAGGGTAAAGTGATATAATTTGGAATTAGTGTGACAAGTTGGACAATTCGTCGGTACAAGTTGGACATGGCTTTTTTCTTGATAAATGCAGTACAAAATTTGTTTTTAAGCACAAGGAACCAAATTATAAAACTAAAGCATTAAAAATATACAAATAAAAATGAAGTACTAAATTTATCAAGACAAAAATCCCTGTCCAAATTGTACCATTGTCCAACTTGTACCACTTTACCCTACTTGGTACAAGCTCAAGTAATGTAACGAAAAATAACTGTAGTATCCCTTATTCAAATCTCTCGTTATCATTGAATTTCCGAATAAAAAAAGAAATATTTTTGTATTCTAAAATATCCAAAAAGGATTAAACATCACAAAGAAAATCAGCTAACAAGTAAAATTCTAAAGTAAGAAACTTCTTGATTGCGATCGCCAAAATTTGATCGCGATAAAAGCAGCATTTTACTGACTAAAAAGAATAAAGTTCTTCTGCATAATATCTCGATGAAAAATGGTGATTTTTCGGTCTGAATCTCCTCCTTTTTTAAGTCAACCATCAATATATATTTTTTTACTGATCGATATTTCGCACCAAAGATTGTCTCGCATCCGATTGTGATTTATTCCTTGGCACAGGAATGGCATCAAAATCATTCTTATGCTCGAAGGTGAGCACATTACTGATTTTTTTTTCGCGATCAACCAAAGTGTACGCAAATAACGCATATAATATCCAAAGGGGGGAGACAGCATGAGGAGTTGGAGAAAAAATTAAACAAAAATTTAGAAGAAAAACACGCACAGTATTGCCTGGGTTTGAAGCGCCGGTGGCCATTGATTGTTGCTCTTCATCTTCGTCTTGTGCTTGGAGTCTGATGTTATGTGTTGTATGATCCAATGATGATGAGTTACCATTAAATTATAGTTGGCATTAAATCCCAAAGAGATTTCCCATTCCTTCTTCATCGCCATGAGAGATTTGATTGAGGAACATCGAGCTGAGAGAGCTGCTTGTGATTGCAATTTTGCACCATGCAATAATGGCAACGTTCGATTGCAGTTTTTGCTTTTTTTATTATTATTTTTTTTTTTAGTTCTAAAGTAATCGTCCCTTTCTTATTTTGCTTCTTTAACTTGGTGAAAAATGGCTGCCATTGTTCCTCCAGAGTGAGAGAAAAGAGCTTTCTGGGCTCCTATCAAAGCCCCCTTATTGCACCAGACAACCAAAAGGCTCTAAGGGAATGGAAAATGACTCATGAAGGTGCAAGAGGTGGAGTTGAAGAAGGGAAATTATAGGTGTACCATAAATTCCATTTAAAAGACAAATAATAATTAATGTCAAAAGGTTCTCTCTGTTCTCTGCAAATCCATTCTCTACTAGATTTTCTTTATATTAAATATTGCAATAATATACCATCGTGATTTCTTGGAAAATGCTTCAGCAAAATATAAATTCATACACGTTTTCAATAGAGAATTAAATATCATTTGATATGGAGAAGGTGAAATCGATTGAAATTTGAAAGGAATGGAAATTTCGCAGAATGCTCGATCTTATCGTTAGAAATGGTTACAATTTGTCAGGAATATCAAGACCTTTCAAATAAATGTCAATAGTATTCAATGATTTGTTTTCTGAGATAAAAGGCTTTCAAAATTCGTTCTTAGTTGGCTTATACGGTCCGTGATCTATCTAGTTACTGCTGTTTGCCTGGTGAGGCCGACTTTGGTAAGTCGGCGGCGGACGCAACTACTAAACAGGTATATGGAAAGTAAATCTTATCTTCTCCAGACCAGATATTTGGTCCAATTGCGGAAAGTCTTTAATTTCTAAGCAGCAATCATATTGCAAAAATATTTAACAATCCTATAGGATGTCCCGGGATTATGCATATTGTTGTGCATATTGCAGAAATTTTGCATACTCTCAGGCGACTTTTTTTGAATAATTTCCGGAAACGCTGTAAAATACGGAAAATTTAATTGGTGCCAATTTCTTGGTCAATTTTCATTGAAAACTTTTCATAAGTTATGTATATTAAATATAGGAGAAAACGTGCTAAATTCGGACGACTCAAGCTTCGCACATTTTTTTCAATATGTTTTTAAGTGAGTTATTTGATTACATACTTTGAATTCTAAGTTATTATTATATTGTTGTTATTATATTTTAAAATTTCAATTTAAGTTTGCAAAACACCCTTCGACTAAACTTAAAATAAAAATCGAATTAAAATAGAAAATCTAAAATGGATTTATTTTAGCCAAGACACACTTTGGAGATTATAACAGACAGTATAGAAAATTTATCTAAGACATTAACCATTTGGTAACATAGCACAGTTGTGTTCTGGTGTACATTTCGAAATATGTCCGTTTAGATGGGCCTCGAGTCTTGAAGTTCTCTCCCTAGTACTTTGCTCTTGAGATAAATTTTCTGTGTCCTTTATTAGAATTTCCTCAACTGTGTCCCTACTAAAAAGTCTGACAGATTTTCTATTTTATTTCGAAACGTTTCGCACTTCAGTCACATGGGGTTTCAATCTGTTTTTAAATATATTTATTAGATCCTAATAATTTAAATTGAATATTTTGTTCAACTCTGTATCAGAGAGCCATTAATGTATGCTATTACGCTACACTGTCCTTATATCGAAATGAAACCGTATAATTAAATAATTATATTATTCACTGAATAATAACTTTCTGTGGCATTAGTGATCTTCCAAGTTTTTTTTCTAAGACAATTATAGGAGCAAGAAAGTTTTCTTTAAATAACAATAATAATGAAAAAAACTGATTAGATTAGTTTCCTGTAAAAAGGATATTTTATGCGATGAGAGATAAGAAAATGTACAATGGGCTCAAGCTCTGTGAAGGCTTTTATTTCGAAATAGAGGTTTCGCATTAAGATATCGCCGTTTAAATACTTCTTTAAGAATCGCTTAAATAAAAATGTTTCAAAATTTTGGCAATTCTCCTGAAGTGGTTCATTTCTGTAATAAAATCTCCAACTGTCTGTTACGATCCTCTCAAGTGTGTCTCGGCTTAAATAGAAAGCCAAACTGACCTTTCATTTCCTATCGAAACGTTGGGAAATTGTGAGAAGAAATAGTCTTAAGTTTGATAAATGAATAAGTCTCTGTAAGATGATCAGCTTCTAAACGCACCAGGTCACCGAACACCAACAGTTGATATCTCATACCATTTGACCTCTACACCAGTAACAAATTAACAGAAGCACGGAAAAACGGGCACGCACTAGACCATGATTTTTTTTTAATCTTTAAATTCACATAGAAATATGATAAATTATTTTCTTTACGGAGATGGGAAGTGAAGACATGGATTTAAATAAAAAATCGAGGTTTGCATTGCACTGTTTTGGAGTTCGAGCAATAACAATGTTTAGGCATTTCAGAAAGGATACAGCGAGAGAGAGAGTGATTAATGGAAAATAATTAAAATGCGATAGTGCGCGTGATTGGGAAGAATTGCAAAAATTGTACATAACTAAATACACACAATAACTCTGGAATAAATTGTAATTCCACCCACAAAATATTGCTCAATTTTCCCTGATCTCTGGGTGCAATATAGGCGCGCGATTATTTTGTGCCCCAGCAAAAGAGAAAGAGAGGAAATATAATTATTGGATTATTGTTCAATGGAGCTGTAGTAAAAAGTAACGCATGATAGTATGATTTTCCAATTACAATAAATCTCGATAAAGGTTTGTAATATGAGTAAATCACGCAGATTGACTCATTTGTACTGCAGATGAGGTAAACAATTAATCACGATGGTGGCGATTGAGGGCGATTGTTTGATTCCCTCGAGAGTGAGGCCCCCAACTCCCAAGATAGTGGCAATTGAGGGCCTCTTGGGTCTTGGCCATTGGCGATTTTGGTGCTTCTTGCGGTGAGGAAATATGCCACACAATGGGGTTCCTCTCCTACCTTTTGCTTTTTTTTCTCGTGCGCCTCTTCAGCAATGCTGAAGAAAAGCAAGGAGGAAAACACACAAGAGATCATCCACAGACTGGGTCAGAAAGGGAAACAGCAGGTGGCAGGAGCCTAAGTACACAAAATGCCGAATCGATTGCTTCCATCATTCAAGACCTTTTCCTCACTCTAAAGCTCCTAAGAATATTAACCCATTAGTGCGATGGTTCTTGAATCTTTAAGGAACTTAAAAAAATTATTTTTATTAATGCAGCAAGAAATGGTGGAAAGATTTTAGGAAACCGTATTTATCCATCTAATGCCAAACCTTGAAGCTAGACGGACAAATTGAGAGAAATCCGAAAAAGTTAAAATAACATTCCGGAAATGTTAATTTTACCCTGCAGTATTGATCATAAATCGGTGTAAATATTATGCTTTTTAGGTGTTTTAGAGGTTAAAGTTACCCTTCTTCACGTTAATTTTACCCTTAAAAAGGTGTAAAATTAACATTAAAAAATGTTGATATATTTTTACACCTAAAAAGTGTTAAAGTTACGAAGAAAAAAGTTAATCGCACCCTCTTTTTTTTCTCAGTGAAGATAGTGACTTATACCGGCTTCAGATTTGATATGCTGGAGACACTTAAGTAGTCTTCAGACTAGAGGTTTAGCCCAGTTACCGAAAGTTTGAAATTCATAAATAGCAATCAATTTTCTCGGTTTTTGAAAATCTTATGTGTTATTTACTCTCAATATTTAATCTGGAATCGAAATTTTACCCAAAAACCTTTAAAAATAAATAATAATAATAATAATAAACATTAATTCATGCCCCACGCAAAGCATTTTACAATTAAGAGACTATACAAATACAATGACTATTACTTTAAAATACAATCAGAATAAAGATTAACAGAAACAGAAAATGCGGAAGTAATTCGAGACAAAGAAGCCTTTTTTATCATGAAAAATAGTTAGAAAAGTTAAGGCATTAGGCTAAGCCTTAAGCCTGAAGTCCGTATCAAGGCTTAAGCCGATAGAAGGCCTAATGTAATTATAATCAAAAAGATTATTAAACTACATTTCCATTAATTTCCCACTAAGCCGTATCTCGGCTTAATACCGGCTTCAGACTTGAGGCTTAGCTATATGGTTTAATTGCTCTAATTTATTATCAATTACAATTTTTGGAAAAATTTTACTTAAAATTGGATTATTAAAGATAAATGTCCTATTAGGCTCTCAAAAAACAATAAAATTACTCGCTATATAGGATTTTTGAGACCTTCGGGAACTGGGCTATACCTAAACCTCTAGTCTGAAGACCGCTTAAGTCTGTCTAGAGTATTTGATTTAGCAAAATGGATTAACTCCTCTAATTTCAGGACTTTTTGGAAAATTCTGGCTTAGAATTAAGATTATTATGGCTCTGACACACCTTTTAGATCAGGAAAATTTCATAAAGGCAAAATTCACATCCTTTTCTTTCTTAAAAGCTTTGCATATGTCTATCTCACTCTTTCACACTCTTCTTCTTTTTTTGAACGTCACACTAAATTAAATTTAGTTCAGTCTAATTTAAAGTCCGAACGAATGGGATATACTTATGGAAATTTTTTGAGAAAGAAAGGGACGTGAATTTTGACTTCATGAAGTTATACCGAACTAAAGGTGTGGCGAAAGCATTAAGGAAAAATTAAATTACCTATTAGATCCTGAAAATTAATTTTGTTGCTTCTTAAGATTGTACCAGCTTCGGGAATTTGCCTAAAGCTTTAGTCTGAGGACTACTTTAAGATTTTCCGAAGATGCTCAATAAGTAATTTTAACTTCAATATTATAATTAGGATTTAAAGTTAAACTTTCAACAAAAATTTCACTCTTTAAAGGCCACAAAAGGTCGCGAACCATTAAAATATTGGGAATATCCAGTAATATTATCAGTTGGGCTATAAATATTGATTCCTTTCGATTTTTCCAATGTAGAGTCCTTAAAATTATCTACAGTATGCAATAGCGTTAGAAGGAGAACTAAGCTGAGACGCACACCATTGAGCTATAAAATAACATCTCCATAAATAAATAACTATGGAGAACTGTAAAAAAGCGGTACATTTAATAAATTTCATCAATTAATAGAATAATATTTACCACTAAATAAGCTTGCAAGACAGAAAGATCGTCTAGATTCCTTCAGACAATTCAAAACAAAAGTTCGTCGTGGTGTGTCTCGGCTCATGAAGAAAAGAAAGCTCTAATAAATATTTTTTTTCATTCACGCAATATTTTTAGGTAATTTAGAAAGTTTTATCTCCCACGAATATTATATATTTGTGAACAAATTCTAAATAAGTTTAAGAATTCCATTTATTAATTAGATGAGTAAGACTATAATCGCCAAAGTGGTATGTGTCTTAGCTAACGATGTGTAGTTATTTTATCTGCCAATATACTTTAGAAATATAATAATCAGGTTTTAATGTATTATTTTCTACAAGATTTTAAGATTTTTTAAAATTTATTTATTTACGTTTTTTATAAATTAATTTATTAATTTATGATTTTAATTAAATTCGGAAGAAGAATTAATTAATTAAAAGAAGATTATAAAGCAAATGATACTTTAATTTCATTTTGTTATATAGGGGAATGTAGATATGGTTCGCATACAGTGACACTGTTTTGTGTGATCTTTTGATTGATTTATAAATCGGTTCAAAACGGTTAAGAACCGCTAAACGATAAATGATTCGATAGTACTTTTGAGGTTTAGTATCTAAGTCACGAGTTCGAGCACTTCGCAAAGCCTCCCAGCGAGCACAGTTGGAAAAGCAGAGTTTTAAGCATACTTTTGCTGAGTCGATCAGCAAAAATATGCTAATCGGACAGCAGTTTTCGAACAAAAAGTGCTAACCAAATGGAAATGGGACTGCCTCGCTGGTGTCATTTTGAGATCAGCAGAACTCAGCTGAATTGAAATCGGTCAGCATTTAGTGCTCGCTGGAAATTAAGGAAAATATGCAAAATTGTTAAACTTCATCATCTATTATTCAAGTGTTTTACGATCGAATCCCTTTTAGATTACCTAAAATTGCTGTAAAAGTATCATATACATCAACATTCATTGCTCTAAAGACTTGTAAAAAATTTAAGAAAAAAAAAACAATAAAAGTAAAGAGAAAGAGGACTAATGGGTTAACAATATAATGGTAGATAGCACGAAGAGTCTCAAGAGCCACAATAATGAAACACTTAATAATGTTTCCAATTGAAATGCGTGGAAATTGAAATCGAATCGCTGGATAGAATTTCTCAAAATAATACACAATAAAACAAAAAAAATGGTATATAAGGGAGGTGAGGTTGAAGAATGGAAATGAAATCAATTAGAGGAATCATTTAAAGCCAACATTCGGCAGGAGAATCCTTTCAACTTTGCACAATCATCATTTGGTGCGCCTTCTTACACAAAACTTCATATGCTTTTTTCACCCATTATTTCTTTTTGTACCCCTTCGCGTGTTCTTCACCTCCTACACCCGACAATCCCACTGAAATCTTCTACTTTAACGCCATCAGCCACAAGAATGGATATGAATAGTAATATAAAGCAAAAAAAAAAAGAAGCAACTCTCTTGTGTAAAATGATGTGTGATTTTGATTCCACTCTACACACTCCAATGAATGGAAAAGCAAAAAGAGCTGAAAGGGAGAAAAAGAAGAAAAAGTGCTCAAAAGATTGAAGTATTAATTGTTTTAAATATAAATATTTGATCTCTCGATTAATAGACCGACAAACGATTTTATTGGGATTCTTTCAATTCCACCAACTCACCCTTCTTCAAACTTGCGCACTTTGCTTTGATGATGCCTTATTGGCCGCCTTTCGTGGTGGAAAATTATTAACTTCACATTCTTAATACTATTTGTGGTTGGATTATAACTCTCTCTCTTTCTTTTTTCCAGTAATTTTCTCAAATACTAAACCCTCGCTTTTGCATTTTCCCTCCTTACCCCTAAATTGTTGGTGCTGACAATAGAGAGAAAAAATGTTCCTTTTATGCATTTTATTACTTTTTTTCCGCAATTTAATTTCTTGCAATCAACTCACGATTTTCTCGCATTGAATCGATTTTTTAATTACAACAGGTTATTTGACTTTTCTAGGTTCTCTTTTTTTCACTAAATTAGACTAATATCGAGCACGAATATCAAAATTGCATGTTGAACTGAAAAAAAATCCATCTTCAACCATTTGAGTCTTTTATAATTGTTTTTGATAAATCTACTTACTGATTTGGAGTAATTAGAGGTTTTATATTGGATTCAGATCAGAACCTTAACGGGGAAAATCTCATAAATTGAAAAGAAAACTGTGCTTTATGTTACTACGAAGATATACCTCCCAGCTGAATTCTGCTAACCTTAAAACGACAACAGCGAAGCAGTGCCATTTTCATTTGGTAGCACTTTTTGTTCGAGAACTGCTGTCCGGTTAGCATATTTTTGCTGATCGACTCAGCAAAAACATACTGAAAACTCTGCTTTTTTCTGCTAACTGTGCTCGCTGGGCTACAATCATACATTGTGAGCGTCTTCAGGCTAGAAGCAATTTTTGTCAAAAGTTGCTTTTTTTTAAATACTTGACGTTTCTGATAGCAATCCTCTCATTGGCTATGTTCAGTAATAACCTTTCGAACCTTTCGAACAGACAAAGCCAAACCAAACCTATTCGAAAATCTACTGGAAGCCTAAAGTGCAAGTTCGCGTACTCGCCGCTTTAGCGCTGATTGTTCTGCCATTTCGAATTTCGTTATTCTCAACAACAACAAAAACAGTACGTAACCGTTTGCTGCAAAAAGTAAATGAAATTGCTCACTTTTGTGTAACTCGTCGGGAAAAACGTTCGAATTTCCAACGGGTTTCTAGGTAAGTTCTCTTTGATATATCTTCGAATCGGTAAAGGAAAAACTTTAACCGGAGAGAGCTCTCAAATCGGGAAGGTTATTACTGAACGAGAAGATTCATAGTAATAACCTTTCCGATTTGAGAGCTCTCTCCGAAAGTATCAAGAATATCGAAATTCGAAATGGCAGAACGATCAGCGCTAGCGGCGAATACGCTACCTTGCACTTTAGGCCTCCGGTAGATTTTCGAATAGGTTTGGCTTGACTTTGGAGCGGCTTTACCTCTTCGAAAGGTAATTTTATTACTGAATAGAGCCAATGATAACGCGAATTTTTATTAAGGAAGCTTTTTTTCATTTTTCCTAGTGTGTAAAGGCCTTTATGCATTAAACTTAAATTTTTATAGTAATTGCAGAAGTTACAAATTATTCTCTTTGATTTAGTATTAAAAATTAAATTAAAATTTTTAACAGTACTTAGCATTATCAATCTCCAAATAATTATTTCAAAGAAGGTTGTATCAATGCTAAGACGGCGATGGCCAGATGGAAAAGACTAAAAAGACGCAACGAAATTAAAAATAAATTAAACTGAAACCATTCTCAATTGAAATTGATCTTGTTCACAAAATTTTAAATAAAATTTGGGCAACAAAATCGAATTTTAAAAATACACATAAATTTTTATATAAATTAGGAAAAATTATGCCATCTTTACGAAAACAATGTATTACTATTACGATTTTTTAGTACTTAATAATAGATAATTACTCAGTGAATGCTTTTATTTACAAAAATTATTAATTTATTTATTTCTCTTAAAAAAAATTATTCAAGAATTTTAAAATTTTAGAGCATACAATTTATTAAATTCTGATTATTCAGTGATCCTGATCATTCTGATTGTCATTCATGAATAAGGAATATTCCGAGCGCTCACATAGGCAGTACTCCCAATAAAAAACACATTCGAAAATTGATTTTGAAAGCCAAAGACAAGACATATTTGCCTCCAGTTTTGTCCGCGTGGTGGCTGAATTATTTCATGTTCGAATTCGAAAATGTCACAATACGTCATTCTTCACTTTATCATGAGGCTCTTAATCTTCTTTGTCCTTTATAACTTTCTAATCTTCTATTAATCACTGAGTTAGTAATTTGATTTTACCATCTTCATAGCGAAGTATTTCATAAATTTTCCAAACCTCATGCCTAGGTTGAATATTCGAAACTCAATTTCAATTTTTTGAACATCAACGACATTTTGTGCAAAATAAAAGGCTATTTATTTTTCAACAAACATAGGTACGCTTTTGGAGAAATTAAATCGAACTGTGAACGCACTCATTTACTTCATTTACAGCTGGAATAAAAGTTTCGAAATCGGGTTTGAGAGCCAAAATTAAGATATATCTACTTTTCGTTTCGTCCGCATGGCGGCTAAAGTAATTTCGAATTTTCGAATTCCGAAGTGTCCCGAGTGTGAAAATATATCTGTTTTTGCTTTTTTGTAGGAAAATAAAGTCAAAAAGGCCCAATATATTATAATTTCCTTTAAATTTTCTGAGCAATAAAGAAACTGAAGCAGAATTAGCCACGCATTAGAAAGTATATTGAAAAAACTACAACTTATGCGAAGTAAATACAAACCTTACTATTTAATCAAATATTTATTAGCCTGATAAAAAGATTTTTTCAATTGCTAACTGATCTATTTATTGTGTGACAGTTCTTAAATTCTTCCTAGATTGTGCGAAAATTTAGTTTAAAAATTCGAAACTGAGTTTTAATTTTTCGAACATCAACAACATTTTCTGTAAATACTGTGATGTTTATGTCTTTTAGCAAAGACACTTTTTGAGAATCAAGCTCCTGTTGTGACCGTAGCAATTCGATACCCAAGGTTGTCTTTCAGAAGATTCACAAATTCGTAAAGTAACTTCCAACGTTCCAACTTTGACTATTTAATTATTTTTAATATTTTTTTTTAAATAAAAAAAAATAGCAAAATGATAAAGCTGTCCAGCAAAATTAAGATCTAAACATGTTAAATCCAAAACAACCCTCATATGCCTATAAATTTAGCGTTTGCTGACAGTATCAGTCCATCTCGATCAATCTACCACTCCATCCCTCCTGAATGTCCTGTACAGCATTTATCCTGGAAATTTAATCTGAAAATGTTCATTGTTTTCGCTACCTCAAGTACTATGAGGGATTTCCACACGGTTTTCCACCATTTTCAAACACTAGTGATATGCCCCAAGTTAGTGGGAGGCATTTTGTTCCATTATCAATAAAATCACTCCTATATGCTCCATGAAATACTATAAACACTGGCGTTGAATGAAGCTGAGGTAAATTTGCATTCAACACATGCGTGTAACTCTTGCTTTATTATTTTGTCTCGCAATGGGTGGGATTTTGGGGGTGGTTGAGGGGGTGGGACAGAGAAATTGTCACTGGAGTGTCCTCATCAAATTGAGTGTCATCATCATCAACAAGCCCCCCTTGTATTTTTGGTGAGAGTCTCTCCTGTTCATTTGTTGGTCATACTCCACTCCAATGTACACATGATGATGTTTGACCAGGAAAAGCCGCATGACAGAGAGATGGAGAGAGAGAGAGCACTTTAGAAATGGACTGGTGTCCAGCCACTGATGTTATTTCTGTATTTATTGACCCCCATCTGAACCACCAATGGTAAAACAATGAATGTCCACCCAATGCCTGGGAAAGTGGTCCACTCAATGCGGACACCATTGGAAAATCACGCTGAGATTTACCCCCATAGTTAGTGCATAAAGTTAGGGCGCTTGCATGACGATGTACTAGCCATGGGTGGCTCAATGAATCCTCCGGTAAAATCAGAGGGTCAGTCACTCGGAAAAAACATTATTGCATTAAATAATTCCTAAAGGATCATATGTATTTTTCCTCGAATTTAAGACAATTATATCGCTCATGTAACATTACAGAGGCATAAAGGCTCAAATAGAATCAGGCTAATCCTCGAAAATATCACAAGAAGCAAAAAAGCTGCCTTATAGAACCAAGTATTAGACAAGTCTTTTAGTAAACTTTTAAAAGACTTTAAGTGAGAATTTTCTATTGAGATTCCTATAGAAGCTCTTAAGATCCTTAAGAATGCGCCATTTTACTTATAATAATCTCAATGATGGAACCGAGAGCGCTATAAGCAAATAAAAAGATTTTTGGTTCTATAATGCCTTACTTAGGGAATTCTATAAGACTATATTAAGAAAAAATTACTTCTTGGGATTTAACCTGTAAAATGTGGCAGTAAACATTTATCCTAAACTATCATGCCCTGAGGACTTAGGTTCATCGATTAGAAGCCCTTTGCATAAATTTCCTTTAGACTAAATTTTTCTAAACCTTTAAATTTGGAAAATTTAAAAAGGATTTTCTAATTTTTATAAATATTTTAATTTTGAAATACCAAAAATTAATACTTCATTGATGGCATTACTATTTTTATGTCGTAAGTGTTTAAATTAAAGCTAAACACTGAAAATTAATTTTTAAGCGAATTTATTAGCCATCAAAACTAAAATATGGTTAGCCGAGACACTTACCACACAGCCGAGAAAATCGTGAAAGATATTTGCAGAAGATTCCTTTCAACCTTGTTTTCTTTTTTAAAAATAGCTGTCTTTTATCTAAATAAAAAACTATAGAAGACTAACAAAAATACAGACTTATACGGTTCTATACAGGTGACTGTTTTTCATTATTTGTGTCTCGGCTAGTTATTCTATTTTCTCATATCTAACTAGAAATGGTGATATATGAACAAGATCTTCTTTTTATCCGCGAGATGACGATCAGATGGACAATATATATTAAAATTATTCTATTTACAAAATTAAGTTAAGTGTATCCAGTTTCTCAAATTTAATTCTACTTTTCATGGTAGGTTTCATGACTATTTGTCATGTGTCTTTGGTAATTGGAATCTTTTGCAATTATGTAAATCTTTTACAGATTGCTCGAAAACGCGTCGCGTATTTTTTCATTTTTGGATATCGTTTAGAGATTAGTAGAAAGTGCCTATGCTTTGCACGGTCCCAAGCTTTACAATGACTAAATTCTTCCTATATTTCTGAATAAATGAGACTCTGCAATATATTTTAAAAACTAGGGCACAGTGTCCTGCTTTTTAAAATATATTGCAGAGTCACATTTATTCAGAAACATAGGAAGAATTTAGTCATTATAAAGCTTGGGACCGTTGAAAGCATAGGCACTTTCCCCTACCCTGGCAGATATTTGTCCATATACGAAAATCCCGTAGAATGATTCCTAATAACTGATTTTCAAGGTCAAAGGTTTAAAAGGCTCTAGAGAGCGCATTTCTCAACTGAAGGGGTCATGTAGGGGCTTTTTGGAAAGGTCTTGGAATTTCTGATAATTCTGAACTTGCTCCAATAATTTAAAACCGGAAATGAACCATTTCATAACCGCTAACAAACTTTTACCCTAAAATTCATTTTACTACTTATCGGTTATTTTAGGTATTAGGTTCAAAAAAACCCTAGAGAGCGTATTTATCAATCGAAGGGGCCTTGTTTTAGCTTGTTGGAAAGGTCTTTGAATTCCTGACAAACCTCAACCTGAACCGGTTCTAATCGGTTATAAATCGATAAGTAATTTTTGCCAGAAAATCAGCTGCTGATTTTTATGAATCGGATAAAATCAGTTTTCATATTTTATTAACATTATTTTATAATATTAAATATTATTTCAAAAATTGATTGCTGCGTAATAGTGTAAAATGGAACAATTCGGAATCATAATTTAATGCGGAATTTTAAGGTTTCCTCACTATTTTAGATAAGCAAAAGAAAAATAGAAAAAAAACAAAAAAATTGTTTGTTTTTTCAAATTTTTCATTGTCTTATTTCTCTTTGATCATTTGAAACAGTGAGGAAATCCTAAAGTTTCAAATTGAAAATTATTGCAAATAACCCCGTTTTAAGCTACATACGTTGTATATTCCTAGCGAGCACAATTAGCTGAAAAAAGTCAGCGTTTTCAGAATATTTTTGCTGAGTTAATCAGCAAAAATATGCTGCATGATGACCAATCTGCAATTCTTGAACAATAAATATTAATCAAATATGTGAAAATCTCACTACTTCGCGAGTATCATTTTGATGTCAGCAGAATTTAGCTTAAATTTTCAGTTGAATTGAAATCGATGCATTTGATGTTGCCTAAGTAATGCTGCAACCCTAAGTGTTGCTCGCAAGAATTATAGCCACAAGAGAAAAAATACATTATTTGCAAGAAATCGTTTATAAAATCGCGACAATACTATAGACAAGTTGAATATTAGAATACTTATCTAAGGAAACCGATAAGAAATTTTGAATAGATAAGAATTCACCTAAAAATACGTCTGTTTTCAGCTGAATTGAAATCGGTTAGCATTTGGGTAATAGTGGTCTACGCTAAAAGTTACTAGCCCCTCGGTCAAGCTCTAATATTCCCCCGTTCCCGCAGTTTCCCAAAAATAATTCAGCAACTGGAACGAGAGACAATATGAAATTCGGGGGATGAACGATTGGGGAAATATGTGTATGTATCTGCATTTATGGGACACCCAGCACAAAATGTGATAAAGTTGCAATTACACGAAGTGAATTGCTTTTGCATTTTATGATTTATTGATAAAATATGTTGTTGCACTGTTGTTTTTGGGTGGTGAAACCATTGTATTATGAATGCACAACACAACCAACTCGATTATCATTAAACAATGCGGGCGAAATGGAATTTATGTTACATTTTCCATATATAGAATAGGATGACTGAGGGGTTTTTTTTCACCATTTTGTCCACGATCCAAGTCCATTTTACGCTGTTTTTGGATCCTTTGAATTTTTTGCATATTCAGAAGGCAAGAAGATCAATTCTAAGACATGTGCAGCCATCTGTTGGGGGAAGTATTTAACATTTTTATAAAGGTACTACTACGTATGGTTGATCAATGGTTGAGCATTTGGGGCAACAATCACATAAAGAATATCAAAATAATTTCAACAAAATTAGCAGTATTGGAGAGAAAAGTTGGATGAAAATTGCAAAGAGAAATTAATAGAGTAATTTTCTTGTGATTAATTGCAGCCATTTATCAGAAGCGCTTCAAGAAGGAGAAGAGAGCCAGAATACGATTGCAGCAGCAGTTGGACATGGAGATGAAAAGACGTGCACAACTGGAGGATGCGATAAAGGCTTCCGGTGCTCCTGCAGAAGCTCTTAGACTCATCTCCGGTGAGATATTTTCTCCATACCTCTGTGAATGATGAAAGATGGGTTATTTTGCAAAAAAAAAAAAAGAAAAAAAATACAAATTCACTCTTAACTTTGCCAAAAGGAGAATCAGAAGGGGTTGAAAAATATTTTAGGGTTTCAAGGTGGACATATAAATTGAATATTTTGTGCTTCTGACAGAGAAATTGCCGTCGGCGATGGTTTCCACCAACCCCCTACTTCTTGATAGCTCATGCCAGGGGTTGAAGGAAATTTCTGCTGGCAATCTTCATTTCAATTTCAATTTCTTGTTCACTTCATTTGCGCATTTCTCATAAGAACATCATATCGCGATTTATTAACCTGTGAAGTTCTCGGCATGACTTCAACTGATTATGAGTGAATATTAATTTGATATTTGTCAGTTGCAGACATTTTCTCTAAATATCATTTTTGTCTGACAACCCCAAGGGAAAGATATTAAGAATGGTCTTCGTTCTTTTGATTTGTTCCTAGAGAATGTAAACAGCGAGAGGCGCGAAAGGAGATCAAC
This sequence comes from Phlebotomus papatasi, assembly GCF_024763615.1. Lineage (NCBI taxonomy): Eukaryota > Metazoa > Arthropoda > Insecta > Diptera > Psychodidae > Phlebotomus > Phlebotomus papatasi. The sequence goes on along the minus strand of NC_077224.1, from coordinate 82,296,193 downwards.
GTCATCCGAGAGGAGAGCTGAGAGTCCCTATGCACCTCCAAATAGGGCAGATCCTGCATCAGCACCGCAGAATCCAGCACCAAATGAGGGAAAACCCTGGAACTATTCTAATCTAGACATGATGGCGACAGGAGCTTTTTGGCAAAATTATACAGGTAAGTCTTTAGAATTAGTTTCCCCATTCTTTGATAAGAAATACTTCTGTTTTTGAATAATTCTGAATTTTTCTGGGTCAATTCTAAACTTTTCCTTAAGCTTAATTATTTAAAGGAAAAATAATCTTGAATTTTTGTGAAAACCTAATAAGTAATAGCATTACAAGTTCATATTGCTTTGATATAAATCGTGATTCATTTACTAGTACTTATTTTTCATTTATCATATCAATTGACACTTTTATTGTTCAAATTTTAATAATCAGTGCACATGGGGTGCATAGGTGTGTTGAGGTAGCTGCTTCAGTTTAAAATTAGCAGATCGGTAAAATTTGGCTAGAAATCGATAGATCGGAAAGATTTTAGTAAAGACTCGGCAGATTTAAATGCCAGTTCGCTCTCATAAATTATATCCCAAGCGGAGTGTTCGTTTAAACTCGTGTGGCTCGTTTAAATTCATGTCGCGGAATTTCGGCGAAATTTCTACGGAATTTCTGCGGAAATTCTGCCGAAATGACATACCGGCACGAGATCAACAAATGCGTGCGAAATCAGCAAATCGGCACAATTTCTACAGAATATCGGCACATCGGAACTTGAATTGAATATTCCAATTTTGCAACAAATTTTGTCACTTTAACAAGAAAATTTTTTCAAAAATATGTCTCACAATACAGGTTATGAAAAAGTTTTGTCAAATTAGAGAATAACATTCTTTTGACAGAATTTTAACAATATTCAGTTGGTCTGTTTACAAACCTTTTCCAAAGAGTTCTTAAAACTTTCAGTATACAAAATTCACTAAGTTCTAGATCAGTACAATGCTGAATCAATCAATTATCTTTTTCATATACTTCGAAGTTGTTCTATTGCACTTAATCACACCGAGAAAAATGTGGATGGTAAAATTTACCATCCTCCATACAAAATTCTAATGGCCGGATAGTAAAAAAGTCACCCAGCAAACGCGATATTAAATTGGACTGTCAAAAATTGTAGAATCTATTGCATGGATAGTAAATTCTAATAGCCGGATGGTAAATTCTAATATCCCCGGATGTTAGATTTTACTAGCCGGATGGTAAATTTTACTGGCAGGATAGTAAATTTTACTAGCCGGATATTAGAATGAAAAATGTCGGAAAAATTTATTTTTCCTTATTTTCATTGCTTTTTGGCCATTGTTTGAGGGCTTGGGGCCCTTCTTGGATGATATTCTCTGTATTTCAAGCCATTTTGGTGCGTGAAAATTGACGACTGCGCCGAGATTTGAACACGCGACCTTTGTGATGACAGTCCAGCATCTTCCAGCTGCGCCACGAATTGCTATAATGTATTCAAAGCATATCGGGAACCGTTGCATCGGCACCCACGATATTCCAAAATGACATTCTAACAGCAGGATGGCAAATTTTACTGGCTTGGATAGTAATTTCAATCCAAATTACTATCCTCCGTTAAAATTTACTGTCTTCCAGTTAAATTTTAACATCTAATATGCGGCCAGTAAAATTTACTTCCCGGATATTAGAATCTAAGAGAGGTCAAGGTAAAATCTAAATGAGGATAGTAGATTTTACCATCCGGCTGTTAGAATTTACTATCCATAGGATAGTAAATTTTAAAATGTCAAGATGGTAAATTCTAAAGGAAAGTTTCTATGGAGGATGGTATTTTCTACTATCTTTTGAGATAGTAGAATTTAAAGACACGATTTGTAGAAAATACCATCCAAATTTTTCTCGGTGCAGTAAACTTAAACAGCATAAAAAAAATAATGTCTTAAAGATTTCAATGACATTTTCTTTCTAAGACGCATCCCTTAACTTTCCGGATTTAGAAAGTCCGAAAATTGTTATTCTTTAAAAACTTTGCTTTTTGGGACTGCTTTGAGCCCAAACCACTAACTTACCTCAATTATTACGTTACTTTTGACTGAAAACGGGTGGCAAAACGTTCCAATAACTTTCGCAATATTTATTGTTTACCGATTGTCAACCGATTCATAAATCACTCAAAACATTGCCCAAAAGTAATAGAAGTAGAAGTAATATAATTGAATTTCAAATAAAAAATAGTTATTGGTTATGAACAGGAGGGTGACATAAGTTCTGAAAAACGTGACCAGTTTTACTGTAATTTTTTCCTATTTTCCTTCACATTTCACGAGATATCTCCAAAACTACGTAGGTTGTCAATTTGGGGTTTCCGGTTGCCTATTTTATATTAAATTGGCTTTTATTTTGTTTTAGTATTTTTTGCTAATTCATTCTACAATGCCAGAAAGCAGCTAATAAACTCAACAGTTTTTTCGGCACGCTAGAAACATATGGGAAACATAGGAAACGTCATGCCCCTGGTTATGAACCGGTTCCCAGACGGTCCCAGGGTCAACGTTTAAGGAGGGGTCCTTGGACATTCTCAAATATCTATCTCTAACTGTGTGGACTCTGGGCGTGGTAACGACCAAACACACAGATGCACGGACGAACAAACAGCGTGATGTAAAAAAACGCGAAACTTCAGGTTTTCAAAATTTTACCAAAATGCTACTCCTTGAAAGATAGGCAGTCGAATTATATAACTCAAAATCGAACGATTATATATACTACTCTCTCTACGGCGTTAATGTAGTAATAATTACGTTAAAACTGACATATTATGAATATGAAGTCAGTAAAAAATCATAATCATAATTTTCTCAAAGTTAGATTTACGTCGGCAGAACGTAAGTCTTTGATATTTTGGGTACCATTCCATTTTTCTGTCGATAATGCTACCGCTAAACATTTTCCAGAATGTAAATTTAGTGCTTTGAATAAAATTGAATGCAATTAATTAAATGAAATATTTTTATTATCTACAACATTTTCAGATATCAATTTTAATTGAAAGTCCTAAGCCACGATCTTGATAAGGATAAGCGGTTCAAAATATATTTAATAAATAATTTAAAAAGTTTAATAAATAATTCATAGTAGTAGTTTCAAATAATTCATAATAGCTCCGGCACGTCTTCGTTTTTTCGTGTGTCAAAATTTATTTAAGCAATCTGTAATTTAATTACAATAGGCTTTTCTGGTACGTCTTTTAGATCGGTAAAATTTCATGTGATCGAAATTTCCATCCCTTTCTTTCTTAAAAATTTCCCATCTGTCTGTCCTATTCTTTCGCACTCTTCTTCTTCTTTTTTTTGAACATCACGCCAAATTAGATTTCATTCAGTCCGATTTTGAGTCAGAAACTTATTCAAATCTTTTCAAAATGAAAAGGACGCGAAATTTTGATTTCATGAAATTTTACTGATCTAAAAGGTGTCCGGAAGCATAATAAAGGGTTTTTGAGGAAGGTTTCTTCCTGGTTTTGTTTATTGTTTCTGAATACTGGACAATAAACCTTGAAATAAACGGATTTACGAGAAATATCTCATAAATACATATGAAAACCAAATTCAGGCAAATAAACTTGAGTGTTTTTGAGATTGATTGATCAAATTTAGTCAATTTAATTATTTTTCTCAGACAGAATGACAGCATATTAAAATAGATAAACTTAATTTATCACTAATTTACCTTTCATAAACTTAAACAAACTTTTACGAACTTGTTTGTGGGTTATACAATTTACAAGGTTTTCGTAAGTCCCCATTAAAAATTCACAAGCATTTAGGGGGAAGTGGGGTACTTTTGAAAGTGGGGCACTTTTAAAATAGAGATTTTTCATCTATTTTAAAATAAAATTGAGACTTATCGTGATACAATTTAGCTGCACAAACAGATTGAGAAGCTAAATTACATTATGATATGGCTCAGTCCCACTTAAACCTATAGGTAAAAATTCCCAATATCAAAGGTGCTCCGCTTTCAAAGGTGCCCTACTTCCCCCTATGAATCATTTTACGAAATGTTTTTCTGTGTAGGGGAAAGTGCTCTCCCTTCGAACGTTCATGCCTTCAAATAATGTGAATTTCGCTTGTTTTTCGTAAGAGATTTACGCTAAATTATCATGGAATTATCAACAACTGATGATAATCCAACTAATATTTATAAGAAATGTGTTTCACATTATTTGAAGGCATAAACGTTCGAAGGGAGAGTACTTTCCCCTACTGGGGAGTTAGGTGATGCTCGTAAATTGTATTTCTCACAAAAAAAAATTGTAAAAATCTGTACCTTTATCATACCTTGTTTGTAATACGATCAATTTATTGTACTAACTAATAATAGTAATAGTACTTTTACAAACATTTGTTCGCAAACGCTCGTGAACACACTCAAAAATGTTCGCAAAATTTTGTAATATGTTCGTAAAATTTTGCCAGACAAACAAAATCGTACGAACAAATGTTTGTGGAAAAAGTACAGACTTCTATGAATTGTTTTCTGAGTTATACGATTTACGAGCATTTCGTAAGTCATTAAAAAATCACAAACATTTATTTTTATTAAAAAAAATTTTTCTATGTAGATAAACACATTAAGTCAATTAACTAAATTACAGCAGTTAAGTCATGTAGATAAGCTTTCGATGCGAAATCCATATATTGAAACAAAGAATATTGATACTAGGTAACATAATTAATTTCGAATTCGTTTTATCACCAAATACAAAATATCAAATTCCCAGATAGACTATATAAAATTTAAATTGAAACATTTTACATCTTAATCGTAATTCTGTGGAATATTTACCCCACGAAGAATAACCAAATTAAATGATGATCATTTCTAAACATTATTCAAGTATGTTGGGAGCTGTATTATTAAAATACCCCATCTTACTCAGGAAAAATTGGTGAAAAATCATTGTTGTCGAGGTATTCGGATATACATATTACTCCAGAGGGAGGGAATTTTTCTCATCACCTTCAGCCACTTGGTGGCACTTTTGCCCCAGACAAACTCTTACACCCAATCCCATGTATCCCCCACGAAATAAGAGTCTGAGCCATGCTCCTCTTCTTTCTCAGGTAGACGCCACAATTTCCGTCTGCACCTTGTGGCAACAGATGTTCCAAATAATACCAATTACATTATGATATCTCACGTCTCTTTCCCTCCCACTGAATCCTACTTCCTCCCCCAAACCTCAGCATCAGTCTAACCCAGGAAGATGAGAGGATTTTTGAATGTTTCAACTGAATTATTTAATCACTCCCAAACCAATTTTGCCATTTAATGAAGTTTCTCTCTCAAACATGGAGTAACGAAAAAAAAGAAGATGTTTCTCATATTGCAGCGGGCTTCAGCTGAAAATTTTCAATTTTCATCTCTTGAGAATAAGAAACTTCTTACATGAGACAACTCAAGAAAATTACAATTTTCTCGTATATATTCATTTTTTTTCTTCTCTTCCCATATTTTTCTTCTTTCATTTAACTTCACAAAGAAAACATACATAGCAAAAGAAGCAGAAAATGTTATAACAAAAAAGAAAATCTCAAAAAGTGTTCAAATAAGATACAGAGTGGTATGAGAAGGTGAAAAAAATATTGTATGATAATCTTGTGAGCTGTTAAATTTAACTTTATTGCAAATGAATTTTCCATGGTTGAGATAAGAAAAAAAAGAGTAAAGTTATTTCTCGAAATCACAGTCATATGCATATGAATGAAAATATAAATATTAAAAAGGATTTCTCTCTACTCCTTCAATCTGCATTTTCTTCATGAGATTTTCCTAGTCAAAATTTCATTTTCCTCCCAACCCTCTCTCTCTCCATCCGTGCAATTGTCGGGAGGGAGCTGTTTATTGAGACTCTTCTCCTAGTTCATTGCAAAAAGGTGAAACATAAATTGTGCCTTGAGAGAAATTTTATTAAAAATCCAACCATGTTATGCATGCTTTCTTTTTCATCTTGAGCAATGCGACACAATTGAGCATGTAATTTTATAAATTCATAAACAAAATTGCTAATAATGTCGTTGGTGAATAAAAGATCACTAAAAGAAGAAGCTAAAGGATACCTATACTGTTTCTTCGTAAGGTATGCAAGGAAAGCAGAAGGTGCATTTTAAGCAAGAAGTTAGTATTAAAAAAATATATAATGTATTAGGGGAAAGTGGGGGTACCTTTGAATTGGGGTAGTTTCGAAATTGAGCTTTTATCTCCTATTTTTAAATGAAATTGGTCCCTAGCATGATATAATTATGACAACCAGCTCCATTCAAAAATTGGAGTAAAAAGCCCAATTGCAAAGCTGCCTCAATTCAAAGATACCTCACTTTCCCCTATTGTTAACGATGTGGCCAAGTAGACACTTTCTTGAGTTCATGGATTCGAGAGTTCAACGCTAAGGGCAGAATCACATTGACAGTAAAATACTCACCGTATTTCGTTAATTTACGCATTGTCATTGCAATTCTTACTCAAATTTTCCATTACCGTATTACCTTATCTCATACTCGGTGTCACTAGATGAAAATAATATAAGAAAATTGAAGAAATAAAACGAAAATTCGATAAACGGTGAGCAAAAAACTATAACTATTAATTTCTCTTTTTTTATTGCTCATAGTTTATCGAATTTTCGTTTTATTTCTTAAATTTTTTTTATATTATTTTCACCTAGTTCCACTGAGTAATGAGAAAAGGTAATAGGGCAATTGAAAATTTGCGTAAGAATTGCAATGAAAATGCATAAATTAACGAAATTCGGTGAAGCTACGGCGAGCATTTTATTGTCAATGTGATTCTGCCCTAAACCTTAAATATTTTATGGCACTGGAGGAAAGTAAACTACCTTCGAACATCTCAGCCATCGAATATTGAAGTTTCTTTTTGTTCCAATTCAAAAATTCTATTTTACAGTTAAAAGAATAAAATTTCTCTTTTGAAGAAAAATACGCATTCAAAGACTGATACATTTTAAGGTAAGATACTTTCTTCTATACAGTACAAAGAGATAGCAAAGCATCTCAATTTTGCGGAATGCTCGATATCACGAGATAGTGCTCTTCTTGAATAATCTTTTCGTACGATCTTTTTGTACGAAAATTAAAAATTTAAGGAACTTTGTGAAACATAAAAAGTGTCTCAATTTACAAACTTGTACAAAATTTGATGCAGTATATTTATTTCAATATAAAAAATTAAATTATTTTGTCTAACGATTTATAAAATTACACTGAATTATTAAATATCGATATTAATATATTTACCACTAAAATTGAAATAATACATTTATTTCAAAAGGAGTGCTTATATCTGCCGCAGTTATTTCATGATAAGTGTAAAAAAAAACAGTAGTGGTATAATATTAATTTTCATGGTAATATGAATTACTATCCTGCATTCTAATTAGCCTTGATGAATAGCCTACACCCAAAAGTGAAGCAAGTTCTATATTTTTTTTTCCTAAATTTACTTTGTTCTTGGAAAATTAAATGACATTCACAATTTTCACCCTTCAAAAGTGTTCAAAATTACCCCCATTTTCCCGTTACACAAAATATAAAATGATTGTATTATTGTGTAATATTTAGCTTTAATTTTTACACAGTAAATAAACAGAATAGAAGGATAATCATTGATGTGTTATTTACTGCAATTGTCATTTTAAAGTTACACAAATATATACTTTAAAATCACGTGTAATTTATAAAGGTGTTATATGTATTTTGTGTAATGTTAAATTGTGTAATTTGGAATGAATATTGTAAGCTTGCACAGGGTATACTGAATCAGATCTTCTCGAGAATACGAACTACTCTCAGGAGTCTGGAAATTGCTCAGAAACACTTGAAATTTTCGAAAATTCTCGGAAACTCTTGGAAAGGAGAATTCGACGATTGAGAATATAAGTCGAATAACTCGACCTTTTGGATACTTCTTTATACCCTTTACCTTCCCTGTGAATTTTATACTTGAAAGATAATTATTTTCAAAGTTATAGATTTTAATTCTCAAAAATCCTATACTCTGCATGTAAAATCTCAACTTCAAAGCGCTCTCCTATAAAATTTGAATACTGTGAGTTATTCGTTTCTTATTCTGAGCGATCGAATTTTTCTTTACACTCCGGAATCGTCGGGATATACCAAATATCTCGAAGTAACCTCGAAAACGCATTGTAATGATAAGAAGCCTTCGTAACTCAGGGATCCCTTGCGAAATTGATAGTTTCATGAACTCACCCAAGAAGCAATTTTTACTTAATTATTCTTATAGAATTCTTCAAATACGGTAAGATGGGGTAATTTGGAATTAGGGTGAAAGGAACGTCTATTGACACTTTAAGAACTCATGTCAGCACCTATTGACAACCTACTCTGTACCATTTGGGATATGAAATTTGAACATCTCTGTGTTTATAGTAAAATGTATATTACAGAAAAAACGTTATATTACTTATATTTTACTAGATACATTAAATAATTTTCAACATTTTGACAAAAGTGTCAATAGGGGTTCCTTGTCGAACAGACGTTCCTCCGATCCTATGTCTAATTTGGAACTTTGAGATTTCCTTACAGTTTTAGATGGCAATAATAAAAAACAACCAGGAAGTACTTTGAGATGTAAATATTGCTTTGAGCGTCTTATGATCAGTCGAATTTTCTTTAAGAGTTAATAATTCCGATCATATTTTTCTCAGTGTAGATTTTCATGAGTTTCCTGAAGGAGTTTGGTTCAGAGAAGTGAAAAATAATAATAGAAGTTTAATATTCTATTGTGTAGATGAGTTAAAAGTCTAAGCTTAGAGAAGTGCGAATTTCCTCTTTGACGAGGTATTAAAATGAGAGAAACATTTTCCATTTCGGTAACCCAATTTGCAGCTTAAATTCAACAATAATATTACTCTTCATTCACTCCCCTTTTTCTTAAACATTCCCACTTTCTATCCCAAGCATAAATGCAAAATCCCAGAAAGCCCTCAAAATACGTGTATAACTTTCCTCTTAAGTGACTGTCTCGTACCACTTAAATTAAATATATATCCAAAAGGAGAATTTTGCCCTGCCAAAAGCCATTCTCTTTCTCCTTAGTTTTCCCCGATGGTTGAACCTTTTGCCTGGAAAAACTTGGGAGGGTTGGGTTGGTTTTTGGTCTGAATGATGCCAAAAGCTCATCCACCTCTCAATCTAATTCGAGTCGTCATAGACATTATGATGAGATTACTAGCCTGAGGCTGTGTCATTTAAATGTACATTTCTAACTCGATGAATTTTGCATGGTGTTGCGAACACCTCTCATTCATTTCATTATAAATGTTGTGTGTTTCATCTCATTTCTGTGTGATATTCAACTGTACCAAAAATATATAAATTTACATGCAAATATAACAAGGTCTCATCTCCCATCAACTGCCAAAAAATGGTACTGGGAAAATTCGTCAGAGATTGGGAATGATGAGGACATGAAAGAAAGTTGGGAGGATTTAGGCACTCTCACTTATTCTTCTATCTTTTTATTTTATTTTTTTTTTCAAGAGGGCTCGAAAATACACCTCAGGGAAAAGTTGTAATAAAAAAAAGTCCAGGCGGGAAAACAAGAAAGACTCCCTAAACCAAGAAGAAAAAAACCTTTTCAATTCCTTGTATCACAGAATATTCCCAACGAATGTAATTTAAAAATAATTATTCGCTTAGTTAAACCAACTTTGCAATGTACTTTGAGTATTATTTAAAACGCTTTCTACAGTGAATATTTATATTATTTCATAATCCTATTTGCTCCATTCTCTGGCTTCCTCCCAGTGATCTTCTCACCCTCCTTCACCAGTGGATTTGATCCCACTCCAGGGCAGAAAATGTAGGACTCTACATTAAAGGGATGTGAGGTACAGGGAAAATGGAATAAATTTTGAAAGAAGCATTGAGAGGGAAAGATGGTTTAATTGTGTAATTTTCATATGTTTATTTCTTGAGGAATACGAAGGGGTTAATGATTTTAATAAATATGGGCAATGTTTTTGTACAAGAATTGCAAATTTTCCCCTTCGGAAATAAAGAAGGGAAATGATCTGTAGAAAATTCAGCATAGTTTTTTTTTTAGTAAAGGTGCGGCAAGGCGTTCCATATTTGAAGACATGCTTGAACTCGAAACTTAGACGCAATAGGGGGAAGTGGGGCACCTTTGAAATTGGGATTTTTCTCCTATGTTCAAGTGAAACTGAGCCATAGGGGAAACTGGGGCACCACTAAACACGGGGTAGCACCAAACACTAATTTTTATTTCTAAACTACTTGGACTATCTCAACCATTTCTTCAGTGGACAAGCATCCCTATAATGACTATAAATTTCTGTAAGTCTTGTTTTCTGAAGTCGAATATCTGATTAATAAATCGCAGTGTTTGGTGCTACCCCGTGTTTGGTGGTGCCCCAGTTTCCCCTATCATAATGCAATTCAGCTTCTCAATATGTTTGTGCAGCTAAATTATATCACAAGGCTTCATTTTATTTAAAAATAGGTAAAAAATCCCAATTTCAGAGGTGCCCCACTTTCAAAGCTGCCCCACTTCCCCCTACCTTAAAAGTATTTTTGCATCATTTCCCGTTTACCGGTTCACAATCAATTTATTGAACAGAATGAATCACCCGAAACACTGCCTAATATACCTTATTGTGAACCAGTTTAATAACGTTTTAAACGGACTCAAAACAGTTGAGGATTATCAGGAATTTCAAGACCTTTCCAACGAGCTTAAATATGATACCATTCGGTTGAGAATTGCGCTACATAGCGCCTTTTAAACCTTTGACCTTGAAAAACCCCTATTAGGAATGATTCAATAATATTTTCAAGAAACTTAAAATATTTCAAAAAAACATGATTGTGTATGGGTAGGGGAGGGATGAGGGAATTGAGCAGTATGTTAGCGATGTTTGGTTCGACTTATGAGGGGGGTCCCTCGAAGGTCTCACTTCTCAATCTCTAACCATCTGAATATTAGAATCCAGTTTCTTATTTTTCGTTTTTGGTAAAATTCTACTATAAATTCACTAAACCTAATTGAACTTTGTTACTTTAAAATCCTGAGAGATAAGGATTTGAAGTTTACATAATTGTTTTATATACAGTACGCCAAAATTGTGAGAATCCAAAATCCTGAAAACCCAGAAAATTCTGAAAAGCCACAATATCTCGAAAAACCGAAATTCCGAAAACATATAGTCCCGAATGGGTTGAAATCCCAAATGGATCAATATCCCGAAAAGTCCACCTCAATCTTTTCGGGACCGAGAATGTCGAAGTCCTGTAGATCCAAAATTCCAAAAGAGTCAAAATCCCGGAAATACACAAACCGGGATGTGTCGAAATTCCTAAAACCAAAATCGCAAATGCATGAAAATCCTGAATAGACTATCAAGGAACACATATTGACACTTTAAGAAGTCATGTCAGGACTTATTGACACACAACTCTGTTAAATTTGGAATACGAAATTTGAAGACCTATCCTTATCATATAACGTAGACTAAGGAAATAACGTCATATTATTTACATTTTATTAGATACTCTAAATAAATTTCAATATTTTTACAAAAGTGTCAAAGGGGTTCCCTGTCGTAGAGGTGTTCCTTCGACCCTAGGTCGGAATCCTAAATAGCCAAAATTCAAAAAAGGTCAAAATTCCGAAAAGCCAAAATCCAAAATGGTCAAAATTCTTAAGAGACGTGGAAGGTAATGTAGGTAACGTAGGTGCAATCGTGAGAGTAGCTATGACACTTTTAAGAATTTGGGATTTTGGTTTTTCAGAATTTTGGTTTTTCGGAATTTTGGCTCATTCCGGATTTTGGTTATTCAGTAATTCGATTCATTCCGGATTTTGGCTTTCGGGTTATAAACCATAGCGATTTCGACCGAAACCCGTATAAACCTTAGAATATGTTGACTGTATTACAAACTTTGGAGATAAAGGATCGTAACTTAATAAAGCCAATTCCGTTTCCTTCTGAACGAATTCATTTGTTAACCCTCTTAGGACGATTGGAACGAATGTGTCCCAAAAATTTTTTTTTTTTCAAGGCAAAAAAGTGATCTTTCTTTATTGAAAGTTTGGATATTTTATAGTTTTTAATGGCTAATTTTTCTCAGTGTATGGAGAATTTGCATGTGAACTTTTGAAAAGAGGCAAAGGATCTCTATAACCCCATGTACAATATCTTCCTGTGGGAAATATAGAAAACTCTATACATTTGCAATTACATAGTTTATCAAGGGACTTTCCCATGGGACTTGATGGAAAACTTCCTGTTGGATATATTATTTTGGTATGAGGTAGAATTTGAGGTAATTTCCACAACACTTTTCCAGTTCATCCCTTAGTCGACAAATGGGTTGTGTGTAATGCTGTATTAATAAATTGAAGGAATTTGTAAACGAGTCATAACTGACTAATAAGAAGGTGAATTATTTCAATGGTTTTCCACGTTTAGTATTTTGGGGTATAAGACCAACTTCACTCATTTATGAGTTGAACTATTTATTAAGTCAAGCCACTTTTCCCCATATGAAACTCCCTGAATCTCAAACTCCTCCAAAACTCTTCGTATGGAAATATAAATGGTCTTCTGAAACTGAATAAGGGGGGGGGAGGCTTTAGATTTGCTGGAATAGCATGAAGTATACATGAATTGTTGAATATAGTCGAGCTAAATTTAATAATTACATCTAAAGTGGTCGAATTTCTCATGTCCAAAATGAAATAGGAAAACCAGAAATAGGCTTACTTTACCGTATTTAGGGCTTGATTCCTAATTATAATAAATTCAAAATGCGGAAAAATACGATGAAACGAATTTATAGCATTTTGATTAAACTTACTAAATTGCGGATATTATTCTTTTTTTTTCAGAATCCCTGGCGCAAGAACTTGAAATAGAGCGCAAGGCTCGGCAGCAATCCGGCGAGAGGGACGTCAAGAGTCCTCTCCAAGATCGTCCCAACTATTACAAAAACTCCATACTATTCAGCAGTGCCACTTAGTCATACACCGAAGATGCTACTCAAAAACCATCCATTTCACAATCAAAAACTCAATGAAGGTAATTTTTTTTACCAAAATTCTTCATAAATAAACTAAAAACCGTTTCTCCCGGACTCATCTAGAACGAAAGAAACATGAATTTGCCATCGTAATTACAATTAAAATCCACATAGTCTGGTCTCAAATGCATAACAAATCATTTTTTTTTTGATCAATTTGTTATTTGTATATTTATTCGTGAATAATATTAGATATTTTTTGCATTGAAAATTTTCGTGCATGAGGAATCTTTGTAATTTTTTATGTCAACAGTTTTCTTTTTGATCCCATTGAAATGGGACATAAATTTTTTTAAACAAATTGAAAGTGCAATCAAATTGTTGATAAATTGATAAAACGAGTAAAATTCAATATTGATTTTGAATACAAATTTAAAATTAATTTTCTTGTGATAGAGAAAAAAAAGTTTAATAAGATTATTGTAATCAGTATGAAATAATTGAGGTAGCTTTTATCTCATTCTATATGATAGAAAAACAAAGTATTAACCGATGAAATTATTTTGCAAAGTACACAGGAAAACGTAAATGGTACTTTTTACGTGGTTTCTTATTGGTTTTACTATCCAAAACCTTTGTTGATCTTGTTGATTTTACTATATTTCTATTGATTAAAAATAATAAACAGATTTACAAAATTTACAAAAAAAATAATAATAAAAATTGCGTAACTTTTGAAAAATTGATTGAATTTGATTTTCTAATTTAATATCGATCTAACTAATATTTTTTCTAATTAAAATAATGAGATATAATCAAATATTCTTTGATTTTAAAAAAATAAAAATTAGAAAATTTATTTAACCTTTAATGGAATTTACGAAAAAAATGATAAAAAAAAATCGCATGAGGTATATTGAACAAACAACTATTCAATTTTGTGGAATTTATCAAAAAAAGCTTACAATATCCTGTAGAAGTTATGGTCTTTCGTCTGGGAAAAATTCGAAAGCGGTATTAATCCAAAATTGGTGTAACTATTACCCCTTTTAGCTGTATTGAAGGTTAAAGTAACCCCCTTTATGTTAATTTAACCCCGAAAAAGGTGTAAAATTAGCATTAAAAATGTTTATATATTTTTACACCTAAAAAGTCTAACAGCTATGACAAAAAAAGTTAATTGTGCCCTCTTTTTTTTTAGTAACGATAGAATCAACAATTTTGGAAAAATACTTTCTTACTCAAAGTGAAAATTTATAACAATATTTTTTTAATAGGTACATTAATTCAGTTTATGGTGAAACAAACGGAACTGAACTAAATTTATATCTGAACAGTCAAAAATTAAATTTGGACACTTAAAATTCAAATTAGAACACAGTACTCAATTTGGAGCTTTATGGCCCCGGCACACCTTTTATATCAGGAAAATTTCATAAAGTTAAAATTCACATCCCTTTCTTTCTCAAAGATTCTGCATATGCCTATACTATTCTCTCGTACTCTTCTTCTTTTGAACAGAACACCAAATTAAATTTTGTTCAGTCCAATTTTGAGTCGAAAAGAATGGAACGTACTTATACAAATCTCTTGAGAAAGAAAGGTAAGCAAATTTTGATTTGACGAAATTTTACTGATCTTAAAGATGTGAAGGAGGCATTATGGCTTGAGCAGACCTTTTAGATCAGAAAATTTCATGAAATCGAAATTCACTATTACTCACTTTCTCGCACGATTTGAATATAACTGCACTACTCTTTAACAAACTCAAAATTGGATAAGACTAAATTGAATTTAATTTGACGTTGAAATGAAAAAGAAGAGTACGAAACAGTGGGAGAGACGTATGCAAAGTTTTCGAGAAAGGAAGAAAATTTAATTTTGATTATATATGTGAATTTTTTTCTGATTTTAAAGGTGTGACGAAGGCATTACTGACCAAATTTAAACTTTTTGTCAAATTTATTTTTTTATGTCTCTGGCACATGCTTTTAAATCGGGAAAATTTCGTGAATTCAAATTTAATTAACATCATTTTCTTTCTTAAATGTTTTGCACATATCTATCTTAATTTTCCACACTCAAAATCCGAATGAGTGGGATGAAATGCAGAAAGTTTATCAAAGTGTATTTGAAAGTGTAATCGAGATTCACATCCTTTTAGTAGAATCTTGATTAAATGAAATTTTCTTGATCTAAAAGGTGTAGCAAAGCCATTAATAACAAAAATGGTCTTAATTTATATAAATGAGACTATTTTCCTGATGATTTATTTTCTTATTGCTCCGTCAAAGTTTTTAGATCAGAAAAATTTAACAAAATCTAAATTCAAATTCTTTTCTTTCTCACGCGCTTTGTATATGTCTATCTCATTCTTTCACACTCTTCTTTTTCTTTTAAACATGACAACTCATTTTTTTTAATTTTGAGAAGAAGACAATCCTCTGACGAACACCGGAAGAATCTGAACATAATACAAATTCAATTTATCTCAGTCAAATTTGGAGTGCGAAAGAATGAGATAGACATATGTATGCAAAATTTCTGAGAAAGAAAGGGATGTGAATTTTGATCTTGTAAAATTTTCATAATCTAAAATGTGCACCAAAGCCATTATGGCTCCGGATCAATTCTTAGATCAAGAACGTATCATGAAATGGAAATTCACATCCTTGTTTTTTCAAACGTTTTGCATATGTCTATCCTGTTCTTTCTCAATATTGTTCTTTTAAACATCACAGTAAATTCAATTTCGTTTAATCAAATTTTGAGGGCGAAAGAGTACGATAGACAAGTGAAAATCTTTTGAGAGAGTTAGGCGATGTGAATTTTGATTGCAAAAAATACTTCCTAATATAAAAGGTGAATTGGAGATATTAAAAATCAAATAAGAGCAGTACTAAATTTTGAACTTTATGGCTTCAGCACAACTTTTAGATCAGTAAAATTTCATGAAATCAAAATTCGCATACCTTTTTTCTCAAGAGATTCACATAAATGTCTTCCACTCTTTCGGTCTCCAAATTAGACTGAACTAAATTTAATTTTGTGTGATGTTCAAAAGAAAAAGAAGAAAAGTGCGAAAGAGTAGGATTGAGTTATCTAAATAATTTTGAGAAGAAAAAGGATGTGATTTTCTATTTTATGGAATTTTATTGATCTAAAATGTGTGTCGGAGACACAAATAATCAAAATTTGAAATTTGACTGAACAAATTTAATTTTCTTCTGTTCGTTTGTTATTTTTTACCAGTATTTAATCCCGTAAAATATTTTAGTGCTATGGTGTTCTCTGATTGGCTAAAGCTTTGTGTACTATCAAACTTTAGCCAATCAGAGGACGCGTTTGAAATAAAATATTTTAAAATCTTAAATATTTAGGGGAATATTGGCATGGTTCGCACAGAGTGAACCTTTAAACAACGCAAATTTTCTATTTGTTTGGAAAGAGCTAGTTCGTCATATCCTAGCCATAAGATACATCATTATTAAGCTCATAAATCAAGATGAGAAGTGGTAGGTCAACTAAACAAAGAGAAAATTCGCATCGTTTGAAGGTTCACTCTGTGCCAACCATGCCAACATTCCCCTACTTCTATGTGGATAATTCTTGAAAGTCAGGATTTTTTAAAAATATTTCATTGCAGAAATAGTAAAAATCTACAATTCTATAAAAGATTTTGGATAATAAAATCAGGAAGATAATTTTGTTAAAAGTACAATTCACGTTTTAAACTGTGTGTAGATTTTATTGTATGTAAATTGTATTGAGACTCTTTTTGTGTTCCTTTTTTGTATTTATTTTTCATTTATATTATTTGTTTTATAAAAGAAAAACATCTTCTTTCGAGAAATAGTATTCACCTTCTGCTAAGTCTTGCCTTCATTTGGAAGGCATGTTGTGTAAATGTGTAAATAATCGCTAAGGAAGTCTCATAACGTAGTTTTTGAATCCTCAAATATTCGCTAATGAAAAGTAAATTGATAAAAGAAAATCATTTAAGGAAAAAAAAGAAATAGAATTTAGCTGACAAATAACACGATCATAAAATAGTCAATAATGATAAAATTGCATTAATGATACAGCTAGAAGAATGAGAAGGGGATCGTATAAAAAAATAGTGATTAAAGAAATCTATATAATAATTTATTTTGCTAGAATTAGTAATAATATTATGACAAGTAAGGCTCCTGTATAAAGTGAAGGTGAAAAATTCATCACTACATAAATTCTTTCTTAACAAAAGGAATATAAAAAAAAAATAGAAGAGTGAATGAATAAAACATAAAAAACGAATTAATGAGATTCATAATTAATTTAGAAATAACACAGACACAATATGATTCTTTTATAACATTAGAAAAATTTATTGGTTGCCATATTTTAATCTTCTTTACAATATATTTAGTGAAAAGAAAAAGAAGAAAAGTGTAAAGGTAAATTGAAGAGCGATTGAGCATAATTAAAGAAGATTTAGTGATGTAGAGTATAGGCGTAACAATTTATTTAAAGAAAAATTGCAGAATAAGAAGAGAAAAAAGCTGTAGTGTAGAGATGGAAGAACAAATTGAGGAAATATTAAAAAAGAAATCTTCAAAGTAGTTCTCAAAAGATTAAGCATTTATTCTATAAATGCTTTAATACCTTTTGAGAATGAAGTGTAATGTTTTTTTCTAAATATTCACTCTCTGACACCAATCACAAAATTTTCTCATAACAAAATCTACGAAGAAAAAATCGTGAAAACCTATTTATATTTGGCATTATTAATCCAACATAGACATAGAAAGAAATCAAAAAAAGGGCGAATGGGGATTTGTAAGTCCAATAGTTTGGACACAAAAAAAAATAAAGAGAGAGAGGATAAAAAATGTAAAATTGAGGAATATAACGAATAAAATAGAATGTAACATAAAATGGGGAATAAGAAGTTTTTTCTCACGGAAAAATAAATTTTAATAATAAGGTGAGATGAACTACAAGTGAAAAATAATTGCGACATGATTAAAACAAATTTGACTAAATAATTGTACCATTATTAAAATTAATTGTTACATGTCTATAGAAATAAACTAAACTAAATAAGAGATATCTCAAACTTGCAACTGCAAAGAATTGAAAGTGAAAAGAAAAAAGCATTTCTCACCTCATTTTTTCCAATGTAAATTACAACAAAAAAGCTGAAGAATTTTTAAAAGAGTATCGAAGACTTTAATAAAGCCCGGTACAGACTTCAAATGAATATTGACATATTGAAAACAATTTTCTACGATTTAACTTTGGAAGTTCAACTGAAAGTTCTGAATGAGAAAGTCGAAATCTCATTGTATCCTTGCATACTTTTATCCCTTTTATCCCTAGGACAGAAATACCCAAGAAGCATTTTCTATTCCACAAAATCTTGCCACAAAGTCCTTGAGAAAATCACTACAAAACTTGTTATAAATAGGGTAAGAGGAATATCTATCAACACTTTAAGAATTCGTTTCCGAGCCTATTGATACCATACTCTGTTCCATTTGGAATATGAAATTTGAAAAGGAAAAGATAGACTTACAGAGAAAAAAACGTCATATTACTCATATTTTACTTATTTAATAAATTTGAATATTTTGACAAAAGTATCAATTGGGATCCCTGTCGAAGAGGTGTTTCCTCGACCCTAATTCGAAGCTCTTAAAACTAGCTTCCAGAAAGCACAGTTGGCTAAAAGTCAGCGTTTTCGGCATAATTTTGTTTAACCGGTAAGCAAAAATATGCTGACCGGTCAGCAGCTATCGAACAAAAATGCTAATCAAATATATGGAAATGACACTGCCTCACGAGTGTCGTTTTAAAGTTAGCGAAATTCAGCTGAAAATAAAGACTCAAAGGAATTTTTCCTGGAACAAACCATATCTTTATCTCTTCATTTTCCCTGCAATATTCCAGAATTTCCTTATAAATCTTTTACTATCCCTCAAATTCATAAAAAACGGATTGTATCTAAAGCAATATCTCTTATGCAGTGATATTCTTCTTGAAAATAGAGTTAAAGCCTCTAAAGATCGCAGGGTCCTAAAAGATACCGTTATTTAAATACTTTGAGTAATAAATTCAGAGAAAAAAATGTTTTAATTAATTATACTAAGAACCTTTTGTTAAAATTCTGTAGTAACGGTATCTTTACAACCCTATGAACATAAGCAATTCTAGCTCCTTTTTTTAAGTAGAATATTTCTCGAAAGACGACAAAAAGATGCAATCGAGGCAATGCTTTTAACGAAATTAAAGAATTTTCGAGGATATATGAGGAAAACTTGAATGCAAATAAATGGAGGAATAGAGATACGGTTTCTTTTAGGAAAATGTTCCTCTAGTACAGTTCTTTTTCAGAAAACGTTCTTTAGCGCCAACAACTTACGATATGCCGGTATTTAAAAAAGCAAGTTTCATAAAAATAGTTCTACCCATATCTTAAGAACCTTTACTTTAAGATATCTGAAAAAGTTGACGTGATAGACTACAAATTTCTTCGGGTGATATGGTCAAGATACACCAAGAACTCCGAAAACACCTGTTATTTGCTATTAAACGAATTAAATTTTCGTTTTGCTGCCCTGTAATGTGCGATGACTTTAAAACATGGCTAGTTTGTATGGGAACTACCAGATGCAGCAGTCAAAGGGAAAATCTAAAAATATTTATTGAAAGCTTAAGTCATACATTGACTTTGACCTGAATTTCATTAAGATCGCTTAAGCCATTTCCAGTAATAAATTGTCAAAGTTGCGAATTTTCAGAAGGATATCGTTAATTTCCCAAGGATTAACGGTCCTTTT
This sequence comes from Phlebotomus papatasi, assembly GCF_024763615.1. Lineage (NCBI taxonomy): Eukaryota > Metazoa > Arthropoda > Insecta > Diptera > Psychodidae > Phlebotomus > Phlebotomus papatasi. The sequence goes on along the minus strand of NC_077224.1, from coordinate 82,276,286 downwards.
TGACTTTGGTCTCGGTTAATTTTAAGTCATACACCAACACCTACAAAATGTGCCTAGTCCCATCTCTGGCGAAGGGTTGGACCAGCTCCCATACATTTCTGTCCATCGTCCTTTATATGATTTCACTTACTATACGCTCAATTTTTAGATAAATCTTTTAACGTTAAATTCTTAAATCGGTCACTAAAAAAACCAGTTTTCTATTATAAAAATTTTCAAATTTAAATTGTCAAAAGCGTTAGTTCGTATTTTCTTAGCCATAAGATAAGATGATTACTAACCTCGTGAGACGAAATGAGAGATGGTAAATCACTTCTTTGCACCCAAAGAGAAAATTCGCATTGTTTAAAGGGTTCACTGTGTGCAAACACAACACTTCAGAAGCCAGAATCGAAATTGCAAACCCTTTCAAAAAATTTTAAATAGTATTTATTTAAAAACAAATTTGATTTTTTTAATAAAATGGAATAAATAGTTTTTTTTTCAAGTTTTTACTACAAGAAATCGACCACTCAGAATATAATGCGACTAACTCGATTTTTTGCAAAATTCGTTTTTTTCGCTTTTCGGGTATTCCGTGACACCCTCTACCTTCCCTGTGAATATTATACCGAAAAGTTAATTATTCCCAAAGTTATATCGGTTCCGATACTTAAAAATCCTATGATCAGCATGTAAAATCTCAGCTTTAAATCACTCTCCTGTAAAGTTGGCCATTCGCGAGTTAGTCGTATTATATTCTGAGTGGTCGAAATTTAATATTTTACACATAAATAGCAACTTATTTGTAAATTAACTTCATTAAGTTATTTGTATTATCCATATAATTACCCCGCGAGCATAGAAGTTATTTCCGAGTCATAAAAAGGGAATTACAAGGTCATTCTGACATGAAAAAGATGGGTTCCGGTCAAAATCCCGAATTCTTAAGTGTCATAGCTACTTCCACGATTGCACAGGAGCTCGCTGGAGGCAAAGGGAAATCTTCTGTGTTTTGGGAAAGTTATTCTAAACTTTTTCCTCCATATAATTTCATCCCTTTCAGAATTTTGAACATTCGGGATTTTGGCTTTCGGGATTTTGGCCTTTTCGGGATTTTGGCGTTCGGGATTTTGGCTGCCACCGGAAAAAGATAACAATAATAATCGAAAAATTATTTTTTGCTTTCCTTATTACGACGATCTGAAAATCATCAAAGAACTCTTTTTCGAACTCCAGAAAAAATATTTATAATATGCAACAGTATTATAGGAGTTGAAAGTGCTTCTTGGGTATTTTCCAGAAGAAATTATTGCAATTTTATCAGATTTTTCCACTAAATTATATTATCACGCCTCAAAAAATCTTTTCAACCTTATTGCAATTGATATTTTGAACTGTCATCTGAACGTTCAATTTGACTTATTTAAGATAAATCTGTGCGGAATAATATTCAATATGTCAATATCAGTTTAAAGTATGCATCGGTCTTAAAGAAGAATATTTCAAAGGAAAATGAGAGGATATTAATTGCAGATTAACAAGGGGGGAAAATTGTAAAATTTAATTTGTGTCCTAATCGAGGTGTTTTTGATTTTAGAAAAAGTTAGCAAAAGAAGAACGTTGTTTGAGAAATTAACAATTTACTAAAAAAGAAAAATTAAAAATGATTTCTATGTTTAATATTGGTGTAATTTATCTTATTTGATTGGTGTTTTCTTTCCATCTTACCTTTTATGTTCTTTCTGTGTTTTTTTAAACTTGATTTTCGGAATTTTGTGACTAAAATCTGACGGTTTTTTTATTGCCCTGTGTTTCCTAATAACAAATTTTTGTGAGAGTAAATCAAATCTAATTGCAATTCCCATTTTTTATCAATTTACAATGGTCACCAAGAACATGAGAGAGACGAAGAAGAAAATATTCATGCGAAACGAAAGCCATGAAAAAAGCACTCTTGTGAATGAGTATTTATTTAGGAAGGTTTATGAGTATATATAGCAACAACAAAAAAAACTGGAAATATGAAAAAAAGAAGATTAATTCAGTCGAAATGTACAAAAGAAAAATTAATAAGAGAGGAAAAAGAAAAAAAACTCTTCAATGAATGTATGTTTTATTAGTTATAATAAAAGATAATTATAACGTCATACATAAACATGATAAATTAATATTGAAATATTTGAAGAATAAAGAGAAATTTTATGCTAAAAAAAAGGAGATTGTTGTTTTTTTGCTTTTGGTTCTGGATACCCTGTGATTAAGTTCGTTTTTCTCCTTGGACAATTGGGCTCCCATTCAAAAATTGGGAGCACGCCAAAATGTGGGCAAAAGCTGTCTCTTATTTTTCCAACATTCTATTTCAAAAGAACATTTCTGTTGCAGATGATCTACTTACAAAAGAGAAACCACAGAGAATAATAAGTTGGAGAAAAAAAATGTTGTGGTCGAGGAAAATATTGTGTCATTTAATTAGCACCCTCCTTGGTGTATTAAGAAACCCCACATCAATTAACCGTCGAGGTATTCTATTGAATTTTCGCAGTAAATTTCATGTAAATTTAATTAAATCTTTCTTTCTTCGTCAAAAATGTTGAGAAATAATGCTTCTCTCGGCCTTTTTTCTTGCATTAATCACACAGATGATGGAAATTTTCGTTGGTTTTTGTGAATGTTGTCTTGCATCTTGACATTTTAATGAGGTTTGTAATTCAATATATTAATTGTTTTTTTCAGAGAGTGCGAACTGAAGAAAAATTCTGCCAAGCTAAATAGGGAAAAGTGAATTTAATTGAATAAAAAAAAGAAGTGAATTAATTCTTCTTGGTCACAATACACAAAAGTGTGTGTAGTGTATAGAATTTCACGTGAACGTGACAGGTGGAGAATCTTCCTGAAGCAATATGTTTCATCTTGGGTCCACACTCAAGCAAATTTTCCCCGGAGGGTGAGGGATAATTTTTCCTGCCACATTGTGTCTTCACCTCCTGACAAATGCGTGAATTATGACTAACTAGCACGAAGAAGTCCCCAAACCCAACCACATTTTGTAATGTATTCATCTGGCCAGACGGATCGCGCGAATATTTATAGCCACTTTTCCTGCGAATTTATCCATTTCCCTCCACGCCTTTCCTAATTCCATTTGGCCTGGCAATTGCGTCCCTCCCAGGGGATAGGTAATATACAGGGAATTTTGCATTCTGAGTGATAATAGAGCTGTATAGGACAAAATATGAGGTGTTCCTCCCTCTTGCTCCAAGACAAATGCCTGGCAATTTTACACACTTGCACAATTATCCGATATTAATCAGGATGTCTGAGGAATTCTATTGCATGTTGATAACACAATCCTGACACTGTGAAAGCAAGGAAGACAATTACTCAATTTCCACACATCTATCTGTACACCTCCTTCCTGCAATCTCCTTCCTTCCCTCCCAGAGAGACAATTTTCCCATGATATCTTCAAGGAAAATCCACAAATCCTGGAAGATAGACGGTACATCGAAGTGGAAAGAACATCATGGAATATGCCGGTTCTTATGTTTTTAAGGCTAATGACGTGAATTTACTTTTTTAAACAAACTTAAAGTCATTAGAGTAGTCATACTGCACTATTAGAAGCCTCAATTACTAACGCCTAATAGGGTGAAGTCATCACTTATGGACGTTATACACTAATAGCTAATACTAATTCTCTTATAGCTCAGTTGCCAGAGCACTCGTATAATCAACGAGAGGTCTCCAGTTCAATTCTGGATCGAAGCAGGAATTTTTCCTCGCCACTGAGAAATAACTGGATAATTTGAGTGTCACTTGCTCTGATTGACAATTCTTTGTACATAAATACAATTAACATTGAACAGAAAGTTCGTAAAATTCTCACGTTATACACTTATATGGGTTTCAAACCTCTGGCTTAGCCATATAGTTCAGCTGCTGTATTTTCTCAGCAATCACGATTTTTTTTTTTTGGAAAGCTTTACTCAGGATTAGATTTACAAAGATAAGTGATCTACAGTAGCGTTCACAACATTAAATACACCCTTTGTATGTTTAAATACACCTAGTTTGGATCGGGAAAACGCTGTAATATCCAGTTCTATTGACTGAAATACTTTCATAATATAAACCTAAGAACAGTTTTAAACAAAATTTGAGAAAATACATGATCTAAAAAATGTATAATTTGAGGATCAGTCAAAAATGAGTTTTTTGGACAAAAATGCAAAATAGCCTTACATTCTAAAACTGATCTAATCTTTTAAAAATCATTTAATTTAAGCTAAATACTATTAGTAAATATTATTAAGAGTTGTAGAAAACCTGAAAATTATGCCAAGAGAATTTTTTGGTATGGATTGTGGTCGGTTTCCGTTGTGATCTGTTCTGAAAAGGGCTTTCTTCTTTGAATATTAAAATTTCCAGCCCAAATTCTACTTTTTCATATATATATTTTTTTCAATTAAATTCAATTTATTCGCTTGATTGCGGCAGCCGACCGACTTCACTATCGATCTCATCAGGTAAACGGCAGAAACCACTGAATCACTCATCGTATATGCCAAATTTTGTAACATGTTATATGTTTTATTATTTTTCAAATTACTTCTTAATACTGTTGCAATTTCATTTCTTTTACTTCATTTTTTTTATTTAAAAACATGAAAAAAATCATCAAATGCAAGTTCTCCTCGAAGAATCCACCTTTAACTTTGATAAGCGCCTCACAGATTCGGGGCATCCTGTTGATCAATTTCTCCAAAATGTCAGAAGGAACTCTGCCAACGCATCCTGAAGTGTTTCCACTAAGATTGGAACTGATGTCGGCGCCTTCTCTCGAACTTTCTGGGGTTACAATCTGGTGATTGGGGTGGTCAATGTATATAGTTTAGGACCCTGTGTTTCTCTTTCTTAAGAAGGAAACCTCTACAAAGCTTTGAGGAATGCTTGGGATCGTTATCCTTTTGAAAAACAAACCCACGCCCAATAAGCCAAATGCACTGATTCCACCGATCAGACATGATAGATCGGATCGGTAAAGGTCATTCTTAAGTGCTAGACATAAAAACCAGCTTACGAACAGGAAGGGGGTAAAGTCACCCACGTAGGACAAAGTCACCAACATCTACGGTAAGTTCTTATCTAAACCAGATTTTAAAAAAATTATAAAATTATCATTTTGTGATGTGAATACAAATTTTGTGATTTTACGAAATCTGTTTCAGATAACTAAGGTAAATTGTCCTTGCTTGACCGGTTTCTCGTCTCGACCGGTAGATTTATTTATTCAATTTATTATTGCGTATGATCTAACATTAATAGGTCAATCATTCCATGAATAATACGAACCAGTGACAAATTCATAGAAATTGACGCAATTGACCATCTAACATTCAAAAATTGACTCACCGGTCGAGTCGGGGAACCCGGTCGAGTGAGAGTACTTTACCTTATTTAAGATTTTTCCAAGCTGTCCATAAGTGTATAACTAACGTTCATAAGTGATGACTCCATCCTACATCGCCTCAGATTAAATCAAGTGAATAAAGCTGAATTTTTCAATCAAGGGAAGTTCAAACTTACTTCTTAAAATAATAACAAAAAAATTTAAAATTAAGTGTTAAGTTTCTAAAATCAATCCAAAGAAGATTTTTAGAACCAATCCTACAAAATTTCTCAGGTCAATCAGATAATTCCTAAAATTTAAGGTTTGATTTATAAAATCAATCCTGAGAATTCTAAAATAAATTTAAAATTTCTAAAATAAGTGATTAATTTACAAAATGAATTTAAAAGAATTATTAAAATTGCTATTTAAGAATTTAAAAGCATTAGGCAAGGTTTCTATAAAATTTATAAAAAAAAGTAACATACAACCAGAGAAAGGACATTTCCACCGTTTAGTCCTGGATGTTAGAATCAACGCTAAGACGGCGGTGGCCGCATGGGGGGTGGTAAAGATCAAGAATGAGATGAAATAAATTCAATTCAATTCAATTCAAAATTTATCATACAAAACGTTTAAAAGTCGATCCAAATAGATTTAAACTTAAGTATACTACTTCTAAATCAAGCCAAAGAATTCTAAAATTAAGTATTTTGTTTCTAATGGCCTCTACACACTATGAGAAATTTCTTTAAAAAATGCCTTTTTAAGGAAAATTTCGCCTATCCTTGTAGGCAAAAACGTCAGAATTTTTTTTAAAAAAGGCAATTTTTGACGAATATTGCTTCTAGTATGTAGACACCATAAAATCAACCCTAATAAGAATTTGTCCTACAAAACTTTTATTTATTTTATTAACAATTATTAAAATCAGACTGAAAATTTCTAAAATGAAGTAATCTATTTCTGAAAACGATTTAAAGACTTTTAAAATTAATTATTCTGTTTCTTTGATCAACTCACAGACAGTTTCTAGAAATGATGCAACAAAACTTCTAAAGTCAGTCCGAATATTTCTATAATTAAATCTGTTTCCAAAATCAATCCAAAGAATTCTAAAATTAAATATTCTATTTTGAAAAGCAATTTAGAAGGTTTCAAAAAATTGATCCTACAAAACGTTGAAGGTCAAAAAGGAAAGATCTAAACTGAAGTATTCTGCTTCTAAAGTCTATCCAAAGATTTCTAAAATTAACTATAATGCTTTTCTAATCAACTCAGAAGATTTCTAAAATATGATCTAATAAAATATTCTAAAATCAATCTGACTACTTCTAGAAATGATACTATGAAACTTCTAAAGTCAGTCCGAATATTTCTAAAATTAATTTTTCTGTTCCTAAAATTAATCCGAAGTTTTCTGAAAATAATTATTTTGTTTCTCTAACCCTTTAAGGACGATTGGAATACCTTTAGAAGAAGACTAAAGGAACAGTTTTATTTGATCGGCATCCATTTCAGATGCTAATTATTATTAGACAACATTGTTCTTAAGTTTTTACTGCTCATTTGTTTCTCGACTTATTTTTTTTAACAATTCGTATAGAGTATGAGTTCGATTGTAGATGGTAAACTGAACCGCGGCTCATAGCTATGATTATGAAGGAAATATAGCTAATAATTTTCTCATGCTAATTGCTGTTAGTATCTGTCGAGAATCCTCTTGAGATGTAATGTTTATTTTCCCGCACGGAAGAGATTCCCCGGGAAAGATCTCACTCCATCTTAATGCCAGAGTGAGCAATTAAATTGCCTAATACCCATTTTGATATCATTTGCATTCAATTCACAGTCCATCAGCGTCTCTAATGTTTGATTCCTTAATCTCTTCTCTCGCAACTTTCCATCGCAAGGAAGGCAACCCAAGCACCATCCAAAAGAAAGTTGTGCTGTCGGAAGACGCACAACAAGGAGTGAAAGGGTTGATGGTTTGATCATTGGGGAATTGATGTTTTTGGAGAAGAAGAAGAGCATTACACAATGCTCCATCATCTGACTTTCACCTCCACCCCCCCCCCACACAAATCCATTTTCCCCGTGAATTTTCACCCGTTTGATGCTGTTGCTTCTGGGATGCCACTTTTCGGTCTTAATCTTATCTCCGTCGCACCCTTTCTTCCAACGGCTAAAATCCATTAGGGCCACATAACATCCCTTGACGGAGTGGTGTGTCTGATTTCTCAGGCCATATTCTGCATGAGGATGGGGTCTGTAGCCCGGCGAAGGAACACAATAAGGGGATCAGTATTTGAATATGCACAATACCAGAGGGTGAAATAATCGACAAACTTGTTACCACAAATCTCTGAATATGTGGAAAGAATTCTATCCAAGGAGGAAAGAACATTCTTCGTAACTTTTCCAGACACACACACACACAGTAAATCAATATTGAAGGAAATATCCTTTCAGGAAACAGTCAAGGTACTTAAGATATATGATAGAGAATTTTATGCAGTTAAAGAAAAAATTCTATAAGAAATTCCTTCTGGTCAATCAAGTTCAGTAAAATATTGAATTTTAACTAGACAATAAGAACGTTAATCTCAAGATTAATATTGATGGATGGTTCTTTAGAAAATGAAATGATATTTTAATGTTCACTTTACCATTAGGAAGATCTGAAAAATAAGTTTTGAAAGCGTTTCATCTCATACGGTCTTCAGTCCTAAAGTTTAGCAACATGGTCTAACTACCCTAATGTTGTACATACTACCCTGTATGTTTGAGACGCGGTGGATTATTCTTTGATTATTTAAATAAATGTGATAAAAACACTAATATTTTTATTTTAATAAAGCCTATTTATAGTGAGTATACTAAGCGCTATACAAAATTTCAAGATAATTTTCTGAGTTTTCAAAATATTGCTTAACGTTAAAACATGAAAAAGTGTCTCAATCATGCCGGCTCTCCCCTATCAAAATCTTGAAAATTAAATTCAAAAATTGAAGAAAAAAGTTATAGATTCATTAAAATCCGTTTCCTGGACTTACATCCTGTTGCTCATGTCCGGCAAAACCTCTGAAAATTTAAGAAAAAAAAATTATTCGACCACTGAAGAAGGTCCATATAGGAACCGAAATCTCTGGGCAAGATTTAAAAAAAGGCAAAAAACAAATGGTCAGTAATAAGTCAAAAGTGGTCAGCAGAAAATCAAATTTGATCAGCAAATAACTCGAAATAATCAGCAAACATTTTATTATTAACTGCTAATTTTAATTTTTTACTGACCACTTTTTATTTTCTACTGATCTAATTTTATTTTTTACTACTCATTTTTAATTTTTTACTGACCATATTTTATTTTTCACTGATCACTTTTAATTTTTTGCTGACCACTTTTTGTTTTTTACTGACCATTTTTTATTTTTTACTGCTCATTTTTAATTCTTTACTGATCACTTTTTAACTTTTTACTGATCATCTCGAATATTTCTACTGCTCGTTTCAAAATTTTTTGCTGACCACTTTTTATTTTTTACTGCTCATTTTTTATTTTTTGCTGCTTTTTTTAATATTTTTACTGATCATTTTTAATGTTTTGCTGACCAAATTCAATATTTTTACTGCTCATTTTAATTTTTTAACTGACCACTTTTTATTTTTTATTGACCACTTTTTGTTTTTTATTGATCATCTTTTACTTTTTACTGATTATGTTTTATTTTTCACTGATCACTTTTTACTTTTTATTGATCATTTTTAATTTTTTGCTGACCACTTTTCAATTTTTACTGATCTTTTTAAACTTTTTGCTGCCCTTTTTTTATTTTTTACTGACCATTTTTTTATTTTTTACTGATCATTTCGAATTTTTTGCTCACTAAATTTGACTTTTTACTGCTCGTTTATTCAATGCCTTTAAAAAAAGTGGTTTTCCTTTTTGAGCGACACCTATCAATGGTTATCACCGGAAAAGTCTTCATCGACAACTAATCTCAGAAAATATCTCAATCTTGAACTGTTTGGTCATAATATTCTGAAATAATTTATATGGATGGGTGAGTTATTTCAGGCATGCTTCACTTTCAATTAGGATAATTAGGATAATGATTATGTCCTGCATTTTTATAAATAGCTAGGGTAAATTAAGCTAAATCAAAACCTGCTCCAAATGGAAATTTTTCGCTACTCCAAATGGAAACGTCATTGTTTTCATGATAATTACAGTACTAAATTATTATATTTATATATTTTCTTTACCTCAGTTTCATTATTTAGCTAATTTTGCTTCAAATAAAGCGAAAATCCATTCATATTCACAAATTTTAATTTGATATTTTTTTTTTAGAAAAATTAAAAGTGTACCTTTTCACCATCGTATTTTTCATCGATCAACCATGTTTTCCAATGAAAAACACAATAAGGTGACCGTTGTTTATTCGTTTCGTTTAACATTTATGTCATATTTCTGACTAATTTTAGTTAAATTAACTGTTAATCTTTCTTGTTAACGGTATGTGAAGTATTCAAATGACATAATTACCTATTTCTTGAACAAAAAGGGTTTTTCTGAAGTGTCTGCAAATGCTTCAATAGGAAACCCTGGAAATATGATTTTTTGGAGAGATTTTCTTATGTTTTATGATGGGAAATGAGAAAAAAAAATGAATAAGAGCAAATCCTGCACTAAAGAGCAATTCGGAAAGATTTTGGAAGCCTTTCGTCACGGTTTCACTTACACTGTTTGTCTCCAATTAGAAAATTTTCCTTGTCTCCATTTGGATTAATTTGTTTCCAATAGCAGCATTTTGCACTTGTGCATTTTTATCGTATTTAATAGGTTTTCAAAATATATTAAAAGAATTTTCACTAAACAATAACATTCTAGAAGAGACAAGAAGGAAATTTATGTAATTGTCTTCAGTCAAAATTGAACTTAATGTGTTGAATTTTCCGTCAAAATTAAAGCGTCTGGAAATGGTTTTGAATTAGGAATTTTATCCTATTTATCAAGAAAACCTAAATACACTTAATTAACTTGTGTGTAGTTTAGGTAACTGAACTGCCTCACTCTCTCCTATTATATTCAAATCGATTAATGCCAAAGTAAACTAATCTCGAGACGTCATTCTTCTCTAAACTTCACATTCGTCAAAAGTGTATCAAAGTCTGATTCCCCGAGGGGTTGAGTGCCAAGTATCTCAACATCGACAGACTACATAAGTATATATATTATTTTTATTGCTCGAGCAATAAAATGAGTTAAAAAGGCAATTGAGCGATAATTACTATTCTTTAGTTGTTGTCAAGCTCAAGAATTAATTTTTTTGCTGAATTGCTGGAATTTCTGCAGAAGCTCAATAATCTTTTCCGTGTTGGCAGAATGTGCAAATGAGCAATGGGAGGGGCTCCATTTGTACAGTGAGTTGGAAATATCATTTAAAATGTATGGTAAACTTGGGGCGGAGTCTTTGGTTCGCGAGTTTTTCTCTTGTGTCCACAAAGCTCGTGTTGAATTTTTTTTCACTCCATTTTCTTTGGTCATTTTCCCCCCTGGGCCCTTTCGTTTCTACCACTCGCTATTTATTCTTATATACGATTCCCTTGGCGTTTGGGGGGCGAGTTTGCCTGGCAAATGCTCACCAACTTGACCCCACATTGCATGTCGAGGGGCACGTCCATCCATAAATTGCCATTCGGATGCAATAAATTGTGCATACAGAGTCCAGTGCATTTAGTTTGAACTACCATTTTGAACTTTTCCAGCCGCGTGCTCTCAGCCACAGACCATCGAGGAAGGCAGTTCAGGGCAGGAAAGGAAAAAAAAAGAGAACGAACTGGGGAGCATGAATATTTAATTAGGAGTCACCAAGAGACGTCCCCAGACGGTCAAAGGGACGGAATTGTTGGGTGGAAGAGGGAGAGATGCATTTTTCCATCCAAGCACGGGTGATATTGAGAAAATAAATACACGTTCTGGAATATCTTAGATGCGATAAAAAATAACACATTTCAATTAATTTATCAAACACGTCGACAGGTTTTAGCCTCTTTAGCATTTTTTTTAATGTGGCAAATGGGCTCGAGAAATGTAAATTATAACCACTCCATATGCTCCACTTTAGTCACATATTCTTCAGTAAATTAATACGGTGGAAGAAATCAAGATTTTTCACGACAGCCACAATTTATACGTTCTCAAAGTCACATTTCACAACTCCTCACCTCTTTTCCATCCGACATTTCCATCCCAGGGAATATCTGAATACCTGCAAATTCTGTTATTAACTTGAGGAAGTCGCTCAAAAGTTTATGAAAAGTGCTGCAATGAAAGTTTTTGGCAGAATTTTCAGTTTCAGGCGTAGTGAAGAACTGTGAAGCTCATATTACGAATATTGATTGCCATGATAAACCCTATAGACAGCCCCATTCTATTCTATTCTAAGTCAACTCAACTTATTTTTACCCGGTGATATATGTCACCTCTTATTCTAAGCTCTAAATGGTAAAAAATTTGTGGTCTTGAAAAGTATTAAGGGAAACCGAGGCAGACTCACTCAGGGGTAGAATTAGACAGTATAGGATATTACAGTTTACCTTAGAAAGAATATTTGAGCAAACTACTATTGATTTAGAATAATAAACTTCCTCTCTATTCATTGAAATATAGGGGAATGTAGGCATGGTTCGCACATAGTGAACCTTCACACGATGCGAATTTTCTCTTTAATTCCAAAGAGCTGATTTACCATTTTTCATCTCGTCTCATGATGTAAATTATTATCTATCTTATGGATAAGAAATGACGAACTAACTCTTTGCAACACATACAGCACAGAAAAATTCATTTCCGAGCTAATTCTGCCCCAGACTCCCCTAGATAGTAAAATGTGAATGAAAAATAATCTTCCTATTCACAGCTTCAGTATTATTCTCCAATAGTGTCTTGGACAAAAGGTAAATGGAACTCTATTTGCAGAAAAAGTCATTGATGTTCGAATAAAATTCTAACTTAGTTTCGAATTTTCAAACTAAATTTTCGAACAAGGTGAGGAAGATGTATGAAATATCACATAAAGAAGTTGTTAATAGTATTACTCAGTGACTATGAGAGGAATCATAATAGAACAAGAAAATTATGAGTTTCATATTTTTCTCACAAGAAAGTGAAGACTGTTACTCAAGACACTTCGAAATTCGAACCAGAAGTACTTCGGCCACCATGCGGACGAAACGAAAAGTAAAGTTGTCTTTTCTTTGACTTTGAAAATGATCTTGGAATTTTTTAAGCTCCAGCTGTCGATGAAGTAAGTAATCCCTCTTTAATTATTTGCTCTAGTAAATAATATAATACAGATTTCGTACTAAAGACCTACTCCAATTCCTGAATATTTCGAAATAACAAGCAACTTTATTGTATATTTTTTAGAAAATAATCGGTTATTTAACTTTACATCTAATTAATAACTCAAAATTATCCAATAAATCTTGACTGACAGGAATTTAGAGAATTTAAGCCATACGGCTAAACTGTATGCCCAAAGCCCGTATATTAATTAACTTCAAAAACAATTAAACAAATGCCTTTTGGGATAACATGAGATTAGACACTTGAACAAACAAAAAAGTTAAAATAGTGACATAGAATTAGAATTTATTCAGCAAAAATGATTTAGAAATAAATTGATATGAAGAGAATATAGTTTATAGAACCTACCGCCGCTGTCTTAACGTTGATTATCAATCGCCAAAACAAATTAGTGGGAAAATTTATTCAAAGGTTATAAGGCTAAAATCATTTATTATTGCAAATTTGTCAAATATTTTAAATTATAAAAATTATCAAATATGGCTCCGGCACACCTTTTAGATCGAATGAATTTCGGTTTCTCACTAGATGAATTTAGAACGATCAATAGGGTAACGTGTGGTATTTCTGGACAATGTGCTTTTCCGGACATAATATAGGTATTTTAGGACACATCAAAAATGCTATAAATATTTATTTAGTAATTATTTTTAAGTTCTATATGAAATATTAAGCTCTTTACGTATCAGAAAAATATAAAACTTCTGAAATTTTATTTCATTTAAAGCGTGAAATACGCGTGAATTGTGAGTGTCACATTCCACTTTTTACAAAACCTTCAATGTGGTCAATTTTGCAGATGTCAACACAAACAGTGCTTAGTTTTTTTCGATTTAAGCCACTTTACAAGTGAAATTTAAACAAAATTTTTATGAAAGAGTGAAGTTTAGACCTTCTACTTCAAGGTAAATAATCAGGCTCGGTGAAATTTATTTGCATAATAGCGACTTTTGTCTGTCCCGAAATACCCAGTTGTCCCGAATTACACCATCCTTACTTCTTTATATTTTTTGCTATATTTTTCAATCTGAATTATTCTGCTACATTTTTCAATTAGAATCTTATTCTTGATAGCATAAGGAACATAAATATTTGTATCAACAAAGAAAAAAATAATTTGAGAAGCCGTTAAGTTGTTTGAAACTTGAAAATGCTAAAACGTGTCCCGAAATACCACACGTTACCTTATGCGCTGATTTGCAATTGCGCTAAGTTTGGATATGCGGGCCCCTTTCTTGGACAAAGGATACTTTGTCGATAATTTGAGGATTTTTAGTCTTGTAATATCAATTTTTTTCGCTCGCATTCGGTTGAATTCTGTTCTCACATTCCTATTTATTTTTTAATTTAAAACTAAATATGGTGAAAGAAACGTCTATTGACACTTTAAGAACTCGTGTCAGAACCTATTGACACCCTACTCTGTACCATTTGGGATATGAAATTTGAACATCTCTGTTTATAGTAAAATGTATATTACAAAAAAACGTTATATTACTTATATTTTACTAGATACATTGAATAATTTTCAACGTTTTGACAAAAGTGTCAATAGGGGTTCCCTGTCGAACAGACGTTCCTCCGACCCTATACAGATTATTCACTGACAAACTAAGAAAAACAATAAATTTAAAAAAAATTATAGTCAATACAAAATTAAAATTTAAAAAAAAAACAGAAACTAAGGAATTTCTCAATTTATCTGGAACAATAATGTATGTTAATTATATAAAACAAGTTCTTTTTTCTAAAAACTTAGATTAACTGGTCATAATCCAATATTTTACGAATAAGTTTATTTTTTTGCTGAGAACGAGTTTAAGTTTGACAATTTTAATAAAGCCCCGGTCTCCTCTATAACAAAAAGTTTGATAAAAAGAAGATATGAGAATTTTGATTTTGATTTTCCTTTTTACCTAAAATGTGTAAATCAAATTTGATTTGTTTATTCATTTGTTTTTGCACATGTTTTCTGTTACTGGATTATTTTCTAATCTTTTAACTGCTTGAACTCCAAGAGAGCAGTTTCTTCAATTCAATTTTTTTTTTCAAATTCCTACCATTTTGGCTGCAAAACGGTAAGAGATATTGACTTCTAGTCTTGGGTGACCCCTCCATAAGTTTTCATTCTCTAACGAACTAACTTTACCCAAATCACCCCCATTCCCTTCATCTTTTATCTTTAATAAATGTTTAATTACACTTTGAAAAATATTTTATAAACTATAATAAATAAAAACAAAAATAAAAGTAGGGTAAAGTGGTACAAGTTGGACAATAATGGTACAATTTGGACAGGGCTTTTTTTTTCTTGATAAATTTAATACTTTATTTTTATTTGTATATTTTTAATGCTTTAGTTTTATAATTTGCTTCATTGTCTTTAAAAACACATTTTGTACTGTATTTATCAAGAAAAAAGCCATGTCCAACTTGTATCAATTTACCCTATGTCAGTTTTCAGATTATTTGGCATTAGAACTAACGTAATGAGTTCTTTGATTCTAAAGGTCTGTCAATAGGGAATCCTTCGTATTATTAACTTTCTTTGAAGGATATCTTAAAGGTTTTCTCACGTAAAAAGTAAATATAGGATTAATATTTATCAAAGAAGAATTCGCATGAAAGATGATTAATCACTGTACTTATCCATCTTTATACTACAACATGGTAAATAAGTTCCACATTAATACTGTTTTAAAGAAGTTTGTTGGACAATAACTTAAGTTCCTTTATTGTCTTCGACACAGGAAGATTTTTTGTTCATCCCAGTGTCATCTGTGGAGGTTTTCCTTTGTGCCTTTTGTGAAGGAAATCCTTGAGGAAGAGTCCTCCTTTTCTCCCACTAAATTTCAGCTACTGTCTGTTATGAAGAAATTCGTCAGGGTAAATTGAATCTTCATCATGTCTCATTAAGTCCTGAGATCCGTAGCCACGCATCCTGGAAATGGAGAAAAGATGTGGTGGAGGTGAGAGTGTGAAATGGGATATCGGGGATATCAATGGAGGTGAGAATGAGAGTTTTCATTAGGAAGCCCATAAATTGAATAGAATTTTCGATCAAGAAGCTTGATTAACATTTTACACTTTTAATTCCATTATGCCACGAAAATAATCATACTCTGTGGCACATGTGAGGAGCATCTCTCTTGATGCCAGGAAAGTAGCCTCTGTTTATCGTCAGGCGCTAAATTGTAAACAAATTGATTGGAGGTGGGATCTCTCTTCTCTAAAATTATTATTATTAGACATAAATTGTCTTCCTCTTCGTGCATTTTGGGGCCTCGGTTGGATGGGTGAAATCCCTTTCGGGGGGAGAAATATCTTGGGGATATGTCGACCCAAAGTCACATGGGAAAATTGAGGATGGGGCATTTTTCCATCCCACACACGTGGAATTTTATTAAAATCAAGTGGAAAATATAGTTGGGATGCTTTGGGGTGGGGTAGAGAAAATAGAATTAAAATTGGTGTGTGGCATTAGATGGGAGTTAGTTTAACGCTACGTCGCTCAAAATGATTTAATTGAATTACCGGCTAATCTCACTCAACTTGTAATATAATTACAATTTATCTAACATGGAATATTTACCAAGTTTCTCTGGTCACTCGACGACACATTACAGCATTTTGTTCCGTTTAACTCACAAAAAAAACGTACAAATGACTTAAAATTGTCAATAATATTTTTTTTTATTTTTTATTAATATTATTTTAAAATCAAAATAACATTAGAGTTGAGTTTTATTAAAAAAAAAGCTCGAACTCACGAGATAAACTCACCGTGTATTAGTTTTTCTCATGATTTTTTTTGGTGCGTACTGGTCTACTAGAGATCAAATTGCGTCATAAATCACAAAACCATTT
Organism: Phlebotomus papatasi; assembly: GCF_024763615.1. Taxonomy (NCBI): domain Eukaryota; kingdom Metazoa; phylum Arthropoda; class Insecta; order Diptera; family Psychodidae; genus Phlebotomus; species Phlebotomus papatasi. The sequence continues at coordinate 82,259,673 of NC_077224.1, read as the reverse complement.
GAAAGTCAAAAAAAATCGGTACTTAACAAATTCATTACCGATGAAGACCGATACAGCCGGATAATAAATGCCAAGACCTTTCAAAAAATCCAAATTTAACCAAATAAGTAGAAAAATAGGCCCTCCAAAGTGCTTGACCTTTGACCTTCAATAATTCCAAATACCGAATTTTCCGGTCATATGTATGTTTGGACGAAATGTTCACCTGGAGTACCTCTAAAACATATCCGAAAATCATTGAAACCCAAAAACTTGAACGCCGAAAACCGAAAAAGATAATCCGAGGCCCAAAGAGACAAAATCCCGGAAGGGTTGAAATCCAAAATGGATCAAAATCCAAATCCTAAAAACCAAAAAATCCCGAAAATCAAAATTCCGAAGTATTAGAAGTGACATAAGCTACTCCTACGACAGTACTGAATTGTACTGAAAATCAAATTCTATCTCAATGGAAATTCATTTAAGTAAAAATTAATTTAAGTAAATAACTCAATAAATAAATTAAAGTAATAATACCAGGGGCCTCTCGACATTTTATTTTTCCATACGTTTTGCATAAAGGCATTGAAGACTATCGGCAAGTTCTTTCTTAAAGAGAATTGACTTATCAGTCTGATATATTTCGAAATCGTGCATTAAAAGCTTTCTAAAAATACATATTTCATAATGTTTGCCGAAATAATACAAGAACTACGAGCAAATTTGTTTGAATCACGGTGCAATATCTGCAAAATTTTTACAAGGAAAAGTGAAAAATATCTTCACTTTTTATTAGGCTTGATGGGTCCCTGAATAATACAATAAACAATTTGTAATTTAAGTAAATTACTAATTGCTTCGGCACACCTTATAGATCAGGAAAATTTCATGAAATCAAAATTCATATTATGGTCATTCTCAAAGGTTTTACAGATGTTTCTTTCATCTCGTTTCAACTGAAAATTCTATTGAGCTAAATTGAATTTATTTTATGTTCAAAAAATAAAGAAGAGTACCAAAGATTGGGACAGCCATAATGCAAAACGTTTGGGAAAGAAAGGGATGTGAATTTTGATTTCGTAAAAATTTTTCTGATCCAAAAGGTGTGCCAGAGCCCTTATGAAGCAGGATTATTTCATGAAATCAAGATTTATATCCCTTTTGCATTATGCTTATCCCACTCTCTTTCAATCTTCTTTTTCTTTGGATCGTCACAACAAATTCGATTAGGCTCGATCGAATTTTGAATTAGATAGAATGAAATAGTTACATGCAAAACACCTGGGAAAGAGAAGGATGTGAAATTTTTTTCATGAAATTTTCCTTAGTCTGAAACGCGTTCCGGAGGCATAATTAATTTAATTAAATCTAATCATCAAATATTGAAATTCGATCAGCAAAACGAATTTAGATGATGAACTTCTACTTATCTAAAATTTACTTCCTACTTAATCAATTAATAAAATTATATTGTTATAAATTTTTTCCTTTGAAATTACTTACACAGAAAAAAATATTTTGTAAAATTGTTCGTAAATATTTGTAAAATCCTATGACAGACTTGCAAAATGCTCGTGAATCGTATAACCAACAAACAAGTTCATAAAATTTTGTACTTTTTTCACAAACATTGTTCGTTAAATGATCATTTGACGAACATTTTATTGTACTTTTACAAACATTTGTTCGCAAATGTTCGTAAATACACAAAAAATGTTCGTAAAATTTTGTCACTTGTTCGTAAATTTTTGCCAGGCAAACAAAAATTTACGAACAAATACGAGCAAATGACAAAATTTTACGAACATTTTTTTGTGTGTTTACGAACATTTACGAACAAATGTTTGTAAAAGTACAAAAAACGTTCGTCAAATGATCATTTTACGAACAATGTTTGTGAAAAAAAGTACAAAATTTTACGAACTTATTTATGGGTTATACGATTCACGAGCATTTCGTAAGTCCTCCATAGGATTTCACAAACATTTACGAACAATCCTACAAAATATTTTTCTGTGTACGAAAACATAGACCACGCCCCCTTTTACTCCATGAAAAAATCGAATGCAAGTTTCAATTTATAGAACAAAAATACATTTAAAATTTTATTTTTCCCACTTGGCTCTATGTTTGATTCTAGAAATCAAAATAGCCCCGGGCCATTTAGTCCTCGGAGGTAGTAATTTGCACATTCTGCACATTCGATTCTTCCGAGATATATTAATTCCAAGTATTTTGTCACATATCTACGAAATTCCTCAACATGTGCATTCTTCCTCAGACTCCCAATGTCGCAAGAGAAACTCACCCTCCGAGAAACCACCCACAACTTGGGAAACTTTCCTCCGTCAACCCTTGAGCATATCAGTCTAGGGGAGTTTGTCAAGGATGAGCCTTGGGGAGGCATCAAGGTGAGTTGATATATCACACAACAATGATGACAAGTTCAAAGACACCGTGTGGGATTCCCGTTCATCTTTCGCGACTTGCTCTTCAACCCCATCGCTGAGAATCAAGTCATAAATAAATGGAACACATTTAATGTTGTAATATTTGTGGAGATATTTGCCGCCAACATCCGGAAGCAGGGGGAAGTGTTCAAGGGAGTAATATCTCAGATGAAACTCACGTATACTCTACGAGGTTTTGCTCAGAATAGATAAAATATTTTGTATAAAAATCCAAATTTGTTCAGTAATACGTCCGGTAAATCTTTTAGATTAAGAAAATTTCATAAACTAAAAATTCACTTTTCTTTCTTCCTCAAAAGTCTATCCCACTCTTTCGGTGTCAATATTGGACTAAACGAAATTAAATTTGATGTGATGTTCAAAAGAAGAAGAAGAAGATGAGTGTGAAAGAGTAGGATAAACTTATGCCAACAATTTGATAAGGAAAAGGATGTGAATTTCAATTTAATGAAATTTTATTGATCTAAGGTTTGCCATTGCCATAAAAAATCGAATTTTAGCGGTATTCAATTTAGAACTTTATGGCCAGGCATACATTTTAAATCAGGAAAATTTCGTGAAGTCGAAATTTGATTCCCTTTCTTTCTCATTCTTTCACACTCTATTTCTGAAGAATGAGATAAAAATAAGCAAGGCGCGTGAGAAAGAAAGGGATACGAATTTCGATTTCATGAAATTTTCCTGACCTAAAAGGTGTACCACCTTTAAAAACAGTGAAATGTCATCCAAATTAAAAAAAAAGAAAAGGAAGAAATTACAATTTACTTACAATTATCTTAGTTCTTAAATTGGATTTTTTTCGTAAGAATTTAGACTTCTTACTAAGCGAAATTTAATATTTTAAGGACAAGATTTAATTATTAAGGTCTCCGGCACACCTTTTAGATCAGAATAAATTCCATGAAACCGAAATTCGCATCCCTTTCTTTCCCAAACTTTTTGCATAAGTCTCTCCCACACTCTTGCACTCTTCTTCTTCTTTTTTTGAACATCACGCTAATTTAAATTTAGTTCAATCCAATTTTGACTATGAAAGAGTAAGACGAGCATATTCAAAAACTCATTTTCAATTTTATGATATTTTTTGACCTAAAAGATGTGCCAGAGCCATAATTGCCCAAATTTAATTTTCACTATTTGTTTTTGCTATCAGTAAGTAACTCTGGTTAGTAAAAATTTATGTTGGTTAGTCATTAGTTCAAAATAAACAGCAAATATTCAAATTGGTCAGAAAAAATTCTAACGCGTCAATTATTTATTCAAAACAAACAGAAACTGAATTTCTTAAGAAAGAAAAATCTAAATTTGGTCAAAACCAAGTAAATTTTAGTCTGCAAAATAATTAATTTTGGCAAGTAAAATATAGGCTTCAATCAGGCTATATTATAGGCTTTAATCTACAAAGAAAATAGTTTTTCAAACAAATTTTAAAATTGGATCAGTTAAAAATAAGTTTAGCCTTTACAAAAAAACAAAAAAAGTCAGTTATTTATACAAATTTATCAATATGTACTAGATTTCGTAAATAAAAATCTAAAATTTCGATCAATAAAAAGCTAATTATCGTCTGATAAAAATCAATTTTGATCAGTGAAAAGTCAATTTTGGTATTGTTAAAAAATAAAATATACACAATAAAAATCAATTTTGATTAGAATAAAAGCAATTTTGGTCAGTGAAAAATGCGCATTTTTTTTGATTAGTAAAAGAATCAAATTGACGTTTTCCTCACAAAAAATCAGACTGGTCACTTATTTCTTCAAAACGAGCATACAGACTCAATTTCGTTGGAAGAAAAATCAAATTTGACTAGTAAAGATCTATTTCGGTGTATAAAAAATCAATTCTGGCCAGTTATAAATAAATTTTGGGTTTGATAAACAATTAATTATGATCGACAAAATATGGATTTTGATCAGTAGAAAAAATTAATTAGGTCAAAAATATCATTTTGATCAATAAAGGTCTAAATTTGGTCAATAAATTATGGGTTTGTCCCTTAGAAGAATTTAGACTAGTCACTTTTTTGTTAAATTTTTCAAATTGAATAGTATAGAAAGTCAATTTCATTGGAAGAAATTAAATTTGATCAGTAAAATATGTAGTTGAGTCTATAAGAAAACACAATTTTAATCAGTAAAAAATCAATTTTGTGATCAAGAAAAATTGATTTTGATTTATGAAAAAAAAAAAAATAGTTTCGCTCAGTGAGAATTTCCATTAAGAACACTAAACAAATCAAATTTTATCCAATTTGGTTAGTAAAATATCTAATTCGGTCTATAAAAAAATCAATTTCGGTTAGTAAAAATAGGTTTGACCTACAATAATTTAGACTGGGACTTATTCATCCAAATAATGAGCAGTGTAAAATCAATTAGGTCTGTCAAAAAAAAATAAATAAACTTTTTAGTTAGTAAAAAATCAATTTTGGTTTGCAAAAATAGATTTTGATCAGTAAAAAAAAAACAGTCTAGTTAGACTAAAAATCCATTTGCATTAGCAAAAAGAGCAAATTTCGTAAGTAGGTTTTATTTAGGGTAAAGTGATACAAGTTGGACATAGTGTTACAAGTTGAACAATTCGCCGGTACAAGTTGGACATGGCTTTTTTCTTGATAAATACAGTACAAAATTTGTTTTTAAGCACAAGGAATCAAATTATAAAACTAAAACATTAAAAATATACAAATAAAAATGTAGTACTAAATTTATCAAGACAAAAAGCCCTGTCCAACTTTTACCACTTTACTCTATTCAATCTTCAATATTCACTCTGAAAAATTCGAAAAAGTTAAAATAACATTCCGGAAATGTTAATTTTACCCTGCAGTATTGATCCAAAATCGGTGTAAATATTATGCTTTCAATGTGTATTAGGGGTTAAAGTTACCCATTTTCATGTTAATTTTACCCTTAAAAAGGTGTAAGATTGACTTTTAAAAAATGTTGATATATTTTTACACCTAAAAAGTATTAAAGGTATGAGGAAAAAATGTTAATCGCACCCCCGTTTTTTTCTCGGTGTTGATATAATTAATAAAAATCACTTTTACAGCGATATCACTAAATACTTGCCCCTTATTCGATCCGTTTCGTTCAAAATTTTCCTTCTCACCCTGGGATATACCTTTCAACTACCATACCTGTAACATCATTGAATTCGTACTCTTGCGCTCCTTCGGATTTCACAAAATTTATCTACACCATCCCCCAATCTCCTTAGCAAGGGGGCTCCGAGGGGGTGGGTATGAAAAGGCAAAATATTCAGTATGTTGTTTCTCGCAAAACTGACAAAGTTACAAAGCAATAATTTAAATAAATTCCCGCAGCGGGAAAAAGACATTCATCCAGTGGAATATTGCAGAAAATTATTACTCCCATCCGCCTAAGGAAGTGGAGGAAGTAGGAGGTTTTTGGGGGTGGAAGATCCCAGTGGAGTTGGGGGGATGAGTATGTGTGGAATGTGAGGGAAAATTGAGCCACATAAACACACGTATTTATTACTTAAACATGAAGGAATACTGCCAACATAGAAATCCCCATGAGTTGAAAACAAATTAAATTCTTCCACAATGATGAGGGAGGATAACATAAAAAAAATGCTACATTTCTCGAAAAGAAAGAAATTTCTCTGTTTGATATTCCCATATTCCCACAAAAGAGATTGCAAAACTTTTAGTATTGTGGCCAAAAAGATGAAAGTTTATAGACGGAAAATATTGTACATTTTTTCCCTCAAACCATCTTAATCCCTTTTTCGCTAAGAAATAGGGATGAAGAGCCAAGAGATGTAGCTGAGAAAAATTCCGCTCAAAATTCATAAGAAAAAGCGATAAATTTGATTCTTTTTGTTGATTGCATTTAAGGAAAATAATTTTCTAGTCATCCAAAAAGGCAAAATATAAAAAAAAGATATATTTTGAGGTATAACTCAATTGGTCTTTTTTACCAAATCCATCTAAGGCCAACATATGAATTCCATTTGATTGAAGAATGCGATGATGGTAGGACAAAAAAGTGAAGAAGCAAAAAGAGACAGAGCAAAACATCCTCAAAAGAGACCAATTTGATTCGAAAATTTTATTTATACATTATTATCAAACGCCTAAATTACAGGTTGAGAACCGAGGCACAAGACGGTGTTCATCTGCGTTGGGATTGCCTCCAACTAAATGGGAAAAATTTCAATCGTTATTATTAATTTGATTGATACACCGTTTGCATCTTAAGTATATTGCAATTTTATAATGACTGGGTTCTAGCAGATTCGCTTTTCACCTTTTTTGTCGATCATCCAAATCGATATAGCTCTCCAATGATTTTTTTCTACCCTCACTCACGTGGTACCGTTGAGGGGCCAAGAACTTTGTGAATTATTAACTGGTAAAAAAGAGCTATAACATTCAGATATCTAGTTTATTTTTCAAATTTCTATCAAGTCTGAGTGTTCACAGCTGGAACTTGATTCGTCAAAAGTGTCTTGGCTAAAAAGTAAATGTAGCTCTATTTCCACGAAAAGTCGTTGATATTCAAAGAATTCAAATTCATTTTCGAATTTTCATACAACATTTTCGTACAAGGTGGGGAAAATTTATGAAGCATCACATCAAAAAGCTCGCAATACTGTTACTCAGTGACTATAGAGTGATTAAAAATAATGTGGCAAAAGCAGTAAACGTCGTTGCTGTGTTTTTCCTCACAACAAAGTGAAGACCAACACATTTTGACACTTGAGCACTTCGAAATTCGAACAGTAGTTAGAGGAATTCTGTAATTTTCGTTGCATTTTCAAAAGTGACTTCGAAATGCCAATCGAGCTCATTTTGTCAAACCAGATGAGTTCAAAAATGGAATTCATTGATTTTTTTAATTAAATTTCTCCACGATATTATGCTAGTACAATCCGTCTTGATTGAATTGTTTAACAAAATTAATTGTTATTGGAATGGTCAAAAATAGTTTAGTCCTGGAGGTTGGAATCAACGCTAAGACGGCGGTGGACGCATAGGTGGTGGGAAAGATCAAGAATGAGATGAAATAAATTCAAATTCAAAATTCAAAATATAAAATGTGTGACTTCTGATAATGCCATATGTGCTGAAATGGCTGAAATGGCAATGTCACGGCTACAGAATCACAATTTCGAAAAAGCTCTCTTGAGATTCGAACGCAATATTTGTTATATGGCATTGCCAGAGTGTTAGAGAATTCCCCTACAAAATGTACTTCAGCCACCTTGCGCAATTATCATGATGTAAGAATGTCTCTTTTTTGGGTTTTCTACATCTTCGAATTTTTCAAACTTCACCTGGAATGGTAGAGACTCTACTCGCATAAAGTGTCGCTGATATTCGAAAAATTCAAATGTTATTTCTAACATATTAAATTATTACAGCAATCATGTGAAGGATTATAATGAAACAGAAACAATATTATTCCTTTTTCAGTGATTTTCCTCTCAATTAAGTGATACGCATACGTATTTTGATACGAAATACTCTGAAATTCGAAATTCGAAGTCAAAATGTCTTTTCTAACCGATTTTCTAATTTTCCAAACTCCGGCTGAACTTTATATTCAGTAAAGCTGATACATAAAATCTCACTATCCTAATTGGTATCCCATATCTGAAACGAAACTTAGATTTTATTTAAATAAATGAAAAATAAAAATAATAAAAAATAAATAAATAATGTCTTATTTTAAAATATATAAAAGTCGTTGAGAATATTCTTTTAAATGAAAAATTCCCCGAAAAAAAAACTATGTCAGCGATACTGGAGAAACTTCGACTTCGGGACAGACCTAAGATAAGGTGGTAGAAACAAATTCTGAATCTTGCTTTGAAGCACCTTGGGATCGACCGAAAAGGTCTAACTGAAGGGGCGAAAGATCGGTAGGCGTAGGCTATTAGCCTGGGTGTCCTGAGCCCACGACACTGATTGAGATAAGTGATTGCAAATAATGAATAAAGTAATGAATATTCTAATAATTTGTAATTAAAAATGTCGTGTGTTCCTTTTTTTAGTGAAAATGATGAATCAGTTCAAAAAGCGGTGGCAGAGTATCCCATCAGGCTTTGCGAAATGCTCGAACTTCGAAGCCATACCTCAAAAATACTTTCGTATCATTTACTGTTTACCGGTACTTAGCCGATTACAATCGATTCATAAATCTTTCAAAGCTCCCACAAAATAGTTTTAAGGGTTGAAAAAGTGGATTTTCGTACTAAATTTACTAACCGGATTATAACTGGTTCATTACCGATTTACAACCGATTTGAGGCGATTTAAAAAACATTCAAAACATTGCCAAAAATGCTATGGAAAATTGAATTTCAGATAAAAAATATTTATCGATTATGTGCCGGTGCATTATCGGTTAATAACCGATTAGAATTTAGGCCTGTCAAAAATTACAAGACCAATCCAACGGGCCTAAACAATATACCATTCGGTTAAGAAATACGTTCCCGAAATCTTTTTTAAGCTTTGACCTTGTAAAAACGTTATTGGGAATGTTTCAACATGTCCAAAAATATCCAGAAAATTCTAAAACATATCCAAAAATGAAAAATTCGCACGAAGCGTTTTAGAGCAATCCCAATAAAACATGATTTTGGGGGCAAAACGAGAGGTGCATGATAACAATTGTTGGATCAACTTATGGGGGGTCCCCCGAAAGTCCCAAGTCTTTATCTGTAAATATTTGATCTCTAGCGAGTTAGAAGTCTATGCCAGACGCATAGACGCACAGACGGACGGACGGATAGACGCACAGACAGACAAACAGCACGACGTTGAAAACCTCGAAACTTCATATTTCCAAATTCTACCAAAATACACAGAAGGAATATTTTGTAAAAATGTTCGTAAAAGTTTATGATTTCCTATGGAGGACTTACGAAATGCTCGTAAATCGTATAACCCACAAACAAGTTCGTAAAAGTTTGTATCTTTTTCACAAGGATTGTTCGTAACATGATCACTTGACGAGCATTTTTTTTGTACTTTTGCAAATATTTGTTCGTAAATGATCGTAAACGCAAAAAAATGTACGTCAAATTTTGTCATTTATTCGTAAATGTTCGTCAGGCAAACAAAACAGAGACAAATTGAAAAACAAAGAGTCACACCCACAGGTAATTATTTTTATTTAATTTTTTTATATAGGATAAATTGGGGCGTTGTCTATTTTGCACGGAGCGGAAATATTCTGGCTGTGTCCAAGATCAAACTATTGATAGTAGTTTCTTTTATTGTATACCAGGGGGGTGACATTAGCTCTGAAAAATGAGACCAGTTTTAGTGTAATTTTTTTCCTGATTTCGTATACATTTTACAAGATATCTCCAAAATTATGTAGGTTGCCAATTTGGGGTTTTCGGTTGCCTATTCTATATTAAATTGCCTTTTATTTTGTATTTGTATTATTTTCTAATTCATTCTACAATGCCCGAAAACAGCCAATAAACTCGAAAGTTTTTTCGGCACAATAGAAACATATGGGAAACATAGGAAACGTCATGCCCCTGTTGTATACCATTATTATTTGTTGAAAATTCAGAGACTTTAACTTTCATTGGCCACAGATCCGAAAAGGGGCGTGGCCTAAAATAATAGAGCTTAACAAGGAAGTTCAATACTACCTCGCTGCACAAAACGGTTTTTTGATCAAATTAATCCAAATCTAATTTTATTAACCCCTCGCTTTTAATTTTTTGCATATTCTCTTTTTCTCCATGTAGGGGGAGGCTTTGATGTTTCGCACATACGCTACCATCGGACACTTCGAATTTCTCCGGTATTACTTTATAACTTTCACTGATGGCTATATATTTTAGTAGCTAGTCTTAAATCACACCTTTCCTGAAAAAATTGGGAGTCTAATCCTTTTCCCCTAGTTTTAGGAAACAAAAATTAAAAACAGGTCCAAAACTGTAATTTTGCTGTGCAATATTTCATACGATTGTGCAGAATTAATATCACTTTTCTGAAAAACTACTATCACAGAGGGTAGAAGGGTTATTAGGAATCAGATTTAAGTAAAAATCTTTTAGGCTCAACAGGCACTTTTTGTGGGTGGAACAAAATTCACAAACTTGACTCAGATTCATCGATCGCACATAGAAGACATGGCTTCTCTCACATTTTCCAAGAAACTTCATTTTAGATGCGATCCCTCATATTCACATCTATTGTAATCTACCGATTTGATCCACCACTAAAAAGGAAAACTTAAAAATCGTAAAGTTGATAAACAAGAAGTAATTTGACTCAAATAGGTTGCAGTTGAGTAATTATTAAGCAATTTTGGATTTCTTTGATACAAAAATATTTTTCAAGCTTGCACAAACTGAATGTGCAATGAAAGAATCACATCTGCAATAAGCTCATACAGTTTACAACTGCTTTTTGACAATCTTTGACATAACCTCACTATTGTGTTGTTTTGCATGACAAAGAAAAGAAATTGTCCGTAAGAAGATGTTTTGTGAAAATTTTAGCTTGTTCACCTGCTGAAGCTCAATATCTGTGCTAAATCCCGATTCCTGCAGCTGCAGGAACAGAGAAATCTTCAATGATGCGCATTCAAACGTTTTTGTGCATATCCGGCTCCGTGGAGGAATGGTGGAATCTTGTGTGGTCTTCTCGCTTGCTGAGTTTTAGTCAATTTTTAGCTTTAAAAACTTATTGATTCGTGTAAATTTGGTGATATTTGGACTTTTCAAGAAAGTATTCATCAGATTTAACCGTTTCCGGAGTGAAATTCTCGTAGAATCAAGCAAAAAAATGGTTTTTAATGTCAATAAAACATCTCTCAGAAAAGTTCCAAAAAAGTGATATTAAAATGTTTTATTCCTTATAAAAATGGTTTAATCAAGTAGATTAGAGTTCCCTTTAAACAATGATGTGCAACTTTTAGTGTCCGGTGCAAAATTTACGGTGAAAATGGGGTGTTCAATGATGGCGTGAATCGTGTGCGATAATAGAAACTTGATTCATCTATCGGACAAATCGCCATTAAATTTTCATTTTCCTCTGGAGGAAAATCTAAGGATTTCCTGGGATTTTGTTTGGTGGGATTATGAACCTTATAAGTAAGACATTTTTTTGGCATAGTTGGAGAATCCATACGGTTTGCATGGTAGTCAGAAAAAATCACTGAACTTGAACATCATTTTTGTGTGCGAAAGTTCAAAGCCTCCCCCTACGATTTAAAAATCGCAACTCAATCATTCGTCTCTTTGGCATCAGCAGAACATCTCTTGTCCACTCTTTGCAAATCGCCCAGAGAAATTTATGTGTGTCGGTCCCAAAAATTCCATGTGGTCCAGAGGAAGCAGTGAATTCTGCACTCTGCATTTTCTTCATTGACCATCCCATGTCGTCAAAAGACGAGGTTTCTGCAAATTTCAATGGTGAAATTTTTGCCAAAGAAAGCGTCCCCCCTTTTTGGGTTGGTATTTAGTTGTAAGGACGATGGTTTTGAGGGGCATAGTCGAAAGGGTTCACATTCAAATGACGTACAACACTATAATTTTCAAAGTATTTCCACCCCCGGTGGCATATAAAGTTCCATGTTTTGAGGAAATGCTGCATGTGTGAGGAGAGAATGATGGTGGTCAGTGTTTGAGATAGTTTGTGGCATGCAAAGGTGGAAGACACCCCCTTTTCACCGGTGACGCCTTTCTCTTTGAAATTCTATCGTTTGCTGGACTCCTCGAGAATTTTCCTCAACTCCTTTCCTTTTTACCATTTTCCCAGTCCCCATCCCTTCCAAACCCCGTGGAAATATGCACAGAAAACAGTAACACATCCCCAAGGGAGGAAAAGCCACAAAAAGCTCCGTACACAAAGTAACAGAAGAGACGTTTAAGTAACCAGAAACCATTTAATGGTTTTGCTTCGATGGTCACACTGGTCAGTTCTCATACTCCCTTCATTTCAACCCACTCACATTTGGCCTTTCCACAAACCCCTTGTATCGCTCTTGGGATCCATCTTCGCACCTTCGAAGAGCTCTGCCATAAGCCTCCGGGGGATGAAACAGCACCTTCCCGAGCTCTATTGGAGGCAATTTGGCAACTCTATCGAATTTCATCCCAAATCCAAATCAAGACGAGGTATCGGAGGTTTTTAATTGATATCTCCCATATCTTCCCAGTAATTGGATGCGGTTTTTAGTGTTAGGCCCCCTTTTTCAGATTTTTTTTTAAATTCACAGAAACCAAGTGAAAAATGAATTTAATTAATTCAATCAAGTTCTTGATTAAAATATTTTATGGGATTTAGTCAAAATAAAATTCTTTTTGTTGTAAAGTATAAAATTTTCATAAAAACCAGTAGGGGAAAGTACTCTTCCTTCGAACGTTTATGCCTTCGAATAATGTGAATTTCTTTTACTTTTCCTAAGAGATTTCCACATGATCGTTACATAATTATCAATAATTGATAATAAGCTAGCTAATATTTAATAGAAATGTTCAAATCTCTTAGGAAAACTTAAAGAAAATTCACATTATTCGAAGGCATGAACGTTCGAAGGGAGAGTACTTTCCCCTACGACTCTAATACACCGAAAAAAAAATGTCAATCGGTTCGTAAATGTTTGTCAATTCCTTCTGACGACTTACGAAATGCTCGCAAATTGTGTAAACCACAAAAAGGTTTGTGAAAATTTGAACGTTTTATTTTTTTGTTCTTTTACAAACATTTCGTAAATGTTCGTAAACACTTAGAAATTTGTCAGTAAAATTTTGTCGTTTGTTCGTATACAAGCGCCTGGCAAGTTGGCCTTTTTATAAGGAGCTATTTGAAGCCAATTCCTAAATTGATCTCGGACTCAGCTCACAGTGCCCCTACGAAAAAAATTATTTAAACAAAAATTTAGTATATTTATCCCTCCATACGGAAAGGTATCTTATAATACGGAAAAACTTCTCACTTTTTAAATATTTAGCATAATGATCACGAGTGCAGAAATATTCCCATACGCATTTGTATGTGAAAGTAAGAAATTGGCTTCAACTTTGAAGGCCACTCGCCGGGGACTAGCTCGTATATGTTTGTTTGCCTACTGTGGAAAAATGCCTTGTTTAACAAACAAATGGATCTTGTTCAAATTTAGTCAAAAGCATATAGCTTACCAGTTTGATAAAATTCTTTCTAAACATTTTATATGGAAAAACACCCATTTGACAAACTTTTAACAAGATCCAGTTGGCCGCCATTTTGACAAAAATTTTCCATATTCTGTATGAAAGAGAATCCTTTTGGAAAAATATCTTGTTAATTTTACAAGATATTTTTTTCAGAATAGTAAAAACTTCGAACAAATGACAAAATTTTACGATTTTTTGTCATTTGTCATTTGTTTGTAAAGTTTTGTCAGGTATACAAAAATCGTTGAACCATTTTTTATAAAAAAAACAAAAAAAACAAAAAATGCTTACGAAGTGATTATTGTACGAACAATTCTTGTGAAAAATTACAAACTTTTATGAACTTTTCAGTGGTTCATACAAATTACGAGCATTTCGTAAGTCCCCAGTTGAAATTTTCAATTATTTACGATCAATTTTACGAAATTAGGTACGAGAAGTTTCTACATTTTTCATAAATTATTGTTTGTAAATGTTTGTAAACACGAAAAAATGTTCGTAAAATTTTTGTCATTTGTTTATAATTTTTTGCCATACGAACAAGAATGTACGAACAAATGCTTATGAAAGAACAAAAACTGATAGTTAAGTATTAGTGATACGACCAATGTTTGTGAAAATGGACAAACTTTTACGAAGTTGTTTGTGGGTAGATCGCATAGATCGCCGGTAGGAATTCACAATAATTGAGTCTTCCACTGGTGATGGATGCGGAAGTGCGGAAAGAGAAATCAGTGAAAAATAATGCTCCCAATAATTGCTTGATAATTATTCTACCAGATTTTTGATTCCCTGAAGAGGATCCCATTCAGTATCAAACCATTTTACAAAATATTTCTTTCTGTGTCGCACCAAATCATAAAAGATTAAAGAAATGTAACCAAAAACTGTTTTCTCTATCTGAACGAGAAAAACGCTTTTCCATCTATTTAAAAAAAAAAACACACAAGAGAATGCAAACCGTTTGACCAATGCAAACAATAAACTTCGACACATGGCTTTGACGTTTCTTCACTGAGAGTGAGAGAAATCCGAAAAAGTTAAAATAACATTCCGGAAATGTTAATTTTACCCTCCAGTATTGATCCGAAATCGGTGTAAATATTATGCTTTTTAGGTGTATTATGGGTTAAAGTTACCCCTTCTCATGTTAATTTTACCCTTAAAAAGGTCTAAAATTAACATTAAAAAATGTTGATATATTTTTACACCTAAAAAGTGTTAAAGTTACGAGAAAAAAAAGTTAATCACACCCTCTTTTTTTCTCAGTGTTTTCGCTGTGACACATCAGAAATTGCTTCGGTTTTTCTTACTTTTTGCTCCCTATCTTTTGTTACTTTTTACCCCAAGTGGTCGTTTTTAATAGAAAGATTTCTTGAGAAAAGAATCTTTGCAAAATTCTAAAATAGATAGCGCTTTCGTATTCAAAGAATTCAAATCATTTAGGAAATAATCACCAGTGCATAAATTTAGAATCATAAGTAGGTAATAATTGATATATTGTGCAAGGATAATATTTCAAAAATAGGACTAAAAATTTTAATATTTTTTATTTTCTAAATTCCTTGTTCGATTGGAAAAAAAATAAATCGCTACCTCTTTTATCACGGAAAATATTGAATATTGAAATATTCGATTTGTGACTTTTTGCCCCAGTCTCCTTTACTTAAAATTCTCAAATCTCTTGTCACATAATTTTGAATCAAGGTTTCTTGAACTTCCTTCGAAAGAGTTCATGATTTCGTAACGAAATAATTTCCTCAATTTGCATTTCTTTGTAATTCTAAATGTATCTAAATCCAAAGATTGATCTCTGTCTCTTCCTTGGATTTCAACCCAGGAAGGATTGCTTTCAAAAATTCCTGACAGTTGAAAGTGAAATAAATTCAGTGGAGCAGAAGAATGCGAGTCCGCTTGGGAAGGGTGAAATCGCGGGGTTCTGGCAATGAGATTCCGGATTCAGGGATGACATATGGTGGCTCCATGACTAGTCACAATTTTAGCCCAGAATTTCTTCCTCACATCCACAATTCACACATTGAGATTGCACAATGTAATCTGGTGAAATAAATCGACCATACATTTTCATTTCTGGTTCCTCTCTCTCAAAAGTCCACGACACAAAAAAGCAGTCCGAGGGTGATGACTTCCCAAAAAAAACAGCATCAACTTCTTAATGTTTTTTTTTTTCAAATCCTATTGTCATTCAAAAGGTTTTGCCATGCTTCAATTTAATATTGTGCTATTTTAACCAATTAAATTTATTCAATGCTCTTTTTTTCACAGGGAAGAAGCCACTTTGATAAATGGAGGGATCTTCGAGAACTCTATCCGCATGTGACACTGTTTGGACTTATTTTTTTTTTTTTAACAATTGATTGTGTTTCGTCATTGCCAGTGATTGAGAGGTTTTTCTATTTGGATGCACTGAAATATCTTTTATATGATGCAGTCTTTTCTATAAAGATAGGATTTGATCGGCTAAAGAAGCCCCGCCCATAAACAATTTAAGGACAAGCCTCGTAAAAGTGCCTTGGATAAGTTCAACAAATCCGTTTAATTTGAAATACATCAAATACTGAGAGAACTCCGACAAGTTAAAATAACATTCCAGAAATGTTTATTTTACCCTGCAGTATTGATCCGAAATCGGTGTAAATATTATGCTTTTTAGGTGTATTAGGGGTTAAAGTTAACCTTATTCATGTCAATTTTACCCTTAGAAAGGTGTAAAATTAACATTAAAAAATGTTGATATATTTTTACACCTAAAAAGTGTTAAAATTATGAGGAAAAAAAATTAATCGCACCCCCGTTTTGCTCAGTGAAGAGGAGTAGTCTATCACAATAAAAGCTGTGAAAAATAAGCCACGTCTTTCTTTAAAAAAATCGTTTGGAAACGTTCCTAGTGAGAGATTCAATAGAAAATAATTTTGATGTAACTTGTTCATAAAGGAGATTGAATTTGATCTCTGGAGAAAGCTCAGCCTATTATCAACATTAGAACACGCCCCTTAAAGCGTCATAATCACATAAAACAAATCAACTTCCTTATTTGTGAAAAAAAATCAAAAAGGCATTTGCAAAATAATTAACGTCTTTTCTATAAAAATGAGGAAAATTATTTTTACGCAATATTTCTGTAAGTTTAATTTCTTTGCGTTTTAAAAAATGAACAAAT
Source organism: Phlebotomus papatasi (assembly GCF_024763615.1). Classification (NCBI taxonomy): domain Eukaryota; kingdom Metazoa; phylum Arthropoda; class Insecta; order Diptera; family Psychodidae; genus Phlebotomus; species Phlebotomus papatasi. The sequence continues at coordinate 82,242,876 of NC_077224.1, read as the reverse complement.
GGGCGTGGCTTCTGAATAAAGCATGCTATTTTCATAATTTTCATTTTGCTATTGCTTTCAACATCCTTATTCCTCTTTTCAAGAAGACTTTACAGACTCCCATCTGATCAGACTCAATTTATTTCTATTTTACGTTCCCAAACAACTGTTCTGTGGGCGTGGCCTATATTTTACAAGCGTACTTCTGCAATTTCCTTAAAAATTCAATTAATAGGGATTGTTAGCATGAGTAATTTTGTAGATTTGTCTCCTAATGGAAATTCCTCGTAATTGGGAAACTATTATAATAATTTCGTTTTGTTTAAAAACAATAACAAGTGGGCGTGGCTTCCGAGTAGACCTGGTGTCTTGGTAATTTCCATTTTTCTTTTGCTTTCAACATCATTATCCCTATTTTCTAGAAGGCTCTACAGTGTCACATCTGAGCAGAGTCAATTGATTTCTATTTTACGTTCCCAAATAATTCTTTAGTAGGCGTGTCCTATATTTTACAGGCATACTTCTACTATTTCTTTTAAAATTCAATTCACGGGGCTTGTTAGCATTAGTAATTTTGTAGATTTGTCTCCTATTGGAAATTACTCGTAAGAGGGAAATAATTATAATAATTTCGTTTGTGTTTTAAAAAATTAACAAATGGGCGTGGCTTCTGAATAGACCTGGTGTCTTGGTAACTTCCATTTTGCTACTGCTTTCAACATCCTTATTCTTCTTTCGTAGAAGACTTCACAGACTCATATCTGAGCAGAGTCAATTGCTTTATGTTTTACGTTCCCAAACAACTCTTCAGTGGGCGTGGCCTATATTTTACAAGCGCACTTCTACATTTCCTCCAAAATTCAATTAATAGGAATTGTTAGCATGACTTATTTTGTGGATTTGTCTCCTGTTGGAATTGGAAATTCCTTACAAGTGAGAAACAATAATAATAATTTCGTTTGTGTTTTGAAAAATTAAAAAGTGGGCGTGGCTTCTGAGTAGGCCTGGTGTCTTACTTATTTCCATTTTGCTATTATTTTCAACATCCTTATTCTTCTTTCTTAGAAGATTTCATAGACTCATATCTGGTCAGAGTCAATTTATTTTGGTTTTACCTTCCCAGAAAACTCTTCAATGGGCGTGGCCTATATTTTTACATGCGTACTTTTGCAATTTCCTTTAAAATTCAATTGATAGGGATTTATTAGCAAGAAAAATTTTGTAGATTTGTCTCTTAAGAAAATTCTTAAGTGGGAAACATTTCCAATAATTTTAAATCTAATTTTCTTTAGAGATAAAAAAGATAGGGTAAAGTGATACAAGTTGGACAATTCGGCGGTACAAGTTGGATATGACTTTTTTCTTGATAAATATAGTACAAAATTTGTTTTTAAGCAGAAGAAACCAAATTATAAAACTAAAGCATTAAAAATATACAAATAAAAACGAAGTACTAAATTTATCAAGAAAAAAACCTTGTACAACTTGTACCATGGTCTAACTTGTTCCACTTTACCCTACTTCGTTTAACATGAAATAAAACTAAGTAAGGGAGTCCGTAAGATTCAAAAGGCAAGCAAGTGATTAAATTTCTGATGCACTTCCAATGTCAAAATGTCTGAGGAAAATTCAATTTTTCCTCAGAGCCTTTCTGGAGCTGCTCTAGGACCGATTTCACATCAAAAATGAAGGTAAAGGAGTAAAGAATTTTCATTTGGGAACGGGATAAAAGGTACGAAGAAATGAAGGATGACATTTAAAATATTATGCAGTATAATAAATTATGTTATAGCTCGTTGCCATTTCCATATATTGCCCCTCAGACTCCTGAAAATTGTGGAAAATAGACCATGACTTGCATTTGTATTTAAATTTTGGGGTTTAAAATCATTCCAAAACCAGGGACTTTCTCCTCAATTATTTCACCAGATTATCCAAATTAGTTCTCTAGGATTTGCTTAAGGACACAAAAAATGATTATTTCTCTGAAACTTTCCCAAGAAAGCGTCATATAAAGAATTTTCCGAATTTTCTCTCTAAGTGTTTTAAGTTGCAAGACAAATTCTGGATACCTCTAACCCTTCTTCAATTGTTCGGAAACTGGGAAAGAGAGATCCTGAAAAAATGATGATTGCTTCGAAAATAGAAGAGAAAAAGCATTGAATTGAAAATTCATCTGAAATTTTGAATAGTCATTGCAAAGCAATTCTTCTCTCAAACTCATGGCTCTTTTTGTGAGATTTTTTTTTCAGTAGTACTTCTACGTACCATTTCACCACTTTCACAAGTTCCCAGTTGGTCTGAAAAATTCCCTGTGCAACCCCTTCCCTGTGGCTGGATTGTGAATCGGTTTTTGGGAGTGCCACCCCTTTTGCAATTCTCCCAAAAAGATATTGCTACAATGGGGTAAGACCCATATCAAAACACATACACGCACTTAAACATTTCACTTTGGTGATTGATTTGAATCTAATTCAATCTAACATGTGCAATATGAAATATTAAAATAACTCCTCTTTTGCCAACACACAAAAACATTTCCTCACACATTCGCCTTTTCTATTGAGGACGGATGATTAATTAGTTTATAAATTCATCTTTCCACTTTTGATTTCTCTCACTGAATAGCTCGAAAAGATGAAATACAATCACTCTTCATTCATGGATTTTCTTCGGTATATAGCAAGAACCAGGAGGGTTGTTTATTATTATAAATACATTTTTTTAGCATTTCTTCTCATTTCCTCTGGGAACGAAGTAACAGTGAACAATTAAGATTATTTCAGAGACTGGCCTAAGGAAAGGACATAAGTTTGATTTTCATAAAATTGTAACGAAATTATCAATAATTTTTCTTTAATGCGTAAATCCTGAAAACGTTGATAAATGATACTGAGACGTGCGGAAAAAATAAAGCGATATGGAAAAGGAGGAAATATCCTACACTTTTCATAGAATTTATATCAAAAGATCCTCAGTGATTCCTTAAACAAAGAACCTCAGTTAAATCAAAGACTAACTGCTTAAGAAAGTAGTTAAAAAGAGAGATGACAAAGTGTCCCAGATTTGCGGGATGCTCGAACTCACGAGATAGAGCTCACCGTGAATTGTTTTTCGCATGATTTTTTGGTGCTCACTGGTCTTCTAGAGATCAAATTGATTCATAAATCACAAAACCATTTGAAAATCAAAAAATCGATACTTCACCGGTTCATTGCCGATGAAGACTGATGCAGCCGGGTTCGAAATTTCAATACTTTTCCAAAAAATCCAAATTAAACCAAATCGGTAGGAAAAATGGGGCTTCAAAAAGGTTGGCCTATGACCTTCAATAATTCAAAATGGCGTATTTTCCGGTCACAGGTATGTTTGGACGAAATGTTCGCCTGGACTACCTCTTAAATGTATCTGAAAATTATTGAAAAAGCTTAGGCCAATTTTCAGAAAAACCAAAAAACATGGCTTGAGAGAGGTTAGAGGGGCGGTAAGACGATAAAAAAAAACTTATAGAGATTTTTTTTTATTGAGGGTCATCGAAGACCGGAAGTCGTTATCTCTTACCATTTGACCTCTAGCTCAGGACCAAGCTTAAGGTCAAGTAAAAAAATTTTCCTGGAAAAGAATATTCAAAATCGGAACTTAACTGGTTCATTCAAGAAAAATCAACTAAATTGTAACATCTTCAGTATTTCCAAAATATAATGGTTGCTTACATATTAAGCATAAGAAAGAGATTTTCCACAATTATACTGCAAAGTGTAGTCACGAGAGATAAGACGGCGGTAGACCCAGGATCAAAAACATATGCCATACTCAAAATTACATCGTTATATCGTAATCTTAAGCCATTCATTGTTCAAAAAGATTTTTCTAGTTCCTAATTTCAATGAATTATCAATTAAATAAGGATGACAACGTGTCCCAGACTTTGTGAACTGCTCTAGAACCTGTAACTTAGATGCCATACCTCAAAAGTATTTCCACATCGTTTAGAGCAGAATCATATTGACAGTAAAATGCTCACCGTATTTCGTTAATTTACGCATTTTCATTGTAATTCTTATGCAAATTCTCGATTACCGTATTACCTTATCTCGTACTCGGTGGCACTAGGTGAGAATAATATAAGAAAATTGAAGAAATAAAATGAAAATGCGATAAACGGTGAGTAAAAAACTGTACGATTAATTTCTCGTCCAGTTTATTTGCTCACCATTTATCGAATTTTCGTTTTATTTCTTCAATTTTCTTATATTATTTTCACCTAGTGCCACCAAGTATGAAATAAGGTAATACGATAATGGGAAATTTGTGTAAGAATTGCAATGAAAATGCGTAAATTAACGAAATAAGGTGAGGTTACGTCAAGTATTTTACTGTCATGTGATTCTGCCCTTATCGTTTACCGGTTCATAACTAAATGAACCGCTTCATAAATTACTCAAAAAATCTCACAAAATAGTTTTAAGGGAAATAGAAGTGATTTTCGTACAAAAATTACTTATCGGTTGATAATCGCCCCATTACCGGCCCACAACCGATTTGAATAAGTCTATAAATCACTCAAAACATTGCCCAAAATAGCTTATAATTGAATTTCGGATAAAAATAGTCATAAACCGGTTTATCACTGGTACAGAACGTAATTAAACCGGTCCAGAGTTGTCGGGAATTTCAAGACCTTTCCAACAAGCTAGAATATGATACCAATCAGTTGAGAAATGCGCTCTCTATAGCCTTTTTAATTTTTCACCTTGAAAAACCGTCATTAAGAATGATCCAACAGAATTTTCGTATAAGGAAAAAATATCTACCTGTGCAGCCTCTACTCATGTGGGTGGTCTTCCCAAGGTCCCACGGCTCTATCTTTAACCGTCTGGGCTAGAAAAACAGCGTGTCGTCAAAAACTCGAAACTTATTTCCAAAATTCTACCAAAATACTTGGGGGTTGGGGGGGGGGGGGGTTAGGAAGTCAAAATAGAACTCAAAATCAAGAGATATACTATTCTTTCTGTAGAATTAAGAAACATATTCTCATACATTTTATTGTCATCTCTTCTTTTTTGTAAAGAGGGCAAAAGGACCAAAACAATTGATAGAGCTGATCTGCATGCATTACTGGATGAAGGAGATCAGATTGATTTTCTGGAACATTATAAAATATGACAAGATCAGGTATTTTCAAGCGTTTGTATGCATAAGGAAAAATGAAAATTTAGGAAAATCGGTACTCAATGATTTGACTGAAAATCAAATTAAAAATTCAAAAAACCACCTTCGAAACTTTGCCTTTTTCGTTATGAAAGAAAGAGTTTCCTGCGCGAATTGGTACTGACGATGAGCAATAGTTATGGTCCGAATATACAAAATCCAAAGTATCATAGCTTTTTACCTTTTGAAGCATCAAAATTGAAAAGACAGCCAAAGTTCTTGATGAAGGCGCAAACTCTATGCATTTGGTAGGACCAAAGGAGAATCATTCAATACAAGCTGGTGAAACTGTCAATGGATATTGTTACTGAGGTTACTGATATTAACCAAATGTTATTTAAAAAGTCACATCCATTTCTTACAAAAGTTTGTTAAATATTTGACAAAAAATAAAGAAATATCCTCCATTTTCCAAGATTTTGTATATCCAAAATTGAATTTAATTTTGCAAAACCTGAATTTTTTTTAATACATTTTATTTTGTTCTTTTATTAGTATTTAGGATTTATTTCTGGTTAGTTTTTAATTAATTAGGGCTACTGTACGAAATTTCAGACATGTTCCATTTCAGTTTTAATTTTAAAATTTGATATTTTAAATACAAGTGTAATGTTTTGACTTCTTTTTTGAAATGTTATTTGAAACCTTAATTAGGTATCTTATTTCTTTTTCTTCTGAAATTATTAGAAATACATTTAAAATTGAATGAAAATATAAATATTACTCTGTGTGCAATTTCGTACATCAAATATTTCGAAGTCCCTTGCCTTTCTAGAATTCTTCTAAAGATATTCTCTATATACAGCTATCGTTTCTAAACACGATGCTCTTTTATTTCTTTGGTGTTACACGTCCTCTAGAAATCAAAATTATTACAGCAAAGTGACACAATCTTTCCCTACAGAAGTAGATCTTGAAAAATTCGAAAATTAAAAGAGACTTTCTTACTTCTTAATACTTTCGCAAGGTGGCGGAAGTTAGATCCTGTTCGAATTCGGAGTGCTCAAGTGTCAAAATGAGATGGTCTTCACATTGATGTGAGGAAAATGACAGAACAACGACGTTTACTGTTCTTGTCCCAGTGTTTAATCACCCCATAATCACTGAGTAACTCTCTTGCGAGCTTTTTAGTGTGATATTTGATAAATTATCCCCACCTTGTTCGAAAATTTAGTATGAAAATTCGAAATTGAATTTGAATTCTTCGAACTTCGACAACTTTTTGTGCAAATAGAGTCCCATTTACCTTTTATCCAAGACACTATTGGACAATAAAAATCTACTTCTGTTTGGGCTCAATAGAAGAGTCCAATATTGCAAGCTGTCCGAAATTTAGAACAGTTCCCTTACATACATACTAACCAAAAAATATTATTTTAAAACCAATTATGATAAATATAATTTAGATTAATTTTAAAAAATAACTTGTTAAAAAATTGCAAAGTGTATGATATCTCCTCCTTAAATGTGAATAAGAAAAAGCCACGGAAATATGATGTACAATCCACCCTCAATATTGGCTATTGACTGTCGATGAGGGGAGCAGAAATTGCAGAAGAGGGTGGAGAATTAATGATCCCCACAAGGACACATCGAGATGGTCTTTGGATGGCGACGAGATAAGCATATCTAAATGAGTGGGTAACAAGAATCCAAACACCAAACGCGATAGAGATGAATTTCCTCCCCTCTGGGGGACAATTTTCCAGCATCTGGATGAAGGATGAAAAAAAAAAGTGGATCGCCCATAAAAATTGGGAGAAAGACCGAGAGATATGACACACCCACAGGCTTCCAAAACTCCCCATACCTAACCAATATTCCCCAGAGAATAAATTCCATTTAATGGGCATTTTGGTATTCTTCAACCTTTCCGCGGTATTTTCCGAAAGCATTATTGCTCTAAATTGACTATATTTCATGCAAAATATTGCTCATTGGGTCCCCATCATCGAATCCTTTTGTGTGTATGGTTCTGGATGTCTTCTTGGGCTTTCACTGTCGCCCAGATTTTAAATATATATTCCATTCTATTGAACCCAAACCCGCCTCCACATCTCAATAGAATAAGCGGCAGCAATATATTCATACCCCTACGTGCAATAATCCTCCAGTCGATGGTGAAAATCGTATGGTGATTTTTTTTCTATTTCACCACAAAAGACATATCCCTTTTCCTCCTGGAGCTCAAGGGTGACTCCATGGAAGTGTGGGAGATGATGGAGAAGCCCTTCCTTGTCCCATTGTGTTCCTCACACAATTTTCCTCCTGGTGGTTTTGGTAAGTTGAAGAGATGAAAATCATATTCTTCCCACACCGAGAGATGACCGTTCCTTGGAAAAATTGCTGGGAAAAATAAAATATTTTCAATAATTTGTCCGTACTTGTGAACTCATTCAATGCACTGAGAAAAAGTTTGTGGATATTCATAAAGGGATTTTTTGGATTTTTTAAGCAAGATTTTACGAATTTTTGCAAAGGTGGGCAATTTTGTCTATTTCGAATTAAAAAAATAAACGATTTGAATTGATTTCAATACAGAACTGATTAAGTGTGCTACTAACGATTTACTCAAACCGCGATCTTGCAATTTCTGACGGAAAATATAGTACGATCCGAACTATTCACTAAAAAACTTACATAATTACCTCACGGTCCCCGGTTAAACTAGAATCACTAGATATAAAATCCGGTTAATCACTTCATTGAAAAATCGAAAATCGAAAATCGAATAGCGAATATCTCAAATATTAGCTTATGCTTTTCGATGAAATTTCAGTACGTCGTAGAAGAGACTATGGACCTTTTAAATAGCAGGTTTGAACTTGCCACACGATGATCCTACGATGTATCTATGATCTGTAAACGATCATAGATTGACTGATCTGTACTTTCGGAGTTAATTAATCAATTTCGATTAAATTGTTTTTAAGATTAAGTATCTCGGCGAGGTCTTATACTTTGTATTTAATACAAAAATAAATAAATTTGTCCCTTTTCCCTGGTCCCTTGTGATAGGTTTAGTACCTGAGATCCGAAATGTCTCTATCGAAGTATATCTCAACAATGATTTTCGAGACAGTCAAGATTAAGGGAAACTGGGGCACCACAAAACACTAATTTTTATTTCTAAACTACTTGGACTATCTCGGCCATTCCTTCAGTGGACAAGCATCCCTATAGTGCCTATAAATTCCTATATGTCTTATCCTCTGAAGTTAAATATCCGATTAAAAAATCGCAGTGTTTGGTGGTACCCCGCGTTTGGTGGTGCCCCAGTTTTCCCTAATAGTTAGGATCACCCTTTTAGTCAAAATTGAAATTTTTGACCTTCCTAAGGGTCTTGACAGATCTGAGGATTAGCCGAGCGATGGCGTAGCGCAATTGTATTCGCAATAATGGAAACTACTTTTCCATCATTTTTCACTAATCCGTATCTCGGTTTAAGTTGTAAGTCTGTCTAAGGCATAAGTGAGACTAAATTTTTCTCTAAAAGCTGTAGGGGAATGTAAGTATGGTTCGCACAGAGTGAACCTTCAAACGATGCGAATTTTCTCTTTGTTTGCAAAGAGGTAACCTATCATTTCTCATCTCGTTTCATGAGCTTAATAATGATCTATCTTATGGCTAAGAAATGACGAACTCGCTCTTTGCAAATAAAGAGAAAATTTGCGTTGTTTGAAGGCTCACTCTGTGCGAACCATGCCAACATTCCCCTTACACTGTTCAAAAGGAAATAACCAATAAAATTGTCCAAATTTGCATAATATTGCATGGCAATAAAAACACGATGGAGAACAAATGATTTTATACCTAAAAATTTATTAAATTAATCAACTTAATCATTCTTTTGTTTATAAAAGAATTTTATTATTTGAACAAAAAACAATTTTTTCTACATTTAAATAGAGGAAAGCACGCTACCTTCGGACAAATCAATTTTTTCTCTGTTCTTAATAGATTTAGCCCATAAGTCTTTTAATAAATTTGAGGCAATTTGACCCAAAATTTAGTGCAAAATTTTAATAAAAACCGGAGATAGAGGTCTGTCAATTTTCGAACTTTAACTTGATTAACTTGCACAATGCCGTTTTTGAGAAAAAATAGTTTGAATTTCGAGGAATTTTGACGCTATCGCAGCGCCACCTGTGGTAACTTTTTGAACTTCCATCTGAAAGTGCTCATCGAGACGAAACCAAAAAGCCAAAATTTAGGTCGATTTATTAATTAGAACCAGAGATAGAGGCCGGTCAATATTCGAACTTTGACCCCTTATAGCTCGGGTTATAATCAGGTTATCGATCGACTTAAGTATTTTTTTGTTTGATAGGTATAACCTGCGGCTTTAACATACTAAAATTTCAGCCCGATGCACAAAGGGATTTCTGAGTTATTTAACTTTCAAAATTGAAAAAGTATCTTTTTAATCATCAGGGTTTCTGCCGTTTACCTGGTGAGGCCGGTCTTGGTAAGTCGGCGGCAGTCGCAACCAGAGAATAGGCATATGGAAAATAAATATCTTATCTTATCTTATCTAATAGCGCCCCTAGCGGTAGCTTTATGAACTTGCGATGTTAGAAGGGGAAGTGGTATTTCATGAGAGCTAATCGTAAAAATATATTAACATTTTTTAATGTTAATTTTACGCCTTTTAAGGGTAAAATCAACATGAAAGAAGGGTATTTCAACCCATAATACACCTAAAAAGGGTTATATTTACACCGTTTTCGAATCAATACTGCAGGGTAAAATTAACATTTTCGGAATGTTATTCGAACTTTTTCGGATTTCTCTCAGTGTTTAATGAATGTAACCGTTTTTCAATAATGTCATAAATCGGTCAGATTCATTTAATGAATATAGAAAATATATGAAGTGTTCGAAGTTAGAGTAAGTGCGAAGCCCGAAATCCGCCATGGGTGAAGAGGAAGACTAAACTAGACAACCAGATACAAAGATTACAAAAAACTTTTCCTTGAATTAGGAACATGTCCTTAGCTGTTGGTATTCCCTGTTGGTCTTGGCATCGTTTTTGCTGAGTGTTGGCAGACAAGCACCTTATCCAATATTTTATTCCAGTGTCGTCGGTTGAGGGCAGAAAGAAATTCCGCAATAAACCTTCCACGTAATAAAAGTGTCACAAGATGTCATCAAGCTATCGAAAGTCATTTTATCATGGTTTTCTCGTCGATATATGTGGGCGGGGGGGTTTTAGTAGGGGTGGCCAGGAGAGTTACCATCTGTCGCCCCTTTACAATGCACAATGATATGCAAAACGGCTGCGGGAATATAAATTGTTGATGCTGGAAGGAAAATCCCATACCATTTCTCCAGCCGAAAAAGCATTTTTCTCTCTCTTTTGAATCAAAAACCCACCATCAAGCAGAAATGTCTACATTTTGGCGTTAAATTGTCTCATTCGACGGTTTGGGATTGACGACAAAAAAAAATTGCAGTGCAATACATGAAGAGTTGGATGTTTTTCAAATTGGAAAAATCTGCATACAAATTCAAATCCCATTAAAATATTTATTGCTGATTTTTTTTTCTCTCTCTGGTCTGGTGATCACAGTGACTCAGAGGGTTTTTGATAGAATAGAACCCTGTCTCGTGAAATTTGCTTTTTGAGTGGCAATTTTTATGCATTTGACTTGGACTCCTTTTTTTTCCTGCCAAGCACAACTTTCTTCCCATTCTTAGTTCCCTTCAGTCATTGGCCCATGATTTATTTGCATTTAGAGGGATACACCAGCTTAAATTATCCACTGAATATGTAAAATGGGAGAAAAACTCGTCAAAGGGTTCTCATTTTTTTGCTAATCCTTCCTCAAATTGATCTTCAATCGTGGCAGGAAACTCATTGAAATTCCAAAGTCCTTTCAATCCTTCTCTTTCAACTCTTCACGTAATCCTTTGATGCATATTGTCGGAATTTTCCAAAACAGATCAATCCACAAATCCAAGGATCATTTATAAAATATCAAAATAAGGCGTAACATAAAAAACTCTCATCATACGCATATTTCTTTCTACTCACTCAAATTCTCAACGCACACATCATCTCCGGCAAAAAAAACACATTTTATTTATTATTATAGGTTCGATATGCAAATGATGTAATTTTGTGGAATTTAAATCTTCAGCGCATCGGGCGAAGGATGAGGGATGAACACAGGGGAGAATGGATCAAGATGCTCCTGATGAAATGACACAATAAGCACAATTGCTTATGGGAGACGTGATTTTTTACACAGTCAAAATAAGGTAATCAAATTTTGTTTTTTACTGTAATTGTTATTGCTGCTTTTCACATCAATTTTTGGTCCTTCGAGTCGGGATAAACCATATGTAATTCTTTGTTCTCTGCAATCAAGAATGGATGTGCATCAGTATACGATGGAAGTTCTTGAATTGAAGATCAAAAGCTCTTTGTGATGACAAAGGATTACATATCCAAGGGGAAAGTATCTTCACTGAGAAAAAAAAGAGGCTGCGATTAACTCTTTTTCGTCATAACTTTAATACTTTTTGGGTGTAAAAATATATCAACATTTTTTAATGTTAATTTTACACCTTTTAAGTGTAAAATCAACATAAAAGAAGGGTAACTTTAACCCATAATACACCTAAAGAGGGTAATATTTACACCGTTTTCGGATCAAAAGTGCAGGGTAAAATTAACATTTTCGGAATGTTATTTTGACTTTTTCTGATTTCTCTCAGTGTTAGGAGTAATAGTTATTAGTAGCATTGTTTCATCAAGTTCAAAAAAAAATATTTATTAATAAATCCGCTGAGAGAAATCCGAAAAAGTTAAAATAACATTCCGGAAATGTTAATCTTACCCTGCAGTATTGATCCTAAATCAGTGTAAATTTTATGCTTTTTAGGTGTATTAGTGGTTAAAGTTAACCTTTTTCATATTAATTTTACCCTTAAAAAGATTTAAAATTAACATTAAAAAATGTTGATATATTTTTACACCTTAAAAGTGTTAAAGTTATGAGGATAAAATGTTAATCGCACCCCCGTTTTTCTCTCATTGTCCCTTAAAAGTTATTAATAAATCCCTTAAAAAATTATTAATAAATCCCTCAAAAATCAAAATTGGTTATTAAAAGAAGCAAATTTTATAAGTTAATGGCTCCGGCCGCTTCCGGCACACCTTTTAGATCAGGAAAAATTCATGAAGTCGAAATTCGAATCACTTTTTGAATTGAATTCAATTGAATTTTATTCATGCTCAAAAATACAAAGTACTTACATTGGATTATGCTCACATTCTTTGCATATGTCTATCTCGTTCTTACGTACTCTTCTTCTTCTGTCAAACATCACTCCAAATTCAATATAGCTCAATCGAATTTAAAGTGCGAAAGAATGAGATGGACATATGAAAAACGTGTGAGAAAAAAGGGATATAGATTTTAATTTCATGAAATTTTCCTAATCTAAAAGGCGTGCCGAAACCATAAAAATCAAAATTGGTAAGTAACGGCTCTTACACACTTTCTCAATTTTTTGAAATCCAATTTATTTAAATTTTGCCTTTTACTCTTTCAAAGAAAATTCGGATATAAATTGTCTCTTTCTGGTAAATGAAATTTGAAATTGAAATTAGATTATCTATTTTTATTTTACAGTGAGAAACAATTATATCTGAATTCTCTTTGAAAGATTGAAATATAAAATATTAATTATTTAAATTTTACTCATTTTACTTAATAGAAAATGTATGCGAGCGCTATGGGAAATACAAATCCGTAGGTGGAAATCTAAAAATGGTGAGCAAACATTCAAATTTGATAAGTAAAATATCAAAAATGAGAAGTAAAAATCAAAGTTGAAAAGAAAAATCTAAATTAAAAATAAAAAAAATGTAAATAAGGCAAATTTCGCAATTAAAAGAATCAAAATTGGTTAAAAAGAAATCCTATTTACTACGTAAAATTAAAAACTGTCAAGTAAAGAAATCAAAATGGGTAAGTAAAGCAATCGATTGGTTAGTAAAAAATCAAAATTTGTTAGTAAGAAATTCAATTTGGTAAATAAAAATTCATAATTGGCAGGTAAAGAAATCAAAATTCGTGAGCTAACGATTAAAGTTGATAAGTAAAATAATAAAAAAATGTTAAGGAATAGAAATCGAAATTGATAAGTAAAAAAACCGAGATTGGTATGTAAAAGGAATAAAATTGCTAAGTAAAAAAATATCTAAATTGTTAAGTATAAAAGAAAACGATATTTACTAGTAAAAAAAAATAAATTTGTGATAAAAACTCAAATGACTCAAATAATAAAATAAATAAAAGATGGCTAACGCCAATAATAAAATATAAATATTTGTAACAGTGTAATGAAATGGTCGCGTATGCGAAATATTGAATTCCGTCAATTCAGCACATACGCCGCGACCATTTCTCCAAGTACAGCCATAGCTCTGCCAAATAAAATTAGTTCGATAGTAAGACTCTTTGAGGACACTACTAAATCAGGTCGAGCTCCACAATCCATTGATTTAAATAATTCAAAAGATAATAAAAAATATTCAAAATTGCTAAGTAAAGAAATCAAAATTGGTAAGCAAACGATTGAAGTTGGTAAGTAAAAAAATAAAATACTATTAAGTAATAGCAATCGAAATTGAAAAGTACAAAAATCTAAATTATTAAGTGAGAAAAGAACTAATTAAGTAAATAAAAAATTAAAATTGATAAGTGAAAATTCAAAATTGTTTAGTAAGATATCCTCAAAATTGTTAAACAATGAAATCAAAATTGGTAAAAAGCAATTAAAATTGATAAGCAAACAAATCAAAATTGTTAAGTATAAGAAAACCAAATTGATAAGTATAATAGTCAATATTGGCAAATAAGAAATCAATTGATAAGTAAGAATTTTAAATTGTTAGGGGAAAGCGCGCTACCTACGGACGACTGAAGCTTCGGATAATTCATTTTTTTCTCTATGTTCCTTATGGATTTCACCCGTAGCTATTTATGAAAATTTGAGGAATTGGACTAGCTATTAAAATGTTAAATTATAATGGGCCAAATTAATTTATAACACATTGAAAAAACATGATTTGTGCAAAGCATAAATCTTCTGAAGGTAGCAGCGCTTTCCCCTAAATAAATAAATTCAAAATTAGTAAGTAAGAGAAATCAAAATTGGCAAGTAAAAATATGAAAATTGTTGAGCAAAATATTAAAAATCGTTAGGTAAAAAAACAAAATTTGTGAGTAAAAGAATTAAATTTGGTTAAGTAAAATATTTTAATTATTTTTACTGACTAAAGTGATAGTTTTATTGACCAAATTTTCTTATTTACTGCCAAGATTGATTTTTTTTTATTTAAAATTTAAATTTTTTCCTTACCAAAATCACAATTTTACTTACCATTTCAACTTTTTTACACAACAAACCTCAGTTTAACTAGCCAATTTTACCTTTTTGCTTACCAAATTGTTTTATTTACTGACCATGTGAATTTTTACGAACCGTTTTTACCACAATACCCTTAGGAATTTATAGGCACTATAGGGATGCTTGTCCATTGAAGAAATGGTCGAGATAGTCCAAGTAGTTTAGAAATAAAAATTAGTGTTTGGTGCTACCCCGTGTTTGGTGGTGCCCCAGTTTCCCCTACTGACCATAAATATTTTAACTGTATTTAAAGTCATAAAATGAGAAAATAAAAAGAATTTTAAATGCCAAACCAATAATAAAAAAATCATATATCTCCGATAAGGAATAATAGTACAAAAAGAATTAATAAAATGTTAAGTCTTTTTCAAAAAAAAAATCTTTAAAATTTCATATATTGCAATTACCAGATATTAACTCCTTTTGTGTTACCTTTAGGAAAAAACAGGTGGATAGCGTCCCCATTGGGAATAATTATGTAGTCACTTCGGTATGGGATAGATAGAACAAATTGAGGGTGGAAGTTTCCCGCGCAAAATTAAATTGTAATATCAATAATTGCAGGATACTTGAAATGCAATCACTTGGGTAAATAGAACTGCAGACTAGGAATGAATTGAGGGGGATACTCTCTATTTCTAATTCACTTTGTCATCCCCTCATTTTTGCCCACTTTAAGGGTTGGATACCTAACGGGAAAGTGAAAATGTTTTCACGGAAGTAATTTACTTTTACCTTAAAATAGTCATGATGAAATTTATTCAAATTACGTATCCTTATGGTGAAAATTATTCATTTTCCGAGTGCGAGGGGTGCAGAAAAGAGTTTGTGAATGAGGTGTGATAAAAAGTGCTACTAGAAAAGTTTCTACTTTATTGTCTTTTGCACCTCCAACAAAGTTTTGATAATTACTTTACATGATTTTATTGACATAGCTATCGCATAAGTTTTAGACTGAACTTTGTGGGGTAGCCCATTTTCAGTTCGATATGAAGAATGAGGTTAATCATTTGGTGGATAATTTATTATCTTCCAATCCCTGGGCTGTTTGGGGTATGGTTTATAATTTGAAACATACGGTCACATCCTTCGAAATGAATTTTACACACAATTCTCTGTCCGAGGCAGAGGAATGGGAAAGTGCTTTTGGGGATGATGAATATCGTGGGTAATTTTCTTACATCCCCAACCCCCAGTGTTCCTCCACCCCCCTAATATCTACACACTTTTCCACACCACTAAATATAAATTCAATGGGAAAATGACGATCCCCAAAACTACTCGTGTGTGTTGTATCTCGATCATCATCATCAAGCTAGAATGGAAATTACATGGAATGGGTTTATGTTAGGATGGAAGATGAACCTGGAAAATAATACTCGCAACTTTGATTAATGGAAATTCGATATATGAATCCCAGTGACTACGCAAATGTCCAACTCATTACAATTAATATCAGATAATACTCAGAGTGTGTATGGCTTGGGCTAAATGGATGGATTTTCCTCTCCTTTTAACTTCCTTGGGCCCTTCCTTGGATGACCTTAGTTCGTAAGACACACACTCCCACCACACCCATCTTTTCTCATCTACGATATTGCCCAGGGGGTTAATCACTTGGTCATTAGCCACCTCAGGACTTAGTAGTTCCAATCATTTTTAAATATTTCTTGTACGTGTGCTTTTTATTATTAAAAAAAAACAGGATTTTTAAAATAGTTTCTCTTAGGTTCGAGATAATGTCGTTTGAGGAGGGGTCATCGAAGACCGGAAGTTGATATCTCTTACCGTTTGAATTTTATATGGGTCAAAAGACTGAAAAAGTGCACAGTATTTTTAAAATAGAGCTAGTAACGTTACTTTCCCGATCCATCACCGATTGTGACCAATGCGGTCGGGTTTAGAATTAAAACATCTTTCGAAAATATACAAATTTGTCCAAATCCGTTGAAAATTAGGACCTCCAAGGTGGTTGACCTTTGACCTTGAATAATTCAAGCTGGCGAATTTTCCGGTGAGAGGTGTCTAAGGACGAAATGTTCAGCTGGACTACCTCCGAAACATATCCAAAAATGAACGAAATGGTCAGGACCAATTTTTTGCAAAGTCAAAAAACATGTTTTTGGAGGGGATAAAAAGGGTGGGGGTAATTTGGGTAAGTCAGTTGACTAACAGTTGACTTAGGTAAGTTGACTTGTCAATATCTTTTATCGTTTGGCAGCCAGGATGGAGAGAAGTTTGAAAATAAACACGATTGATAAAACTGCTCTCTCTTGGAGTTCGAGCAGTTAAAATATGTAAAATTATTCTAAAATTTACCATAATTGAAAATTAAATGATCGGAAGTAATTAACCCTCTAATGGGTAAGGCCGCCTCCAGGCGGTCTTCATAAAAATCACATTTACAGCGACAATGAAGGTTTTATTTATTTAAAAGTGCTATAGTGTCCTCGGTAATAGTTTCATAAGCATCTCTTGAAAATTTGAACTCATTTTGACTCTTCGCTTTGTTGCTATTCCCAGTTTTGTGTGACAGGTCAGAGAAAAAGCAACAAAAAATATTTGTGCAAAAAAACTCATTTCCAATTTCCATAAAAATACCGATTTAAAGTTATTTGAATAAAAAAAATATTTTTTACTGAAAGATATGTCATTCTACTTTGTATATTTTATTTTTAAAAAAATTGAAAAAATTAAAAATGTAAATTTTAGAAGCAAAAAGAGTTTCAAAAAAATTTTATATTTTCTCACCTAGCGCCTAAACTAAAAGAGATAATGAAGAATGGATGATTTTTTCGACTTTATTGGATCATAATTATCCTAGAAAACATTGTTTTAGAACTTTTTTTCGCATATTAAAGAAAACACCGTTAGAAGGTTAAAAATCTTTTAAATTCTTAACGGAGACTGTTTTCTTGATCATCATTTCACTTTTTGTTTCACAAAAATTCCATATTCGAAATTCCAGTTTAAATAAGGATATTAAGAAACTCTACTGTGGCAAAGCGGTGAGGCTTAGAAAATCTTTCTTAGTGTTTCGTTCCTAAGATAAAATCTCCCAGATGTGTGAACGTCAAAATATTCGAACGTAACCATACAAAATTTTCAAATACCGAGATTTTATGAGCCAAGAGATAGGAAAATATACATCGGAAGCTCAATGGGGACTTTGATTTCGAAATGGAAATTTCGAATTAATATCCTCTCGTATAAACGCTCCCTAAAATAAGCGTCACAGCTAAAATAGTAAATTAAACAGATTTTCCATGTTATTTCGAAATATTGAGAAATTCTGAAAATAAGTATTCCATTAAAATAAATTATTCCCCAGAATGCCATTGTGATTAAGCGTCGTCCTCGAGGCAGACCTAGGACAACGTGGCTGAATCAAATTCAGAATCTTGCCTTGGAGCGCCTTGGAATCGAACACGAACATCCTCCTGAAGTGGCGGAAGTTCGCCCGCGACCCCAATGGGGATAAGTAATCAATCCTCTGCAAGAGGATCAAATTTAGATCGTTATTTGATTCTTTTATTTTTACCGGTGTTTCTTCAAATGCGTGCCATTATCTTGCTGCATCGCTTGATAACGACTGAGGAATTCGGATCCTCATCCTTTATTTCTAGCGAATGAGATTATGCCTTTCACTTCTATGATCAAGAACCTACACTGAGAAAAAAAGAGGCTGCGATTAATTTTTTTTCGTCATAACTTCAACACTTTTTGGGTGTAAAAATATATAAACATTTTTTAATGTTAATTTTACACCTTTTAAGGGTAAAATCAACATGAAAGAAGGGTAACTTTAACCCATATTACACCTAAAAAGGGTAATATTTACACCGATTTCGGATCAATACTGAAGGGTAAAATTAACATTTCCGGAATGTTATTTTAACTTTTTCGGATTTCTCTCAGTGTAGGGATCATCTTCAATGATACCCTCAATTGATCTGACCATGTGGCTGAGATTTGCAGGAGTTTCTCATATTAGACTCCTACTTATTACGGCAATTAGGGTTCTGGTCACCCCTTTCTTTACTTATCGGGCTGAATTATTTTTCATTGCTGAACAAACATGCATACATAACCTAAAAATTATTTTATATGTAACCATCGAGAACTCGTCTGGATTACGCCGATCCGGATTAGAGAGCGGGCACTGTACTTTAGCCTTCACGTCAACAATGCGAGAGATGTTTTTTTTTTTATTTGAATCCTCTAATCGAACTGGAAATATTTTTTTAAGGAGCAACTCATATGATCCAAAAAAACACATCAATTTTCCATTTTGGAATTTATTCGATTTTAGAAATTATAGCACAATGCACTGCGGTATAATTAGAGTTAATAGCCCCTCGGCACTGCCCGTGCCGAATTCCACCCTTGGAATCGCATTTGTATCTTCCTCTTTTACTTTAGACAATTTTGCCGGGGGTGTGGGATCTTGGGAATATTCTGGCGTCTCCGGCACATCATCAAGACCACGACGACCCATATCAAATTATATTCAAATCTTCAATCGATATTTATGCTCATCCTGTTGTGTTTGAGCCATTGGCTTTGTCTTATATCCACTTCTCTGAGTCCACATTGAGGCCTATTACAGCCCTATGCCTCATTTACATATCTGTCTGAAACATATGCAAGCCAGAGTAATATTTGTCCAAACTCCTACTCCCCATACCCATCGTGTACCCCTTAAACTTTATTTTGGTGGAAAATTTGTACACAAAACATCAAGGTGATGAATCAGTGAAATCATCATGAAATCCCCAAATGACTTTCCTGCAATTTCTCATGGATGAATCTTTTGAAAATGGTGCTTTCTTGTATCCCCAAACCTCTTCAAACGGCTTGGGTAAGAATTTTCTAGTGTCTTGAGGCAAAACTAGACACATCCCACCTAGAAAAGGGCCATCCTCAGGGCTCGCCTTTCACCCTGCAAACATAACATAAATCTCATGTAAAGTGTGAACGTTGTTTATTCAATTATAAAACCCACCATCAAACTCCATGTGGAAAGACAGTGCAATGTGTGCTGGGGAAATTAAGGAAAACTATGGTGAGTCTTTTCTCACACTCTCTGTTATGCTTTTCTCAACTGGTGTTATTATTGTGGACATGTGGAGCGCCTTTCTCCCAGTGAAAATTCATTCACACCACCTCTTCCGAAGAACAATCTCTTAGATTATGTCCACCCACGTCTGAATTTCGGGTATGAGAGGGTGGTTTTCAGTGTAAACAGATTTGATGGAGGTATATACATATGATGTAAAATTCTTACCCCATTTCGTATAACTTCAAACACATCTCCTTATTTCTGTTTTACAGGCACCATAAAGGTCTGTCTTGGAACATAAGACAGACACTAACGCTCTATGACTTTCCCGCCTCTTTTACACTCCAGCTGCAAGTTTTCTAATTGCATTTTCTGCACAGAATCTCTGTGGACACTCTGAGAAAAAATTACACAGGAACTTCTTACACTTGGTCTTGTTAAGTTTGAAATACACATGTCTCACAATGAGAGTCCAAATAGGAATAGCGAAACATTTATCACTCATAAGCTTATCTCATGGTAAGATCCCAATGTTTTGCTGAATGTTGTTAGTGTAGGACATGTTCTAATTTTCTATGATGACTACTTACGTTCATGAACATGTACGTGAGCGCATTGGTGCAAACAAATCATAATTAATTTTATTAAAAAATATATATAATATTTTTGGCAGTTTCTAATCCACCATTTCTAATGGTAAGATCCCAATGTTTTGCTGAATGTTGTTAGTGTAGGACATGTTCTAATTTTCTATGATGACTACTTACGTTCATGAACATGTACGTGAGCGCATTGGTGCAAACAAATCATAATTAATTTTATTAAAAAATATATATAATATTTTTGGCAGTTTCTAATCCACCATTTCTAATGGTAAGATCCCAATGTTTTGCTGAATGTTGTTAGTGTAGGACATGTTCTAATTTTCTATGATGACTACTTACGTTCATGAACATGTACGTGAGCGCATTGGTGCAAACAAATCATAATTAATTTTATTAAAAAATATATATAATATTTTTGGCAGTTTCTAATCCACCATTTCTAATGGTAAGATCCCAATGTTTTGCTGAATGTTGTTAGTGTAGGACATGTTCTAATTTTCTATGATGACTACTTACGTTCATGAACATGTACGTGAGCGCATTGGTGCAAACAAATCATAATTAATTTTATTAAAAAAATATATATAATATTTTTGGCAGTTTCTAATCCACCATTTCTAATGGTAAGATCCCAATGTTTTGCTGAATGTTGTTAGTGTAAGACATGTTCTAATTTTCTATGTGACTACTTATGTTCATGAACATGTACGTGAGCGCATTGGTGCAAACAAATCATAATTCATTTTATTAAAAAATATATATAATATTTTTGGCAGTTTCTAATCCACCATTTCTAATGGTAAGATCCCAATGTTTTGCTGAATGTTGTTAGTGTAAGACATGTTCTAATTTTCTATGTGACTACTTATGTTCATGAACATGTACGTGAGCGCATTGGTGCAAACAAATCATAATTAATTTTATTAAAAAATATATATAATATTTTTGGCAGTTTCTAATCCACCATTTCTAATGGTAAGATCCCAATGTTTTGCTGAATGTTGTTAGTGTAAGACATGTTCTAATTTTCTATGTGACTACTTATGTTCATGAACATGTACTTGAGCGCATTGGTGCAAACAAATCATAATTAATTTTATTAAAAAATATATATAATATTTTTGGCAGTTTCTAATCCACCATTTCTAATGGTAAGATCCCAATGTTTTGCTGAATGTTGTTAGTGTAGGACATGTTCTAATTTTCTATGATGACTACTTATGTTCATGAACATGTACGTGAGCGCATTGGTGCAAACAAATCATAATTCATTTTATTAAAAAATATATATAATATTTTTGGCAGTTTCTAATCCACCATTTCTAATGGTAAGATCCCAATGTTTTGCTGAATGTTGTTAGTGTAAGACATGTTCTAATTTTCTATGTGACTACTTATGTTCATGAACATGTACGTGAGCGCATTGGTGCAAACAAATCATAATTAATTTTATTAAAAAATATATATAATATTTTTGGCAGTTTCTAATCCACCATTTCTAATGGTAAGATCCCAATGTTTTGCTGAATGTTGTTAGTGTAGGACATGTTCTAATTTTCTATGATGACTACTTATGTTCATGAACATGTACGTGAGCGCATTGGTGCAAACAAATCATAATTCATTTTATTAAAAAATATATATAATATTTTTGGCAGTTTCTAATCCACCATTTCTAATGGTAAGATCCCAATGTTTTGCTGAATGTTGTTAGTGTAAGACATGTTCTAATTTTCTATGTGACTACTTATGTTCATGAACATGTACTTGAGCGCATTGGTGCAAACAAATCATAATTAATTTTATTAAAAAATATATATAATATTTTTGGCAGTTTCTAATCCACCATTTCTAATGGTAAGATCCCAATGTTTTGCTGAATGTTGTTAGTGTAAGACATGTTCTAATTTTCTATGTGACTACTTATGTTCATGAACATGTACGTGAGCGCATTGGTGCAAACAAATCATAATTAATTTTATTAAAAAATATATATAATATTTTTGGCAGTTTCTAATCCACCATTTCTAATGGTAAGATCCCAATGTTTTGCTGAATGTTGTTAATGTAGGACATGTTCTAATTTTCTATGATGACTACTGTTCATGAACATGTACGTGAGCGCATTGGTGCAAACAAATCATAATTAATTTTATTAAAAAATATATATAATATTTTTGGCAGTTTCTAATCCACCATTTCTAATGGTAAGATCCCAATGTTTTGCTGAATGTTGTTAATGTAGGACATGTTCTAATTTTCTATGTGACTACTTATGTTCATGAACATGTACGTGAGCGCATTGGTGCAAACAAATCATAATTAATTTTATTAAAAAATATATATAATATTTTTGGCAGTTTCTAATCCACCATTTCTAATGGTAAGATCCCAATGTTTTGCTGAATGTTGTTAGTGTAGGACATGTTCTAATTTTCTATGTGACTACTTATGTTCATGAACATGTACGTGAGCGCATTGGTGCAAACAAATCATAATTAATTTTATTAAAAAATATATATAATATTTTTGGCAGTTTCTAATCCACCATTTCTAATGGTAAGATCCCAATGTTTTGCTGAATGTTGTTAGTGTAGGACATGTTCTAATTTTCTATGATGACTACTTATGTTCATGAACA